>NC_044038.1:185306133-185678011 GCF_901765095.1 Microcaecilia unicolor | reverse complement strand
GTCTTTGTCTTCCTTGATTGCCCCTTTTACCCCTCGGTCATCCAGCGGCCCAACCGATTCTTTTGCTGGCTTCCTGCTTTTAATATACCGAAAAAATTTTTTACTATGTTTTTTTGCCTCTGCTATCTTTTTTTCGTAATCCCTCTTGGCCTTCTTTATTTGCGCCTTGCATTTGCTTTGACACTACTTATGCTGCTGCTTGTTATTTTCAGACGGTTCCTTCTTCCATTTTCTGAAGGCGTTTCTTTTAGCCCTAATAGCTTCCTTCACCTCACTTTTCAGCCAGGCCGGCTGTCTTTTGGAGTTCCGTCTTCCTTTTCTAATTCGCGGAATATGTATGGCCTGGGCCTCCAGGATGGTATTTTTGAACAGTGTCCACGCCTGTTGTACAGTTTTTACTCTCTCAGTTGCCCCCCTAAGTTTTTTTTTTTACCGTTCTTCTCATTTTATCATAGTCTCCTTTTTTTAAGTTAAACGCTAACGTATTTGACTTTCTGTGTACAGTTACTTCAAGGTCGATATCAAAACTGATCATATTATGGTCACTGTTATCAAGCGGCTCCAGTACCATAACGTCCCTCACCAGATCATGCGCTCCACTAAGGACCAAGTCTAGAATTTTTCCTTCTCTCGTCGGCTCCTGCACCAGTTGCTCCATAAAGCTGTCGTTGATTTCATCAAGGAATTGTATCTCTGTAGCGTGTCCCGATGTTACATTTACCCAGTCTTTATTTGGATAATTGAAGTCACCCATTATTATCACATTGCCCATTTTGTTCGCGTCTCTGATTTCTTTTATCATTTCTGTGTCTACCTGCTCATCCTGGCGAGGCGGACGGTAGTACACTCCTGTCACCGTTTTTTTCCCTTTTATACATGGAATTTCAACCCACAATGATTCAAAGGTGTGATTTGTGTCCTGCTGAATTTGTAATCTATCTGAGTCAAGGCTCTCGTTAATATACAATGCTACCCCTCCACCAGTCCGGTCCACCCTATCACTACGATATACTTTGTACCCCGGTATGACAGTGTCCCACTGGTTATCCTCCTTCCACCAGGTCTCAGTAATGCCTATTATATCCAATTTTTCATTTAGTGCAATATATTCCAACTCTCCCATCTTATTTCTTAGACTCCTAGCATTTGCATATAGACATTTCAGAGTATGTTTGTTGTTCTTATTTGCATGATGCTTAGTACCTGACACTATTGATTTGATATCTTTTGTCTGATCTTTAGTTGTATTTAAGGGCACCTGGTCTACCACGGTCTGTTGTGCAACCTCACTATCCAGAAACCCTATCTTCCCTGTTTGTGAGGTATCTTTGCAAGATACCTTTTCCCGAACCATGCGCTTTTGAGCGACTGTCGGCCTTCCCCCCATTTCTAGTTTAAAAGCTGCTCTATCTCCTTTTTAAAACTTTAGTTAGTTGTGATTATGATGTCATTTCCGACCTTACATGGATGCGGATGCCTTATAAGCCACAGGGGATAAGCAGGTCTTGCTTTGTCTTGTGGATTGCTTGAGAGAAAAAAGAATGAGGAAGAAAAGAATTATGCAGCCTTAACCCTTGTCCCTGAGGAAAGTGATTGAAACCCCGCGGAGTCGGGCGGTTTCAGGGGAAGGCAACTGACGAATGTTTCAGCAAGGCAAGATAGTTCTGCCAGGGAGGCAAGAACTTAAGAGATAAGTGCACAGTTTTCACCTAGTATATACAATTTTAAAAGTGATAAGCGATTTTATAGCTCTGAGGTGATTGGGAAGCATATAAAATGAGCATATGTTGCTCCCCCCAAAAAAATTTGTTAGAGTTACCTGATGAAAGAAGTGCTATGCCACTTTGTAGCAGCATTATTGACTGCAGTAATAGTGGTAAATATCTGAGGGTACTCTATACACATAAAAAACATTTCTATTATACTATACTGGTGTGAACTGTTTTACAGCACTCTTGAAGTTGGTGGCTATAAGTCCTGGTTTGTGTGTACAAGTCCACACAATTTGAGGCATTCAAAAAATGTTACTTCTACTATATTAAGTGTAAGCATTGTGGATCATCATACTTTTGGTTTTCACTGACCTTGCTACTGCAAGTACAACTTTTCAGGGCAATACGCACAGCGCAAGACGGTTAATGGGATGTAGGTGCTATGAGAACAGTAAGAGGAGTGTGCCCATCCCTTATGGAACCCTCACATTTCACCAATTTTGAAGCCGGTTTTCCACACAGATGTGCAGGTTAAAGTTTAGCTTGTTTAATCTCAGCTCTAAAAAATTTCATATTTGAAATCTTGTAAACAAATAGCAACTCTTTATTTCTCTATTACGTGGGATAATTGTAAGAGGTACCCTGGGGGAAGGGGGTTCACTATATTGGGCTCCAGCATATCTCTGGTTGGACTGACGATTTATCAGTGAATGGCACCCAGTGGCTTGGTGGCCTGGGAAGAGCACTAGGGGAAGATTAGACTACTAATTTCACAATGGATAGGACCTTGTTACAAGACAATATCAATTTGGTTTTGGGAAGGGACAAGTATTCTTTCCCCCATTTTGCATGGTCTGCCAGGCAACTGCAGATTGACTATATCCAGGTCCTCTTTCTTTCTTCAGGTGCATCTTCTTTACGGGCGTAGTTTCCTGCTCTTTTGCCTTTCTGCCGGTTATAAGGCTGGTAGTTCTTGACAACGCCTTGGCAGTAGCCTATATCAATCGGCAGAGGGTAACAGGGTGCCGGTAAGAGGCGGAGTGTTTCCTGGTATGGGCAGAAGCTCATCTCACTGCCATATCAGCCTCGCATGTAGCAGGAGTTGACCAATATTCAAGCGGACTTTCCCAGTCGTCGCACGCTCGATCCAGGCAAATGCGCTCTCAGCAATCGATGCGTTTTAGTTGCTAGTACGTCATTTGGGCACTCCAGTTTTCCATCTGTTTGCTTACAGACTCAACTCAAAGTTCCTCCGAGTTTCTTTACGCGCTTCCTCCGTAGCCTCTATTAGGTCGTTTCCTTCAAAAGATAGAGGAACATGGGAAGCCAGTAATTCTGGTGCTCCCAGATTGGCCTTCACGCTCTTGATACGCGAATCTGCAGCAGCTGAAGGTGATGTCTTCTCTTCGACTTCCGCTATACAAGTCCTTGCTGATTCAAGGGCCGACTTTCCTCAGCTCGATTTTGTCTTACGACTTGTTTATTGAACGAGCCCGTTTAGATCATAGGGTTTTTTTTTTTATTTCCACCGTGCTTCGGTCTCGTCGTCGCTCCACCTCTCTCAGCTATTTTCGCACCTGGAGAATTTTTGAGACTTGCTGGGCAGATGCTGGGATTGCTCTTTTTTGAGTTTCCGTGGCTCAGATGTTTTTCTGCAGCGAGGATTTGAGGAAAGACTGTCTCTTTCTTCACTTAAAATGCAGGTGGCAGCTCTGTCCGGCTTCATAGGTCGAATTTGGGGTAAGTCGGGGGTAGTCTTCCCGAAGTCGCCCATTTCCCATTTCTTAAAAGAAGTTAGCCTTCGGCCACCGGTCAGATCGATCTTTCCATGTTGGGACCTTAATCTGGTGTTTTCGGCTCTCACGGGGCCTCCGTTTGCACCATGGCAAACTTGTTTTTTGAAAGACTTAACCCTAAAGGCAGTGGTTTTTGGTGTCTATTGCGTCTGCTAGGAGAGTTTCGGAGTTGCAAGTTTTTTCCTGCAGGTCTCCATTTCTGCAGTTTTCTAAAGAGCGAGTGGTCCTTCTCGCTCTCTCTCTCAGTTTCATCTGTCACAGTCGGTTTTCTTCCTGTTCTGGGATTGGTCTCAGGAAATCTGGACTGACCCTACTCGACATTTCGCCCATTAGATTGTAAGCTCCTTGGAGCAGGGACTGTCCTTTTTTCTTAATCTGTACAGCGCTGCGTAACCCTAGTAGCGCTCTAGAAATGTTAAGTAGTAGTAGTAGTAGTAGTACACATGAGCAGTAGACATTGCGTGCTTTGCATGGTAAGAGAGTGCTTAAACGATATCTCGCAGTCACTGAGGTTTTTCGCCGCTCGGATTGTCTTTTGCTTGTTGCTGGTCACCATAAGAGTTTTTTTCGGCTTCTAAGCCTACGTTATCTAGGGGGTTTTAAAGAGATGATAACTTCAGTCTACCTCTCGGCAGGCAAGGCAGTCCCGGAGGCTAGTAATGCTCATTCCACTACAGCGCAGGCAGCATCATCCACGGAGTATTCCTTGATGCCTCCTGCAGAGATTTGTAAGGCGGCGACTTGGCCCTCTCTCCATTCTTTTTTCTATACATTCCAGAATTGATGTTCATTGTTGGCAGGAGACGGTCTTTGCATCGCAGGTACTCACTGCAGCCTTGCTGGGGTCCCACCCATAGAACTACTGCTTTGTTACGTCCCATCAGTCCAATCCTGGGCCGGTCCGGAGGGATGCTAAGGAAGGAGAAATTAGACCTTACCTGCTAATTTGCTTTCCTTTAATCCCTCCGGACCGGCCCAGGCCCCTCCCTGTTTCAGTTTTTCTGTCTGGGTTTGCATGTTCTATTTATTTGCAGAGCTGTTTTTTGCTAGTTAGTTAGTCAAATAAAAAAAAAAAAAAAAGAATCATTGATCTTCTGTTATGGCCATACCGCTGCTCTGGTAAGGGTATGTGGTGAGCCATTACAGTGAGGCCATACCACTGCTCTGGTAAGGGTACGTGGTGAGCCATTACAGTGAGGCCATACCACTGCCCTGGTAAGGGTACGTGGTGAGCCATTACAGTGAGGCCATACCGCTGCTCTGGTGAGAGTTGTCGGTGAGCCTTTATTAGAGCACGTTTTCAATAGTGCTCCCTGGTTGCTGGAATTCCTTGGGGCACAGAATGTCTTGTTCTTCTTCTTGCTGCTTTGTTATTCAAATACTGAGGCTAGGGTCACGTGACCAGGGCTCCTATTGGCTCGCTAGAGTCAGAGTTTTTTTCTCAGTCTCCAACCTGGTGGAAGGCGAGCACAACCCCATCAGTCCAATCCTGGGCCGGTCCGGAGGGATTAAAGGAAAGCAAATTAGCAGGTAAGGTCTAATTTCTCCATGTTTTTGTTTTGCAATGCCACCATTAAGTAGCTATTTACTCAGGTCAAAGTATGTAATATTTATTCTCCGAGGACAAGCAGGCTGCTTGTTCTCACGACTGGGTGACGTCCGCGGCAGCCCCCACCAACCGGAAAGAAGCTTCGCGGGACGGTCGGCACGCAGGGCACGCCCACCGCGCATGCGCGGCCGTCTTCCCGCCCGTGCGCGACCGCTCCCGCCAGTTCCTTTTTTTCCGCGCCTGGAGAGAGTCGTGTTTTGCGCTCTCTCTGTTCAGCCGCCGGATCGTTCGATCGCGTATACGCTGATCGTGCTTTTTTCTAACTTTGTTTATCGGTTTTAGTTACCGCCCGGTTTCCTTTAAAAAAAAAAAAAAAAAAAAGAAACCCTGCGCGTGTGGGCCGCGGGACCGAACCCTGTCTGACCCGGTACCTCGAGACCGAGGGGGATCGACCTCCTCCTCCTCCATGCCCTCCGGCGCCGGTGACGTGCATCGGAAGAAAGACAAGAAGCGTCGTCACCGGTCGCCTTCGGTGCATCCCGATGTCGGAGAGGAGACGCCGCCGAAGCGTCATCGTCGTGAGGAGAGGTCTCCGTCGGTTGTGGAGGTACCGACGCGTCGGGGTTCCGGCACCTCGGTGCCGTCTCCTGGCCCCCAGCAGCTTCCGGCACCGACACCCTTACCGGCCCCACCGCCTTTCCCGGCAGCGGGCCTGGACGAGTGCCTCAGAGCCATCCTTCCGGGGATCCTGGAAGGGCTGATGCGCCAGGCTGCACCCCCGGCGCCGATGACTGGGGCGCCGGCGAGCTCTAGCCCGGCGCCGGGGCTGTCGACACCGCCGCCGCTTGCGGTGCCGGTCTCGACCGCCACGCAGGTGGAGTCCCCGTCGACGTCGATGGAGGGAGCTCCGTCCCCGCCGGCACGGGAGTCCACCGCTCGACGACACCGAGACCTCGGTGCCTCGACGTCGAGCCGGGCCCGGTACAGGACTCAGCTACATGAGCTAATGTCTGATACCGAGGATGAGGACTCGTGGGGGGAAGAGGAGGACCCTAGATATTTCTCCTCAGAGGAGTCTACGGGCCTTCCCTCGGACCCCACGCCTTCACCGGAGAGGAAGCTCTCACTTCCTGAGAGTCTCTCCTTTGCCTCCTTTGTGCGGGATATGTCTATCAGCATTCCCTTCCCCGTGGTCTCTGTGGAAGAGCCGAGGGCCGAGATGCTCGAGGTCCTCGACTATCCATCACCACCTAGAGAGTCCTCCACGGTGCCGCTGCACAATGTCCTGAAGGAGACGCTGCTCCGGAACTGGGTGCGACCATTAACTAACCCCACCATTCCCAAGAAAGCAGAGTCCCAGTACAGGATCCACTCTGACCCAGAGCTCATGCGGCCCCAATTGCCCCATGACTCAGCGGTCGTGGATTCTGCTCTCAAGAGGGCACGGAGTTCGAGGGATACCGCCTCGGCGCCCCCGGGGCGGGAGTCTCGTTTGGGAGGAAGGCCTACCAATCCTCCATGCTCGTGACCCGCATCCAGTCATACCTGCTCTATATGAGCATCCACATGCGGACCAATGTGCAACAGCTGGCGGACCTGGTCGAGAAGCTCCCGCCGGAGCAGTCCAGGCCTTATCAGGAGGTGGTCAGGCAGCTGAAGGCGTGCAGAAAGTTCCTGTCCAGGGGTATTTTTGACACCTGTGACGTGGCATCTCGTGCTGCGGCCCAAGGTATAGTGATGCGCAGGCTCTCATGGCTGCGTGCCTCTGACCTGGACAACCGCACCCAGCAGAGACTGGCTGACGTCCCTTGCCGGGGGGATAACATTTTCGGTGAGAAGGTCGAGCAGATGGTGGACCAACTGCATCAGCGGGAAACCGCTCTCGACAAGCTCTCCCACCGGGCGCCTTCAGCATCCACCTCCACAGGTGGACGTTTTTCCCGGGCCCGGCAGGCTGCACCCTATTCTTTTGCGAAGCGTAGGTACAACCAGCCGGCCAGAAGGCCTCGTCAGGCACAGGGACAGCCCCAGCGCGCTCGTTCTCGTCAACAGCGTGCGCCTAAGCAGCCCCCTGCGCCTCCACAGCAAAAGCCGGGGACGGGCTTTTTACTGGATCCACGGGAACATAGCCGCCCTACAAGTGTCCGTACCGGACGATCTGCCGGTCGGAGGGAGGTTAAAATTCTTTCACCAAAGGTGGCCTCTCATAACCTCCGACCAGTGGGTTCTCCAAATAGTGCGGTGCGGATACGCCCTGAATTTGGCCTCCCTGCCTCCAAATTGTCCTCCGGGAGCTCAGTCTTTCAGCTCCCACCACAAGCAGGTACTTGCAGAGGAACTCTCCGCCCTTCTCAGCGCCAATGCGGTCGAGCCCGTACCACCCGGGCAGGAAGGGCAGGGATTCTATTCCAGGTACTTCCTTGTGGAAAAGACAACAGGGGGGATGCGTCCCATCCTAGACCTGAGAGGCCTGAACAAATTCCTGGTCAAAGAAAAGTTCAGGATGCTTTCCTTGGGCACCCTTCTGCCAATGATTCAGAAAAACGATTGGCTATGTTCCCTGGATTTAAAGGACGCATATACTCGCATACCGATACTGCCAGCTCACAGACAGTATCTCAGATTCCGCCTGGGCGCACGGCACTTTCAGTATTGTGTGCTGCCCTTTGGGCTCGCCTCTGCCCCACGAGTGTTTACCAAGTGCCTCGTGGTGGTAGCGGCCTACCTACGCAAGCTGGGAGTGCACGTGTTCCCATATCTCGACGATTGGCTGGTCAAGAACACCTCGGAGGCAGGAGCCCTCCGGTCCATGCAGTGCACTATTCAACTTCTGGAGCTGCTGGGGTTTGTGATAAATTACCCAAAGTCCCATCTCCAGCCAACTCAGTCTCTGGAATTCATAGGAGCGCTGCTGAATTCCCAGACGGCTCAGGCCTACCTTCCCGAAGCGAGGGCCACCAACCTTTTGGCCCTGGCTTCGCAGACCAGAGCGTCTCAGCAGATCACAGCTCGGCAGATGTTGAGACTTCTGGGTCATATGGCCTCCACAGTTCATGTGACTCCCATGGCTCGTCTTCACATGAGATCTACTCAATGGACCCTAGCTTCCCAGTGGTTCCAAGCCACCGGGAATCTAGAAGATGTCATCCGCCTCTCCACCAGTTGCCGCACTTCACTGCTCTGGTGGACCATCCGGACCAATTTGACCCTGGGACGTCCATTCCAAATTCCGCAGCCCGTGAAAGTGCTGACGACGGATGCATCTCGCCTGGGGTGGGGAGCCCATGTCGATGGGCTTCACACCCAGGGTCTGTGGTCCCTCCAGGAAAAGGATCTGCAGATCAACCTCCTGGAGCTCTGAGCGATCTGGAACGCACTGAAGGCTTTCAGAGATCGGCTGTCCTGCCAAATTATCCAAATTCAGACAGACAATCAGGTTGCAATGTATTACGTCAACAAGCAGGGGGGCACCGGATCTCGCCCCCTATGCCAGGAGGCCGTCGGGATGTGGCGTTGGGCGTGTCGGTTCGGCATGCTCCTCCAAGCCACGTAACTGGCAGGCGTAAACAACAGTCTGGCCGACAGACTGAGCAGAGTCATGCAACCCCACGAGTGGTCGCTCCATTCCAGAGTGGTACGCAAGATCTTCCGAGCGTGGGGCACCCCCTCGGTGGACCTTTTCGCCTCTCAGACCAACCACAAGCTGCCTCTGTTCTGTTCCAGACTTCAGGCACACGGCAGGCTAGCGTCGGATGCCTTTCTCCTCCATTGGGGGACCGACCTCCTGTATGCTTATCCTCCCATACCTTTGGTGGGGAAGACCTTACTGAAGCTCAAGCAAGACCGCGGCACCATGATTCTGATAGCGCCCTTTTGGCCCCGTCAGATCTGGTTCCCTCTTCTTCTGGAGTTGTCCTCAGAAGAACCGTGGAGATTGGAGTGTTTTCCGACTCTCATTTCGCAGAACGACGGAGCGTTACTGCACCCCAACCTTCAGTCTCTGGCTCTCACGGCCTGGATGTTGAGGGCGTAGACTTCACTGCGTTGGGTCTGTCTGAGGGTGTCTCCCGGGTCTTACTTGCCTCTAGGAAGGATTCCACTAAAAAGAGTTACTTTTTCAAGTGGAGGAGGTTTGTCGTGTGGTGTGAGAGCAAGGCCCTAGAACCTCGTTCTTGCCCTGCACAGAACCTGCTTGAATACCTTCTGCACTTATCAGAGTCTGGCCTCAAGACCAACTCAGTAAGGAATCACCTTAGTGCGATTAGTGCTTACCATTATCGTGTGGAAGGTAAAGCCATCTCTGGAGAGCCTTTAGTCGTTCGATTCATGAGAGGCTTGCTTTTGTCAAAGCCCCCTATCAAGCCTCCTACTGTGTCATGGGATCTCAACGTCGTCCTCACCCAGCTGATGAAACCTCCTTTTGAGCCACTGAATACCTGCCATCTGAAGTACTTGACCTGGAAGGTCATTTTCTTGGTGGCAGTTACTTCAGCTCGTAGGGTCAGTGAGCTTCAAGCCCTAGTAGCTCATGCTCCATATACCAAATTTCATCACAACAGAGTAGTGCTCCGCACCCACCCAAAGTTCCTGCCGAAGGTGGTGCCGGAGTTCCATCTTAACCAGTCAATTGTCTTGCCAACATTCTTCCCCAGGCCGCATACCCGCCCTGCTGAACGTCAGTTGCACACATTGGACTGCAAGAGAGCATTGGCCTTCTACTTGGAGCGGACACAGCCCAACAGACAGTCCGCCCAATTGTTTATTTCTTTCGACCCTAACAGGCTAGGGGTCGCTGTCGGGAAACGCACCATCTCTAATTGGCTAGCAGATTGCATTTCCTTCACTTACGCCCAGGCTGGGCTGACTCTTGAGGGTCATGTCACGGCTCATAGTGTTAGAGCCATGGCAGCGTCAGTGGCCCACTTGAAGTCAGCCACTATTGAAGAGATTTGCAAGGCTGCGACGTGGTCATCTGTCCACACATTCACCTCACATTACTGCCTCCAGCAGGATACCCGACGCGACAGTCGGTTCGGGCAGTCGGTGCTGCAGAATCTGTTTGGGGTGTAAATCCAACTCCACCCTCCAGGACCCGAATTTATTCTGGTCAGGCTGCACTCTCAGTTAGTTGTTCTTCGTAGGTCAATTTCTGTTGTTTCCTCGCCGTTGCGAGGTTCCATTGACCTGGGTTCTTGTTTTGAGTGAGCCTGAGAGCTAGGGATACCCCAGTCGTGAGAACAAGCAGCCTGCTTGTCCTCGGAGAAAGGGTATGATACATACCTGTAGCAGGTGTTCTCCGAGGACAGCAGGCTGATTGTTCTCACCTACCCTCCCTCCTCCCCTTTGGAGTTGT
Organism: Microcaecilia unicolor; assembly: GCF_901765095.1. Lineage (NCBI taxonomy): Eukaryota > Metazoa > Chordata > Amphibia > Gymnophiona > Siphonopidae > Microcaecilia > Microcaecilia unicolor. Next base: position 185,667,601 of record NC_044038.1, on the reverse strand, counting down.
GTGTTTCATCTTTTGCTAGTCATTCAACTGGCGGGAGCGGTCGCGCACGGGCGGGAAGACGGCCGCGCATGCGCGGTGGGCGTGCCCTGCGTGCCGACCGTCCCGCGAAGCTTCTTTCCGGTTGGTGGGGGCTGCCACGGACGTCACCCAGTCGTGAGAACAATCAGCCTGCTGTCCTCGGAGAACACCTGCTACAGGTATGTATCATACCCTTTCTCCGAGGACAAGCAAGCTGCTTGTTCTCACTGATGGGTGACGTCCACGGTACCCCCTCCAATCGGAATCTTCACTAGCAAAGACGTTTGCTAGCCCACGCACGCTGATGCGCACCGCGCATGCGCGGTCGTCTTTCTGCCCGAACCGGCTCGTGTTCGTCAGTCTTCTTTTGTCCACGCTCGGGACGGTCGTGTTTTGCCGCCGTTTCGTGCCCCTCAGAGGACCCTCGCGCGTCTTTCGTGTTTTTCAAAAAAAAAAAAAAAGAGAGAGAACCTTTTTCCCTTATTTCTAGCTTTTTCCCAGCGTAAGTTTTCTTTCGCTTTCGGGAGCGGCCTTGTTGGCCGCCTGCACGGGTTTTTTCCCCCTTTTGTCTCGGTGCCTCTTGTCATCATCGCGAATTTTGATTTCGCCGGCGCGATTTTTCCGCCCATGACATCGAAACTTTCCAGCGGCTTCAAGAAGTGCACCCAGTGTGCCCGGGTTATCTCGCTCTCTGATAGGCACGCCTCGTGTCTTCAGTGTCTGGGGGCTGGGCACCGCCCGCAGGCCTGTAGTCTTTGTGCTCTTTTGCAAAAGAGGACTCGGGTAGCGAGATTAGCCCAGTGGAACGTTCTGTTCTCCGGCGCTTCGACGGCATCGGCATCTAGAGATTCGTGGGCGCATCGGCGTCGGCAGCACCGAAGTCTTCGGATATCGCATTGACATCGACTGCATCGAGGCGTCCTCCTCCTGCGGCTTCGGAAGAGTGCGTCGGCGTCGGTGGTACTGGGACCCCCTCTGGTGCTGATGTCGTCGGACGGTGGTGCTTCGTCTGGAGTGCAGGTGAGGGCTGTCCATTCCCCTGCTGGTGGCGGTGAGCCTTCGGGTAGGTCTCCTCCTGCCCTGAGGGCTCCTGCGGTACAGCCCCCCCCCCCCCCCCCCCCCGGGATCGACCATCTTCGGCTCCGGCCCCGAGGAAGCGACGTCTGGATTCAACGTCCTCCTCATCGGTACCGGGGAGCTCCGGTGACATGCTTCGCTCGAAGAAGTCGAAGAATCATCGTCACCGGTCACCTTCCCGTCTTGGTACCGGGAGCTCTGGGTCGCCGAGGGAGTCGGCACCCAGCAGGCATCGGCACCGGGAGGACCGCTCACCCTCCATTCAGGAGGTGTCGGTGCACTCTGCCTCGGACAGCCCGGTACCGCCTCCATGCCCGGAACAGGTTCTGACCTCGACGCCTGCACCGGCTTCCCAGTCTTTCTCCACAGCCGCTCTGCACGAGAGTCTCCGGGCCGTTCTTCCTGGCATTCTGGAAGACCTGTTGTGCCCTTCTCCTCCGGTACCGGGGGTGCTTGCGCCACCGGTGCCGTCGAGTGAGGCGACAGCTGGCCCTTTGCCCGGGGTGAGGTCCCCGGTACCGGTGCCGTTTGCGGTACCGGTTTCGGCTGCCTCCCAGGTGGACTCCCCGACGACGTCGGGGGAGGGAGCTTCGCCGCTGCCGGCCAGGGAGTCCACCTCTCGACGCTCCCACCGTGGCCGTGGTTCCACGGAGTCGAGACAGACACGGCTTCAGACACAGGTCCATGAACTTGTGTCTGATACCGATGATGAGGCCTCGTGGGAGGCAGAGGAGGACATCAGATATTTCTCTGATGAGGAGTCTGATGGCCTTCCTTCTGACCCCACTCCCTCCCCTGAAAGACAGCTTTCTCCTCCCGAGAGTCTGTCTTTCTCGGCCTTTGTCCGGGAGATGTCTGCGGCCATCCTCTTCCCGGTGGTTGTGGAGGATGAGCCAAGGGCTGAAATGTTTGAGCTCTTGGACTATCCTTCTCCACCTAAGGAAGCGTCCACAGTACCCATGCATCATGTCCTAAAAAAGACATTGCTGGTGAACTGGACCAAGCCACTAACTAATCCCCACATTCCCAAGAAGATCGAATCCCAGTATCGGATCCATGGGGATCCAGAGCTGATGCGCACTCAGTTGCCTCACGACTCTGGTGTGGTTGATCTGGCCCTGAAGAAGGCTAAGAGTTCTAGGGAGCATGCTTCGGCGCCACCGGGCAAAGACCCCAGAACCTTAGACTCCTTTGGGAGGAAGGCCTACCATTCTTCCATGCTTGTGGCCAAAATTCAATCTTACCAGCTCTACACGAGCATCCATATGCGGAACAATGTGCGGAAGCTGGCGGACTTGGTGGACCAGCTCCCTTCTGAGCAAGCCAAGCCGTTTCAGGAGGTGGTCAGGCAGCTGAAGGCATGTAGGAAATTCCTGGCCAGAGGGGTATTTGATAACTTTGATGTTGCGTCCAGGGCCGCTGCTCAAGGTGTGGTGATGCGCAGACTCTCATGGCTGCGTGCCTCCGACCTGGAGAATAGGATCCAGCAGCGGATTGCGGACTCCCCTTGCCGTGCGGATAACATTTTTGGAGAAAAAGTCGAACAGGTGGTAGAACAGCTCCATCAGTGGGATAACGCTTTCGACAAATTCTCCCGCCGGCAGCCTTCAGCATCTACCTCATCAGGTAGGCGTTTTTATGGGGGAAGGAGGACTGTTCCCTACTCTTCTGGCAAGCGTAGGTACAATTCTCCCTCTCGACAGCCTGCGGCCCAGGCTAAGCCCCAGCGCGCTCGCTCTCGTCAGCAGCGTGCGCCTCAGCAAGGCCCCTCAGCTCCCCAGCAAAAGCAGGGGACGAGCTTTTGACTGGCTCCAGCAGAGCATAGCCGATATCAACGTGTCCGTGCCGGACGATCTGCCGGTCGGGGGGAGGTTGAAAGTTTTTCACCAAAGGTGGCCTCTTATAACCTCCGACCAGTGGGTTCTCCAAATAGTCCGGCAAGGATACGCCCTCAATTTGGCCTCCATGCCTCCAAATTGCCCACAGGGAGCTCAGTCTTTCAGCTTCCAGCACAAGCAGGTACTTGCAGAGGAACTCTCCGCCCTTCTCAGAGCCAATGCGGTCGAGCCCGTGCCACCCGGGCAAGAAGGGCTGGGATTCTATTCCAGGTACTTCCTTGTGGAAAAGAAAACAGGGGGGATGCGTCCCATCCTAGACCTAAGGGCCCTGAACAAATATCTGGTCAAGGAAAAGTTCAGGATGCTTTCCCTGGGCACCCTTCCCATGATTCAGGAAAAAGATTGGCTATGCTCTCTGGACTTAAAGGATGCTTACACGCATATCCCGATACTGCCAGCTCACAGACAGTATCTCAGATTCCGTCTGAGAACGCGTCACTTCCAGTACTGTGTGCTACCCTTTGGGCTCGCCTCTGCGCCCAGGGTGTGTTCACAAAGTGTCTGGCTGTGGTAGCAGCAGCGCTCCGCAGGCTTGGGGTGCATGTGTTCCCTTATCTCGACGATTGGCTGGTGAAGAGCACATCCAAGGCAGGAGCTCTACAGTCCATGCAGATGACTATTCGACTCTTGGAGCTACTGTGGTTTGTGATAAATTATCCAAAGTCCCATCTTCTCCCAGTACAGAGACTCGAATTCATAGGAGCTCTGCTGGATTCTCGGACGGCTCGTGCCTACCTCCCGGAGACAAGGGCCAACAATCTGTTGTCCTTCGTCTCCCGGGTGCGAGCGTCCCAGCAGATCACAGCTCGGCAGATGTTGAGATTGCTGGGCCACATGGCCTCAGTTCATGTGACTCCCATGGCTCGTCTTCGCATGCGATCTGCTCAATGGACTCTTGCTTCCCAGTGGTTTCAGGCTGCTGGGGGTCTAGAGGACGTGATCCACCTGTCCACGAGTTTTCTCGAATCCCTGTATTGGTGGACGATTTGGTCCAATTTGACTCTGGGATGCCCTTTCCAAATTCCTCAGCCGCAAAAAGTGCTGACTACGGATGCGTCTCTCCTGGGGTGGGGAGCTCATGTCGATGGGCTTCACACCCAGGGAAGCTGGTCCCTTCAGGAACAAGGTCTACAGATCAATCTCCTGGAGTTACGAGCGGTCTGGAACGCTCTGAAGGCTTTCAGAGATCGGCTGTCCCACCAAATTATCCAAATTCAGACAGACAACCAGGTTGCCTTGTATTACATCAACAAGCAGGGGGGCACCGGATCTCGCCCCCTGTGTCAGGAGGCTGTCAGCATGTGGCTGTGGGGTCGCCGTTACGGCATGTTTCTCCAAGCCACATATCTGGCAGGCGTAAACAACATTCTCCGAGGACAAGCAGGCTGCTTGTTCTCACGACTGGGTTGACGTCCACAGCAGCCCCCACCAACCGGAACAAAAACTTTGCGGGCGGTCCCGCACGCAGGGCACGCCCACCGCGCATGCGCGGCCATCTTCCCGCCCGTGCGCGACCATTCCCGCTCAGTTTTTTTCGATTCCGCGCTGGAGAGAGACGTGTTATCGTCTCTCTCTCTCTGTCAGCCCCAGAAATCGGATTGCGGCCTAGCCGCGAGCTTTTTTCTCTTTTCGTGCGCGTTTGCGCTTCTTTTCTTTATTTTCTGTGTTAAAAAAAAAAAAAAGTTAGTTTGTTCCCTCGTCGTCTTTAACCGCGGGGGCGCCTCGTTGCGACCTTGTGGCCGCGCGGTCATTTCTTTTTCGGGTGTGCTTTTCACCGCCACCATTGACGACTTTGACTTCGCCGACGCGATTTTTCCGTCGATGTCCTCGAAGGTCCCGAGCGGATTCAAAAAGTGTGGTCGATGCGGCCGGCAGATCTCGCAAACCGATACCCACGCTTGGTGCCTCCAGTGCCTTGGGCTGGAGCATAATACCAAGACGTGCACCTTGTGTCTCGGCTTGCGGAAGTGGACACAGGTGGCGAGGCAAGTTCTTTGGGACCGTCTTTTTGGAACTTGCGCTGGCCGGTCGACGGCCGGATCTTCGGTATCGGTACTGATGTCGGCGAAATCGGCACCGACGATGGCACCGACCCCAGGAGCACAGGTACCGTTGGCCCGCTGGACCACTGGCAACGGTGGGCGTGAGCGACCGCGCGGATAGTCGGCCCCGGCCACTCCCTCTACCCAGGGCCATCGGGACCGAACCCTGTCAGACCCGATCCCTCGAGGGGGGGGGGGGTTCTACCTCCTCTTCATCTCTGCCACCGAGCACCGGTGATGGGCACCGAAAGAAGGCTAAAAAACATCGTCATCGGTCGCCCACGGCGCACGGGACTACCAGTTCCGGCGCCTCCAGAGGTGACTCGACGCCGAGGAAGCGGCAGTGCCGAGAGGAGCGTTCCCCCTCGGTCGAAGAGGTGTCGCTGCATCAGTCCATGGGTGCTTCGGTACCGTCTCCTGGACCTGAGCAGCTTCCGGCACCCGCACCGGCCCCCCTGCCTTTCCCGACAGCGGGCCTTGACGAGTGCCTCCGAGCCATCCTTCCAGGGATTCTGGAAGGGCTGATGCGCCAGGCTTTGCCGGCACCGCGCCGTTGATGGAGGCGTCGGTGTGCTCTAGCCCGATGCAGAGGCCTCCGACGCTGACGCCGCTTGCGGTGCTGGTGTCGACAGCCACACAGGTGGAATCAACGTCGATGGAGGAAGCTTCATCCCCGCCGGCATGGGAGTCCACCGCTCGACACCACCATCGAGGACATGGTTCCTCACAGTCGATACGGGCCCGGTTCAGGTCTGAGCTGCAAGAGCTCATGTCCGACACCGAGGAAGAGGCCTCGTGGGGGGAGGAGGAGGACCCCAGATATTTCTCTTCAGAGGAGTCTGAGGGCCTTTCCTCCGACCCCACTCCTTCACCGGAGAGGAAGCTCTCGCCCCCTGAGAGCCTCTCCTTTGCCTCCTTCGTTAGGGATATGCCGATTTCCATTCCCTTCCCCGAGGTCTCTGTGGATGAGCCGAAGGCTGAGATGCTCGAGGTCCTCGACTATCCACCACCACCTAGAGAGTCTTCCACGGTGCCGTTGCACAATGTCCTCAAAGAGACACTGCTTCGGAACTGGCTGAAGCCATTATCTAACCCCACCATCCCCAAGAAAGCGGAGTCCCAATACAGAATCCACTCTGACCCAGAGTTGATGCGGCCCCAATTGCCTCATGACTCGGCGGTCGTGGACTCTGCTCTCAAGAGGGCACGGAGTTCGAAGGATACCGCCTCGGCGCCCCCGGGGCGGGAGTCTCGCACTCTGGACTCGTTTGGGAGGAAGGCCTACCAATCTTCCATGCTCGTGACCCGCATCCAGTCGTACCAGCTCTACACGAGCATTCACATGCGGAACAATGTGAAGCAACTGGCGGACCTGGTCGACAAGCTCCCTCCGGAGCAGTCCAGGCCTTTTCAGGAGGTGGTCAGGCAGCTGAAGGCGTGCAGAAAGTTCCTGTCCAGGGGTATCTATGACACCTGTGATGTGGCATCTCGAGCTGCGGCCCAAGGTATAGTGATGCGCAGACTCTCCTGGCTGCGTGCCTCTGACCTGGACAACCGCACCCAGCAACGACTGGCGGATGTCCCTTGCCGGGGGGATAATATCTTTGGCGAGAAGGTCGAGCAGTTGGTGGACCAACTACACCAGCGGGAAACCGCTCTCGACAAGCTCTCCCACCGGGCGCCTTCAGCATCCACCTCAGCAGGTGGACGTTTTTCCCGGACCTGGCAGGCTGCACCCTAAGCCTACAACAAGCGTAGGTACACCCAGCCGGCTTGAAGGCTTCCTCAGGCACAGGGACAGTCCCAGCACGCTCGTTCCCGTCAACAGCGTACGCCTAAGCAGCCCCCTGCGCCTCCACAGCAAAAGCCGGGGACGGGCTTTTGATTGGATCCATGGGAACATAGCCGCCATGAAAGTGTGCGTACCGGACGACCTGCCGGTCGGGGGGAGGTTGAAAGTTTTTCACCAAAGGTGGCCTCTGATAACCTCCAACCAGTGGGTTCTCCAAATAGTGCGGTGCGGATACGCCCTGAATTTGGCCTCCACTCCACCAAATTGCCCACCGGGAGCCCAATCCTTCAGCTCCCATCACAAGCGGGCACTTGCAGAGGAACTCTCCGCCCTTCTCAGCGCCAATGCAGTCGAGCCTGTGCCACCAGGGCAGGAAGGGCAGGGATTCTATTCCAGGTACTTCCTTGTGGAAAAGAAAACAGGGGGGATGCGCCCCATCCTAGACCTGAGAGACCTGAACAAATACCTGATCAAAGTTCAGGATGCTTTCCTTAGGCACCCTTTTACCAATGATTCAGAAAGACGATTGGCTATGTTCCCTGGATTTAAAGGATGCTTATACTCACATCCTGATAATGCCAGCCCACAGACAGTATCTCAGATTTTGCCTGGGGACACGGCACTTTCAGTATTGTGTGCTGCCCTTTGGGCTCGCCTCTGCCCCACGGGTGTTCACGAAGTGCCTCGTGGTGGTCGCGGCGTATCTACGCAAGCTGGGAGTGCACGTGTTCCCGTATCTCGACGATTGACTGGTGAAGAACACCTCGGAGGCAGGGGCTCTCCGGTCCATGCAGTGCACTGTTCACCTCTTGGAGTTGCTGGGGTTTGTGATAAATTACCCAAAGACCCATCTCCAACCAGTCCAATCTCTGGAATTCATAGGAGCTCTGCTGAATTCACAGATGGCTCAGGCCTTTCTTCCCGAGGCGAGGGCCCACAACCTCCTGTCCCTCGCTTCCCAGACCAGAGCGTCTCAGCAGGTCACAGCTCGGCAGATGTTGAGACTCCTGGGTCATATGGCCTCTACAGTTCATGTGACTCCCATGGCTCGTCTTCACATGAGATCTGCTCAATGGACCCTAGCTTCCCAGTGGTGCCAAGCCACCGGGAATCTAGAAGATGTCATCCGCCTGTCCCTCAGTTGCCGCTCAGAGATCGGCTGTCCTATCAAATTATCCAAATTCGGACAGCCAATCAGGTTGCAATGTATTACATCAACAAGCAGGGGGGCACCGGATCTCGCCCCCTGTGTCAGGAAGCCGTCGGGATGTGGCGTTGGGCCTGCCAGTTCGGCATGCTTCTTCAAGCCACATACCTGGCAGGTGTAAACAACAGTCTGGCCGACAGACTGAGCAGAGTCATGCAACAGCACGAGTGGTCGCTCCATTCCAGAGTGGTACGCAAGATCTTCTGAGAGTGGGGCACTCCCTCGGTGGGCCTTTTCGCCTCTCAGACCAACCACAAGCTGCCTCTGTTCTGTTCCATACTACAGGCACACAGCAGACTACCGTCGGATGCCTTTCTCCTCCATTGGGGGACCGGCCTCCTGTATGCTTATCCTCCCATACCTTTGGTGGGGAAGACCTTACTGAAGCTCAAGCAAGACCACGGCACCATGATTCTGATAGCGCCTTTTTGGCCCCGTCAGATCTGGTTCCCTCTACTTCTGGAGTTGTCCTCCGAAGAACCGTGGAGATTTGAGTGTTTTCCGACCCTCATTTCGCAGAACAACGGAGCGCTTCTGCACCCCAACCTTCAGTCTCTGGCTCTCACGGCCTGGATGTTGAGGGCGTAGACTTTGCTTCGTTGGGTCTGTCTGAGGGTGTCTCCCGCGTCTTGCTTGCCTCTAGAAAGGATTCCACTAAAAAGAGTTACTTTTTTTAAGTGGAGGAGGTTTGTCGTTTGGTGTGAGAGCAAGGCCCTAGAACCGCGCTCTTGTCCTGTACAAACCTGCTTGAATACCTTCTGCACTTATCAGAGTCTGGCCTCAAGACCAACTCAGTAAGGAATCACCTTAGTGCGATTAGTGCTTACCATTATCGTGTAGAGGGTAAAGCCATCTCTGGAGAGCCTTTAGTCGTTCGATTCATGAGAGGCTTGCTTTTGTCAAGGCCCCCTGTCAAGCCTCCTGCAGTGTCATGGGATCTCAACGTTGTCCTCACCCAGCTGATGAAACCTCCTTTTGAGCCACTGAATTCCTGCCATCTGAAGTACTTGACCTGGAAGGTCATTTTCTTGGTGGCAGTTACTTCAGCTCGTAGAGTTAGTGAGCTGCAAGCCTTGGTAGCTCATGCTCCTTATACCAAATTTCATCATAACAGAGTAGTACTCTGCACTCACCCTAAGTTCCTGCCAAAGGTGGTGTCGGAGTTCCATCTTAACCAGTCAATTGTCTTGCCAACATTCTTTCCCAGACCACATACCCGCCCTGCTGAACGTCAGTTGCACACATTGGACTGCAAGCGAGCGTTGGCCTTCTATCTGGAGCGGACACAGCCCCACAGACAGTCCGCCCAATTGTTTATTCCTCAGCGACCCTCCAGACCGGTCAAGACACGTGGGTTATGCACTCCTACCAGCAGAGGGAGACTGAGAAAACACTGAGCTTTTGATACTGTATATATAACCTGTGCAGTACACCCACTAGCCAGTATTTTCTCAGTCTCAGCAGAGGTAGAAGGACAGCCTGTGCAGTCTTCACTGGTCTGGTGAGGTAGTTTTCCTCATAGGAAGTAGAAAATTGGGTTGTTTGTTCCATTTTGGGTCATTCTGTGTCTCCCTGTACGTGGATAATACAAAAAAAAAAAAAAAAGTGTGCTTCGGGACCCTGGGTCCGGTGGGGCCCAGTGTTTCCCCTGGGGTGTTACACCTGTGTTGCGGGTCCCTCCCACTAAGCTGCTCTCCATCTCTGAATAAGTGGCAGCTCTGTGCCTCGGCTGCTTTCTCTGGACTGGAGCCTTGAGTGCCTCACAATTTTCAGCTGCCAGCAGTGTTCTGGCCCTTTAAGAGCCTTTTATTATTTATTTAGTGCGGAACTGAAGAGGAGTTCAGTTTCCCTGCACTAGACGGGAGAGCAGTGCGAAGTTGCTTAACAGGGTATTAGCGCTAAGGCGGACTGTGTGTGTGGTTGATTATGACCGGCAAGCTACTTCGTTGCCGTGCCTGTTCGCGGCGGGGGTTAGAGACGGCGGGCGGTCAGTGTCGCCTCTGTGGGGAGCCTAAGCAGTCAATTTCGGCTCCCCCCGTGTTGGCCGCGGAAGTTCCGACGGGATCGCCGGTTTTGGTGTCAGCGGGATCGCAGGCAGGCGCGATGTCGGCGGTTGCAGTTTCAGCGGGAACGGCCGCCATTTTGAATCAGGCGCGATCAGCAGATGCGCTGAGTGTGGGGCCAGCTTCCTCCGGTGTAGGGCAGAAAGTTCCCTCGGAGGGCTCAGGATGTGTCGGTTTTCCTCCAGATTTTGTATGGTCTCTGTTCCAAGCCTGGAAGGCCGGGCCTCCTCAGGTGGAGGAGGGGCATGGCTCTATGCTAACTAAAAGACCAAGATTGGAATGGTCAGAAGATGGGGACTGTGTGTCTCAGCTGGGTTTGGAAGACCCAATAGGGATTGAGGAGGAGGTAGAGGGGTTTGAAGACTCTCTTGACCTGATTGAGGCCTTACCTGGGGAGGACCCCTCTGTTGTCAGAATCTTCCATAGGGATGAGCTTGCGGAGCTCATAGACCAGGCCACGGTGACACTTAAGTTTGAGCCTGAGGTGCCCGTGGGTGAATCTGGGCAGGACCCTTTGGTAAAGGGTATTCACAGTAAGGCGCGGTCCTTTCCTATGAACAAGGACCTCCGGGAGATGATTTCCCAGGAGTGGAAGTCACCGGATGCTCCATGCAAGGTCTCTAAGGCAATGGCGCGGCTCTATCCTCTTCCTCAGCAGGACAAAGAGTCCTTGAAGGCCCCTACGGTAGATGCAGTGGTTACAGCAGTGACTAGAGCGACGGCTATCCCGGTAGACGGCGGAGCCGCTCTCCGCGACCCCCAGGATAGGAGGATTGACGCCTTCCTTAAGCGTACTTTTGATTTGTCGGCGCTCGCGCTCCAGGCCTCGGTATGTGGGGGCCTGGTAGCCCGAGCATGTTTTCGCTGGGCCGAGAAACTCCTGGATGAGTCAGTGGAGGTTGGGGCCTCCGGAGTTCAGGAATTAGCCAAGCTCGAGATGGGTTCGTCTTTCTTGTCGGATGCCCTTTATGATTTATTGAGGGCGTCCGCCAAGAATATGGCTATGATAGTTGGAGCGCGTAGGGCTCTATGGCTGAGAGGTTGGGTCGCGGATGCAGCTTCTAAAGCGAAGTTGTGTTCTCTGCCCTTTAAGGGAACCATGCTCTTTGGAGAGGATTTGGACAATTTGGTGAAAGGCCTTAGTGATGCTAAGATTCCTCGCCTGCCGGATTTACGTCCCAGGTCGGGCACCAGAGGGGTGTCTACTCGTGGTCGTTTTGCTGAGGCCCGCCGGTATAGGCCGGGACGGACTAGTGGGGCTTTTAGAGGACGGTTTTTTTCAGCGCACCCAGTCCTTTCGAGGGAATCGTCGCGGAGGGCGTGACTTTGCCTCGAGAGGGCAGGCGTCCGGACGGAATGTGCAATGAAGGTGTGCGGACCCAGGCTCTGGTACGAGTAGGAGCTCGGCTGAGTCAGTTTTATCAGAGCTGGGTCCAAATCACGTCCGATCGGTGGGTTCTCGAAGTGATTCGAGATGGTTATGCGCTGGAATTCGAAGAGTCGCCTCCCGAGAGGTTTCTGGAGTCCCCGTGTCATTCAAGAATCAAGAAAGCAGCAGTTCGAGACACGTTGCGTCGCCTTCTGGCCCTGGGAGCAGTGGTTCCTGTTCCTCCAACGCAGAGATGCTTAGGGTGCTATTCGATCTATTTTGTAGTACCAAAGAAGGAGGATGCCTGGCGTCCGGTGTTGGATCTCAAGGGAGTCAATTCAGCGCTCAAGGTTCCCTCTTTTCGCATGGAGACGTTGCGGTCCGTTATTGTCGCGGTGCGGCAGGGAGAGTTTCTGACGTCGCTGGATTTGACGGAAGCTTATCTTCACATTCCCATTCGGACGGCGCATCAGCGTTTTCTGCGCTTTGCGGTCTTAGGAAAGCATTTTCAGTTTTGTGCTCTTCCCTTCGGGCTAGCAACAGCTCCCCGCACCTTTTCCAAGGTCATGGTAGTAGTGGCGGCGGCTTTGCGGAGACAGGGCGTTTTGGTGCACCCGTATCTGGACGATTGGTTGATTCGGGCCAAGTCTCAGGCGGAGAGCGAAGTGGCTACAGCGCGTGTGGTAGCCTTGCTGGAATCGCTTGGTTGGGTAGTGAACCACAGCAAGAGCCATCTTGTCCCGTCCCAATCCCTCGAGTATCTAGGAGTGCACTTCGAGACGCTCAACGGTCGGGTGGTGTTGCCGACTCTTCGGATCCGCAAGTTACAGGATCAGATTCGTCACTTCCTGGCGGGGGACAGACCGACAGCGCGTGCTTACCTTCAGGTTTTGGGCATGATGGCAGCGACTATAGAGGTGGTTCCCTGGGCCAGGGCGCACATGCGGCAGTTACAGTCGGCACTTCTCAGTCGGTGGTCTCCTCAATCGCAGGGGTTGGAGATGCGTTTGCCTCTGACTGCTCTGCCGCGTCTCAGCCTCCGTTGGTGGCTAGACGCTCGAAACCTAGTGAAGGGAATGCCATTGGAAGCTCCAGAATGGGTAATTCTCACCACGGATGCCAGCCTGTCCGGTTGGGGGGCTCATTGTCTCGGTCAGGTGGCGCAGGGACGGTGGTCTCAGGAGGAAGCCCAGTGGTCCATCAACCGGTTGGAGACACGGGCCATTCGTTTGGCTCTTCAGTATTTACAGACGCTGCTTCAAGGCAGGGCTGTCAGAGTTCTCTGCGACAATGCCACGGCCGTAGCTTACGTCAATCGGCAAGGGGGCACAAAGAGTCGGGCGGTCGCAGAGGAAGCAGAGCAGTTGTGCCAGTGGGCAGAACTTCATCTTCAGGCCTTGTCGGCAGCTCATGTGGCCGGGGTGGACAACGTAGACGCCGATTATCTGAGCAGGCATACTCTAGACCCCGGGGAATGGGCGCTTCATCGCTCGGTTTTCAATCGCATTGTGTCGGTGTGGGGGATGCCAGTGATGGATCTCATGGCAACGGCGTGCAATGCGCAAGTGCGGCGGTTCTTCAGTCGCAGAAGAGATCCGCGGTCGGAAGGAATCGACGCCCTGCTGCTGCCGTGGCCTCAGGAGTTGCTGTACGTGTTCCCGCCGTGGCCGTTAGTGGGGAGAGTAGTTCAACGCATCGAACGTCACCCGGGTCGGGTGATTCTGGTAGCTCCAAATTGGCCGCGTCGCCCGTGGTACGGAGACCTGGTGCGTCTGGCGGTGGCGGAACCCCTGCCATTGACAGAGACAGTGTTGTTGTGCCAAGGTCCCATCACTCTCCCAGATCCGGCTCAGTTCTCGCTTATGGCTTGGCTCTTGAAAGGAGCAAGTTGAGGAAGAAGGGTTTTTCTTCCAGAGTGGTTGCTACGATGTTGAGTTCCCGGAGGCAGTCCACTTCACTGGTGTACGTTCGAGTCTGGAGGCTTTTTGAGCACTGGTGCCTGGCTCGGAATTTGAGGGCTATACACGCTTCGGTCGCGGATGTGTTAGAAGTTTTGCAGGATGGTCTGGACAAGGGGCTGGCCTTGTCTACTTTGAAGGTTCAGGTGGCAGCCTTGTCCTGTTTTCGTGGCAAGGTTCAAGGTAAGTCGTTGGCTTCGTCTTCGGATGTGATTCGATTTTTGAAGGGAGTGAAATTGCTTCGGCCTCCGCAACGCCGGCTGGTTCCTCCGTGGGATTTGAATCTGGTTTTGGAAGCGTTAATTCGGCCTCCGTTTGAGCCTTTGGCTTCGGCTATGGACAAGGATCTAGCCTTAAAGACGGTGTTTTTGGTAGCCATTTCATCAGCGCGCAGAGTTTCGGAACTCCAGGCGTTGTCTTGTAGGACGCCCTTCTTGTCTTTTTCCAAGGAAAGGGTTTCTCTGCGACCGGTGCCCTCCTTTTTGCCCAAGGTAGTGTCCGACTTTCATGTGAATCAGGTCATTTCTCTGCCAGTCTTAGGGAATCTAGCTGGAGACTCCGAACAGCGGCGACTGGCGAAGTTGGACGTGAAGCGAGTGTTGCGGTGTTATCTATCTAGAACTCGAGAGTTCAGAACATCTGATCGGCTGTTCGTTCTTTTTGGCGGTGCTAAAAAGGGAGCGGCTGCGTCCAAGGCAACAATAGCTCGGTGGTTGAAGGAGGCGATTGCGTCGGCTTACGTCTTGAAGGGTCGTACGGTACCTAAGGGTTTTTCGGCTCATTCCACCAGGGGAGTAGCAGCCTCTTGGGCGGAAAGTAGTATGCTTCCTCCTCTAGAGATTTGTCGGGCGGCAGTCTGGTCCTCTCTGCATTCGTTTGTTAAACATTATCGGATTGATGTTCATGCTAAAGAGGAGGCAGGTTTTGGGGCTGCTGTGTTGACCTCTGGCCTAAGGGGGTCCCACCCGTAGAGATTTACTGCTTTGGTACGTCCCACGCGTCTTGACCGGTCTGGAGGGTCGCTGAGGAAGGTGAAATTAGATCTTACCTGCTAATTTTCTTTCCTCTAGACCCTCCAGACCGGTCAAGAGCCTGCCCGGTTGTTTTCTGTAGGCCAGGAGGTAGACTTTAGTAATTGGATATCTCTTGGCAGCTGATGATTGTAGTTTACATAATTCAGACTCTTGGGTTTTTCAGATGAGTGTTACTATGAGTCTGAATCAGGTGTGGTTGGATAGCCCACCTGTGGAAGCACAAACAGAACTCAGTGAGTAAAACAGCTAAAAGAACATAAAGTGGTTCTTCCATTTGGCAATGTCCACGTACAGGGTTGATAGTTTTGTTTAGTGTTTTAGTTTCTCTGCTTTGTTAAGGTTATACTGGCTAGTGGGTGTACTGCACAGGTTATATATACAGTATCAAAAGCTCAGTGTTTTCTCAGTCTCCCTCTGCTGGTAGGAGTGCATAACCCACGCGTCTTGACCGGTCTGGAGGGTCTAGAGGAAAGAAAATTAGCAGGTAAGATCTAATTTCACCTTTCTTACGACCCCAACAGGAAAGGGGTCGCTGTCGGGAAACGCACCATATCCAATTGGCTAGCAAATTGCATTTCCTTCACTTACGCCCAGGCTGGGCTGGCTCTTGAGGGTCATGTCACGGCTCATAGTTTTAGAGCCATGGCAGCGTCAGTGGCCCACTTGAAGTCAGCCACTATTGAAGAGATTTGCAAGGCTGTGACGTGGTCATCTGTCCACACATTCACATCACATTACTGCCTCCAGCAGGATACCCGACGCGACAGTTGGTTCGGGCAGTCGGTGCTGCAGAATCTGTTTGGGGTTTGAATCCAACTCCACCCTCCAGGACCCGATTTTGTTCTGTTCAGACTGCACTCTCAGTTAGTTGTTCTTCGTAGGTCAATTTCCGTTATGCCCTCGCCGTTGGAGGTTCAATTGACCTGGGTTCTTGTTTTGAGTGAGCCTGAGAGCTAGGGATACCCCAGTCGTGAGAACAAGCAGCCTGCTTGTCCTCGGAGAAAGCGAATGATACATACCTGTAGCAGGTGTTCTCCGAGGACAGCAGGCTGATTGTTCTCACCTACCCTCCCTCCTCCCCTTTGGAGTTGCGTTTTTTTCCTCATTCCTTTGCTTGTCATTCAACTGAGCGGGAACGGTCGCGCACGGGCGGGAAGACGGCTGCGCATGCACGGTGGGCGTGTCCTGCATGCGGGACCACCCGCAAAGTTTTTGTTCCGGTTGGTGGGGGCTGCCGTGGACGTCAACCCAGTCGTGAGAACAATCAGCCTTCTATCCTCGGAGAACACCTGCTACAGGTATGTATCATTCGCTGTCTGGCCGACAGGTTGAGCAGGATTATGCAACCTCACGAGTGGTTGCTGAATTCCAGAGTAGTGCGCCGGATCTTCCAAGTGTGGGGCACCCCCTTGGTAGATCTCGTCGCATCTCGAGCCAACCACAAGGTCCCTCAGTTCTGTTCCAGACTTCAGGCCCATGGCCGACTGGCATCGGATGCCTTCCTCCTGGATTGGGGGGAAGGCCTGCTGTATGCTTATCCTCCCATACCTCTGGTGGGGAAGACTTTGTTGAAACTCAAGCAAGACCGAAGCACCATGATTCTGATTGCTCCTTTTTGGCCGCGTCAGATCTGGTTCCCTCTTCTTCTGGAGTTGTCCTCCGAAGAACCGTGGAGATTGGAGTGTTTTCTGACCCTCAACACCCAGAACGAAGGGGCGCTTCTGCATCCCAACCTCCGGTCTCTGGCTCTCACGGCCTGGATGTTGAGAGAGTAGACTTTGCCTCTTTGGGTCTGTCGCAGGGTGTCTCCCGTGTCTTGCTTGCTTCCAGGAAAGATTCCACGAAGAGAAGTTACTTCTTTTTATGGAGGAGGTTTGCCTTCTGGTGTGACAGCAAGGCCTTAGATCCTCGCTCTTGTCCTACACAGACCCTGCTTGACTACCTTCTGCACTTGTCTGAGTCTGGTCTCAAGACCAACTCTGTAAGGGTTCACCTTAGCGCAATCAGTGCATACCATTACCGTGTGGAAGGTAAGCCGATCTCGGGACAGCCTTTAGTTGTTCGCTTTATGAGAGGTTTGCTTCTGTCAATGCCCCCCATCAAACCTCCTACAGTGTCATGGGATCTCAATGTCGTTCTCACCCAGCTGATGAAACCTCCTTTTGAGCCACTGAATTCATGCCATCTGAAGTACTAGACCTGGAAGGTCATTTTCTTGGTGGCAGTAACTTCAGCTCGTAGAGTCAGTGAGCTTCAAGCCCTAGTAGCTCATGCTCCTTATACCAAATTTCATCATAATAGAGTAGTCCTCTGCACTCACCCTAAGTTCTTGCCAAAGGTGGTGTCGGAGTTCCATCTGAACCAGTCAATTGTCTTGCCAACATTCTTTCCCCGTCTTCATTCCTGCCCTGCTGAACGTCAGCTGCACAAAAGAGCATTGGCCTTCTATCTGGAGCGGACACAGCCCAACAGACAGTCCACCCAAATGTTTGTTTCTTTTGATCCCAACAGGAGGGGAGTGGCTGTGGGGAAACGCACCTTATCCAATTGGCTAGCAGATTGCATTTCCTTCACTTACGCCCAGGCTGGGCTGGCTCTTGAGTGTCATGTCACGGCTCACAATGTTAGAGCCATGGCAGCGTCAGTGGCCCACTTGAAGTCAGCCACTATTGAAGAGATTTGCAAAGCTGCGACGTGGTCATCTGTCCACACATTCACATCTCATTACTGCCTGCAGCAGGATACCCGATGCGACAGTCGGTTCGGGCAGTCAGTGCTTCAGAATCTGTTTGGGGTTTGAATCCAACTTCACCCCCCTAGGCCCATTTTTTATTCTGTTCCAGGCTACACTCTCAGTTAGTTGGATAAGTTGTTAGGTCAATCTCAGTTATGTCCTCGCCGTTGCGAGGCCCAATTGACCATGTTTGTTGTTTTGAGTGAGCCTGGGGGCTAGGGATACCCCATCAGTGAGAACAAGCAGCCTGGTTGTCCTCGGAGAAAGCGAATGCTACATACCTGTAGAAGGTATTCTCCGAGGACAGCAGGCTGATTGCTCTCACAAACCCGCCCGCCTCCCCTTTGGAGTTGTGTCTTCCCTTGTCTTTGTCTTGCTACATACGGGACTGACGAACACGAGCCGGTTCGGGCGGGAAGATGACCGCGCATGCGCGGCGCGCGAGGGCTAGCAAACGTCTTTGTTAGTGAAGATTCCGATTGGAGGGGGTGCTGTGGACGTCACTCATCAGTGAGAACAATCAGCCTGCTGTCCTCGGAGAATACCTTCTACAGGTATGTAGCATTCGCTGTACACTTGATGCGCTAATTTTTCTTCATTTCTAGGAAATTGAGTCTTAATAGTCATTTAAAAGTATTGATATAATTATTTATTAATTCGTATTTTATTCGTTGATTGTCCAATCGTTTATTGTGCACTGTTATCAGTTTGGTCGTGCCATCTCAGGTGAATATTCCAGCTTAATAAAATCTTTTAAAAAGTGTGTTTATCATCTGTTGTACCATTTAATTATAGAGGTCAGATGACAAGAAAAATGAAGAATCCTTGGCTCCCTGTTCAATTGTGAAAAATGCTGGTACATCAAAGTGCCACGTAATCTTCAATGCTAAAAAGGCAGGATTCAAACCTTTTGGGGATGTCACAGAATGTGACCAGAAATTGCTTCTTATGCGTTCAGAAGCAAAACTTGATGAAGATTCCGTCATTTGCTTTGACCATGAATCCCTTTTCCTAAGTGAATATCAATCAATGCATTCAAGAAGAAGAATCATAATGTAAGAGCTGGACTTAGAGTGATTGATATTGAAACAGCTGCCAAACTTCGTGAGCTAAATAAAAAAGAAGTGATAACTATAAAACCAGGTCAGAAGCTTTGCCCTGCCTGCAGGTTGACACTAAATAAAAAGCTAGAACCATCATCATCATCATCATCCCAATCTGAACAAAAATTAGTAATGCTGAACAAATAGATAAAGTCACAAATCTTCAGCCTGGGCAGTATGTTGCTTGCATTTATGAAAATAAATGGTGGATTGGAAACGTTTGTGAAACGTCAGTTGAACAGAAAGATGCTTTCATAAGCTTTATGCATCCTCATGGTCCCGCTACTTCATTTTATTGGCCGGTAAGACGCGATACTTGCTGGATCCCAGAACAACTTATCATTACTGTTATTCCAGCTCCATCAGTGACATCATGTGGTCGGCAATATAGTTTCCCTGAAACCGTTCTCTTGCAGATCAGTAATGCTTTCAGAATGATGAAGTAACTGAAGAAGGCAGGCTTGGGAACCTGCAGTAAAGAAACACACAATCAGGCTTGGGATCCTGCAGTAAAGATACCCACCCGTGGCTGTTACTACATGGCTATCGGGCGTGGCCCCTATGGCGATGGGGATGCTGGTTTCAATGTGATAACCAGTAATGGCTCAGCCATCATGGATCAACGCAATACATCGCGCACACAAAATATAACATACTTTGACCTGAGTAAATGGCTACTTAATGGTGGCATTGCAAAACAAAACCATATCAGTGTTGTAGAGCACAGTTTTCTCTTTCAGATGATACTGTTCACAAGCTGATTCAGGCAGACTCTTTTTTAATAATTGGCTTTGAACTTTGGTACATTTTACCATTTGCGCTGACAGCGCCAACTTTGAAGAGATCCTGCAGGTGGTTAAAGATGCTGGTTAGTTGCAAATCTGGCAGTATTATGTCCAGCACAAGCATAATGCTTGTTCAAAATTTCAAGTCCGTATCTTTGTTTGCATGGAAGTTGTTGCGGTCTGAATATTGGTCCATATATGTTCCGATGAGTCGCGACTAATTTTGATGCACACTTTGAGTCAACTTGTTTGACTGGATTTTGCATCCCTAATGTTAAAATGTATTTAATTGGAATTAGCATCAAAAACTGTACAGGATTTGAATTTTTTAGCCATTCTTATAAATGTGTTTGGATTTTATTAGACCCCCAAAATGGCATTTTGGTAAATGTCGCGTGCTCATGGACTGACAACCTATTAGAAAAGGGGGGTCTAGACCTGCAACTATTGCAGTTAGAGACTTCAAATTTTGGGAAACTTTGTTTAACACCTGACTCGCGCAACAGATAAAATTTGATCAAAATTGGAGAACTTGATGGTGGGAACATTTTTTAATTTTAGACCACTTGGCATGGAATGACCCAAAGGAAAGAATATATGTCCTTGTCAAGAGAATGGTCATCTTGTGGAGGATGTACCATGGGTTTTGGAAACTGAGAATTTTTCATGTGGAGAGTACCGCATATCCTGAAAAGTTGGTGGGAAGGGGTGTTCTGTCTAGTAAGGTGTATGACTTGAAGTGAGGGGATATAGATACAACATATTAAACTTGAAACTTGGTAAGTATTTTCTTAGCATCCACACCAGACCAGCCCAGGACCTGTGGGTTATACCTATTGACCAGCAGATGGAGACAGAGAAACAAAATAGTTCTGTGTGATTTGCCTTTTAAGGGCAGAATGCAGCCTTAGAAGTTCAGTATTTCTCTGTCTCCAGCAGATGGTGATGGGCAGACTGTGCAGCTCTTGAACAGATCATCTGTGGCTCCTGACCTGGTATCAGTTGAGCAGGGGGTTCCTAATTACCTAATAGCTCAGATTCAAACATTGAAAGAAGAATTGGTGACATCCAGATAGAGCTAAGTGGATATGTCAGAGGAGTCTGACATGTCTCCCTCATGGCCCTGCTGTTGCCTACTTGGCAGTGTAGTAAAAGTCTGCAACTGACTTGAGACTTTCCTGGTAAAGTACAAGTTTGTTTCTTCCTACTCACATTGGAAGTTGCTGAGAGAGGTGCCTCTTGGATCCTTGTAGGTAGGAGTTTCTGTACAGCCTCTCACAGCCTTTGGTCCAGTTTGGGAAGGCCACAGTACCAGCTTGAATTTGGTGCACAGCCACGTGTCTTAGGTAACTTTCAGATCCAGCAGGCATGAAGATCCAGCTTGGAAAAGAGACAGGTGAGGGGAGATATGATTGAGGTCTACAAGCAGAAGTAAATCAGTTTTTTACAAGTTCCAAAAGTACAAAGACTAGGGGACAGTTGAAGAAGTTACATGGAAATACTTTTAAAACAAATAGGAGGAAATATTTTTTCACTCATCAAATAGTTAAGCTTTGGAACTCATTGCTGGAGGATGTGTTAACAGTGGTTAGCACATCTGGATTTAAAAAAGGTTTGGGCACGTTCCTGGAGGAAAAGTCCATAGTGTGCTATTCAGACAACTGGTTATTTCAGGAGAGTGAAGAGGTGATGGCAGAGGTTATTCAGCTTTTTTAATCTCTTGGGTGGATTCTCAGTTTCACCAAGAGCAAGTTGACTCCTCTCTGGATCTTGAATATTTGGAAGCAGGATTCAACATCAAATGGGGGATAGTTTCCCAACCTGAGCATAAGAATAGCCATAGTGAGTCAGACCAATGGTCCATCTAACCCAGTATCCTGTTTCCAACAGTGGCTAATATAGGTCCACAAGTACCTGTCAGAACCCAAATAGTAACAAGATTCATGCTGCTGATCCCAGGGACAAGCAGTGGCTTCCCCCAAGTCGCCTCAATAGTGGACTATGGACTTTTCCGCCAGGAACTTGTCCAAACCCAGATATGCTAACCACTATTACCATGTCCTCTGGCAACGAGTTCCACAGCTAGCAACGAGTTCGCTTAACTATTCTTTGAGTGAAAAAATATTTCCTCCTATTTGTTTTAAAAGTATTTCCATTTAAATTCATTGAGTGTCCCCTAGTCTTTGTACTTTTTGAAAGAGTAAAAAATTGATTCACTTCTACTCATTCTACACCACTCAGGATTTTGTAGACATCAATCATATCCCCCCTCAGTCATCTTTTCCAAGCTGAAGAGCCTTAATCTGTATAGCTTTTCCTCATATAAGACTGGGAGACTGGACATCCAAATGGCAGATGATGTTTAATGTGAGCAAGTGCAAAGTGATGCATGTGGGAAGAGGAACCCAAACTATAGCTACGTGATGCAAGGTTCTACATTAGGAGTCACCAACCAGGAAAGGAATCTAGGTGTCATCGTTGATGATACGTTGAAACCCTCTGCTCAGTGTGCAGTGGCGGCTAAGAAAGCAAATAGAATGTAAGGTATTATTAGGAAAGGGATGAAAACAAAAATGAGGACATTATAATTCCTTTGTATCGCTCCATGGTGCGACCACACCTCGAATAGTGTGCAGTTTTGGTCACCACATCTCAAAAAAGATATAGTGGAATTAGAAAAGGTACAGAGATGGTGACAAAAATGATAATGGGGCGACTTCCCTATGTGGAAAGGCTAAAGCTGCAAGGACTCTTCAGCTTTGAGAAAAGACAGCTGAGGGGGAGATATGATAGAGTGGAGTGGAACAGGTAGATGTGAATTGCTTGTTTACTCCTTCCAAAAATATTAGGAATTTGTTGCCATAATTAAAACAAATCGGGGAAAATATTTCTTCACTCAATGTGAAATTAAACTCTGGAATTTGTTGCCAGAGAATTTGGTAAAAGTAGTTAGCTTAGCGGGGTTTAAAAAAAAGGTTTGGATAACTTCCTAAAAGTCCTTAAGCCATTGTTAAGATGGGGAAAATCCACTGCTTATTTCTAGGATAAAACAAACAATTGTGCCTGTGCTCTGTCGAGCATCAAAATATCACAAAATATTTAAACACACATGAATACAAGTGTATTGCTTCTTCAGCTTATTGAGAGTGGAGTAGTCTCATATATAACACACGATAAAGATTATTTGATTTTTCACCCAATGACTGGGTGTATTATCTGTGTGTATTGTCTAATCATTGACTTAACCTCCACCACCCTTTGCTAATCTTGTATATGAAAATATATTTCTGTTTATCAATATGCTATCATCTAATTTTATGCAGCACTTAGCTTGAACAAGTTGGTGCTCTTAAAACCCCGACAGGTCCCCGTTTCGTGGCTACTTTTTCAAGGGGGAGTCACCAGTTCTAAAACCAAAAACAAGATGCAGCACAAAGTTACTTACAAAATTGTTCTAAAAGGCATATTAGTTGTATAATTACTTGTATTCTAAATAAAAATGCTGGTGGCTTACCAAGTAACTGTCTCAAGTGCAACTGCAGCATTACTCTGTCTCTCTCAAAATGGCCACGGCATGCCAGCTGATTATGAAGCTAACTTCAAAATAAAAGTCCTTCACAAAGACTTCTAACAAAATAAAAGGCTTGTGCCCTGTCTGAGACTAGTGTGGAAAACTACCACTGTTGATATTCATCTTGTATGTCTCAAGCAAACACTCCTTAGTTGACCATTTGTTTGTGGCAAAAGTTTTAACATATCAAAAGATTTTTCTATATGTTAGGAAATAGAGAAAATTGAAAAACATTGAAAAAAAATTATGTTAAACTTAGTGCCTGTTGATAACTCTAGAACTGATATGGGTATGTTCAAAAACCAGTGTGCGTGTTTATTACGAACCATCCAACCAGAGGCAAGAACTGGATTGCTCACTTCTTATATCAAAAGGGGAATATTGTGTTAGAAAAAACAACTCCATTGTGTGTAGGTATTCAAACCCCTTGGTTCTATAGTATCCAATGTAAAGATCCAAAAGGTTTCACGCTGTAAAATTTTTCTGTTTAAATCACCTCCTCTAGTGGAGGGAATCACTTGTTCAATCACCATACATTTAAGATCTTCGATGGTATGATTTTGCGATGTCCAATGTTGTACCATAGGTGCTCCAAAATTTTGTGCAGTAATTCGTGAACGGTGTTCAATCAGTCTCTCATGTAATGACCTCATTGATTTCCCAATGTAGTATTTGTCACATGGACATTTGATGTAGTAAATGATGCCCGTGGATCGGCATGTAGTTCTGCACTTTAATTTATAACTCATGCCGTTACAGACGAAATCTGTCCCTTCAATGGTTGTGGGGCATGTTTTACAACGAGGTTTCATGCATTTAAAGTGGCCAAAGTTGCCTGCGTTGTCAATGGGAACCATAGGTAAAACCGCTGGACTTAAAATTTCTTTCAGATTTTTGGAACGTGAAAATGCCGTCCTGATGTTGTAATTTGTGAACACTGGGTGTGCTTGAATAATGTCCCAATGGCGGCGAATAATAGCAGCAGTAGCCTCTCCACCCGGAGTGTATCTTGTCACAAAAGTCATAATTTGTCCATCATGTTGTGTCCGTGGTGGAGATTGGAGCAGTAATTCTCTATTGTTGTACTTGGCTCTGGTGTAGGCTCTCTTGATGGTTTTATGTGGATAATTTCTCTGCAACAATTTAGAGCCAAAAGATTCAGAATGTGCCTTGTAATCGGCATCTGTAGTACAGATCCGCTTGAAGCGGAGAAACTGAGAAAATGGAAGACTTCGTTTTAATGCTTTGGGATGGCAACTACTGTATTCTAAAAAAGTGTTCCGGTCAGTGCTCTTAACAAATACATTGGTAATAAATTGCTTCTCTACAAGGAGAATCTCAACATCAAGGAAATGTATCTTGGATTCTGACCACGTTAAAGTAAATTGGATTCTGGCATGACATTGATTCAGCCAACTATGGAATGATTGTAATTGTTCGATACTACCATACCACACAATGAATATATCGTCGATGTAACGTTTCCATGTACCTAGCATGTCATTGTAAGGAGATCTAGCCAACCATTTATCTTCAAACTGGGCCATAAAAAGATTGGCTAGAGTGGGAGCGAATGTCGCTCCCATGGCCACCCCAGATTTTTGTTTGTATAACTCATCTTGAAAGCAGAAAAAATTACTGCATAATGCTATTTCTGCCAGTTTACACAAAAAATCAGTGGGGACTTGATGTGGACTGGGACGATTGTTTAAGGTTTCACCAATGACTTCTAACAATTCGTTTTGAGGAATCATAGTATATAGAGATTTTATGTCAAAGGTTGCCATAATAATATGTGAATCTGGTAACTGTATATCCTGCAATATATTGAGAAAGTGTGTAGTGTCCTTAATGTATGTAGGGGGTTTTTTTACCACGTCTTGAAGGAACGTATCTACATATTGGGACAAAGGTTCAAGCAGTGAACCGCGGGAAGACATTATCGGTCTTCCTGGAGGGTTACTTATGTCTTTATGGACTTTCGGCAATGTGTAAAGAACTGGAACAATAGGGAACCGCCTGTTCAAATAATTGAACTCCTTCTTGTTTAGAAATCCTGCTTCCTCTGCCCTTGTGGTTATTGCCAATATGTGTTCTTGGAGCTGTTTTGTGGGATCCTGATCTAATTTAACGTACGATGTCGTATCGGCCAATTGTGAATGGATCTCAGTTATATATTGAGATCTGTCCAAAATTACAGTGGCCCCGCCTTTATCGGCCCGTTTAAATACAATATCAGTGTTTTTTCTCAACGATTGTAGAGCTTTGCGTTCATCTCGGGTCAGGTTATCATGAAAACGGTATGATTTATTATTGTTGGTGTTGTGTAACCGACCCACATCTCTTAAAACTAGCTGTTTAAACACTGATACTATGGGATCGATCGGGATGGGCGGGATCCATTGGGATTTATCTTTAACTCGGGAAGAGGAATCATGTCTGGCCTTGTCATTGAAAAAGATCTTGAGTTGCAAAGTACGAATGAATTTTTCAAGGTCAATTCTAAATTGAAAATTATTGAAAAATTGAACAGGTACATATGAAAGGCCTTTGGAAAGCAGAGAAATTTCAGTCGAAGTAAAGGTATGTGTCGACAAATTCATTACATTCTGATCTATTGGAACTGGGACCGCGTCTGTGGACGTGGCCTGGATATACCTCTGTTCATACCTCTCCTGTTGCCTCTTATTCTTGTTCTTGTCAGTCTTGTTTGTCTGTGGTCTAAAAAATCATCAGTATCATTCCCTGAAGAACTATCTGTAAATTGAAAATTGTAAATTGCACATTTCTAACACAATATTCCCCTTTTGATATAAGAAGTGAGCAATCCAGTTCTTGCCTCTGGTTGGATGGTTCGTAATAAACACGCACACTGGTTTTTGAACATACCCATATCAGTTCTAGAGTTATCAACAGGCACTAAGTTTAACATAATTTTTTTTTCAATGTTTTTCAATTTTCTCTATTTCCTAACATATAGAAAAATCTTTTGATATGTTAAAACTTTTGCCACAAACAAATGGTCAACTAAGGAGTGTTTGCTTGAGACATACAAGATGAATATCAACAGTGGTAGTTTTCCACACTAGTCTCAGACAGGGCACAAGCCTTTTATTTTGTTAGAAGTCTTTGTGAAGGACTTTTATTTTGAAGTTAGCTTCATAATCAGCTGGCACGGCTGAGCATTAACAAAAAGATGCCGTGGCCATTTTGAGAGAGACAGAGTAATGCTGCAGTTGCACTTGAGACAGTTACTTGGTAAGCCACCAGCATTTTTATTTAGAATACAAGTAATTATACAACTAATATGCCTTTTAGAACAATTTTGTAAGTAACTTTGTGCTGCATCTTGTTTTTGGTTTTAGAACTGGTGACTCCCCCTTGAAAAAGTAGCCACGAAACGGGGACCTGTCGGGGTTTTAAGAGCACCAACTTGTTCAAGCTAAGTGCTGCATAAAATTAGATGATAGCATATTGATAAACAGAAATATATTTTCATATACAAGATTAGCAAAGGGTGGTGGAGGTTAAGTCAATGATTAGACAATACACACAGATAATACACCCAGTCATTGGGTGAAAAATCAAATAATCTTTATCGTGTGTTATATATGAGACTACTCCACTCTCAATAAGCTGAAGAAGCAATACACTTGTATTCATGTGTGTTTAAATATTTTGTGATATTTCTAGGATAAGCAGCATAAAATTTATTATCTTGTTTTGGGATCTTGCCAGGTACCTGTAACCTGGATTGGCCACTGTTGGAAACAGGATGCTGGACTTGATGGACCTTCGGTCTGTCCCAGTATGGCAATTCTTAGGTTCTTAGGAGTTCTACGCACATCCAGACACCGGATAATCTGTGTGAAATGAAGGAAGAATAATCGGCTGAGTTAGATGGAAGATGAAGATCACCTTCAGAAGAAAGGAAGGAACCATCCTGATCGTGACTCCTGCCTCCATAAAACAGAGGAAAAGTCCCAGCATGAAAGTGCTTGCAACTCTGACATGTCTGGTTGAAGTAATTGCCACCAAAAACATTGTTTTAAGAGTGAGATCATTAAGGATGAGCTTATCCAGAGGCTTGAAAATAGGCCTTTGAAAGGCACATAGGACAAGATTAAGATTCCAAGATGGACACACTGCTCGCCTTGTAGGTGTTGCAAGTGGTTAATCCCGGGCTGTACACTGAAGGATCTTACTTTGAAGATGGTGTTCCTGGCGGCCATTTCTTTGGCTCAATGAATCTTGGAGTTGCTTTCTATCTTGTGTAGGGAGCCTTTTTTGCTGTTTTCAAAGGACAAAGAGGGGCATAATCGAATGGCGCCGCAAAGAGCAGTCCCGAAACATATTATCAAAAAAGATGGCCGGCCATCTTTTGTTTCGATAATACGGTTCGGGCCGGCCAAATGTCAGAGATGGCCGGGTTTGAGATGGCCGGCATTGGTTTCGCCCATAATGGAAACTAATGCCGGCGATCTTCTACTACTACTACTACTATTTAACATTTCTAAAGCGCTGCTAGGGTTACACAGCGCTGTACAGTTTAACATAGAAGGACAGTCCCTGCTCAAAGAGCTTACAATCTAAAGGACAAGTGTACAGTCAATCAAGAAGGGGCAGTCAAATTGAGGCAGTCTAGATTTCCTGAAAGGTATAAAGGTTAGTTGTCGAAGGCAACATTGAAGAGGTGGGCTTTGAGCAAAGGCATTTGGTCGTGGGAGGAGCCAGCATTTTTGTAGTGCACTGGTCCCCCTCACATGCCAGGACACCAACCGGGCACCCTAGGAGGCACAGCAGTGGACTTCAAAAATTGCTCCCAGGTGCATACCTCCCTTACCTTGGGTGCTGAGCACCCCAAAACCCACTCCCCACAACTGTACACCACTACCATAGCCCTTATGGGTGAAGGAGACACCTACATGTGGGTACATTGGGTTTTTGGGTTTTTTTTGGGGGGGGGAGTTGGAGGGCTCCCATTTACCACCACGTGTAACAGGTGGAGGGGGGGGGGGGATGTGCCTGGGTCCACCTACCTGAAGTGCACTGCACCCACAAAAAACTGCTCCAGGGACCTGCATACTGCTGTCAGGGAGCTGGGTATGACATTTCAGGCTGGCATAGAGGTTGGCAAAAAAAAAATTGTTGGTTTTTTTTGGGTGGGAGGGGGTTGGTGACCATTGGGAGAGTAAGGGGAGGTCATCCCCGATTCCCTCCGGTGGTCAGTTGGGGCACCTTTTTGAAGCTTGGTCTTAAAAAAAAAAAAAAAAGGGACCAAGTAAAGCCGGCGAAATGCTCGTCAAGACCGGCTTTCTTTTTTCCATTTTTGGGCGAAGCCAGCCTTCTCGTACCATGCCCCGTCCCGCCTTTGCTACCGTACCAACACACCCCCTTGAAGTTTGTCCGGCTCTGCAACGGAAAGCAGTTGGCGCCGGCCAAAATCGGCTTTCCATTATACCGATTTGGCCGGGTTCAGGAGATCACCGGCCATCTCCCGATTTGTGTCGGAAGATGGCCGGCGATCTCCTTCGAAAATGAGCTGGATAGTCATCTTACAACCTGTTCCGTCCTTACTCCCTATGGTGTCTGCTTTTCATACCAATCAGTTGGTTTGTTTAGGTTTATTAAAACTATCTAATATACCGCCATTTCTGGGTACAGGTCACAGCTGTCTACAATAAAAAAACAGCTAACAGAAAAGAACTCCATTTAGGATACGAAAAAATGCAATCATACACTCAAAGAAAAGTTAAAACACCAGCCACAACCCAAGGATGCATTAGTGCACAGGCCAACCAGACCCTACTCTTCAAGAATTCCAAAAGCAGACTGAAAGAAGTGGGATTTTAAAAGAACTTTAAACTTAGGAAACGAAAGTTCTGAACGGATGTGAGATGGCAAATTATTCCAGAGGAACGGGGGTAAGAAGAAAAAAAGCTGAATTATGTGTTGACTCAAAGCAGGCCAATTTAAAAGAAGGAGGGCTAGCCGGTGAGCATCGAAGGATTGCAATGCATGGGTGGGCATGTAAGGGATTGTTAGGGACAAAAGGTAGGATGGAGCACTTCAGTGCAGGGATTTATGAGTAATGCAGAGCACCTTAAAACAATGATGATATTTGATAGGTAACCAGTTCAACTGCTTTAAAAGTGGGTTAACATGGTCATGTCAGCATTACATAAAAGACAAAAGGGGAAGGGAGTAGGGCAGGAAGGCTGTATCCAGACGCGAGGGAGACATATGTATTTCCAAATCTTTATTGAGGAACAATCAATTGACTCAACACAGCTGCTGTGTTTCGGTGCAGATGCGCCTGCATCAGGAGTCTTATAAATAGGATAACCTGGCGTTTCCTTGTCACACAATATATGTTTCAACATTTTTATTGACCAACCACTACAGAAATAAAATTTGCACACATGAATCTACAAAGGCAATTGTCGTCTGTGATCATTATCATAATAAGTACATAAGTAGTGCCATACTGGGAAAGACCAAAGGTCCATCTAGCCCAGCATCCTGTCACCGACAGTGGCCAATCCAGGTCAAGGGCACCTGGCACGCTCCCCAAACGTAAAAACATTCCAGACAAGTTATACCTAAAAATGCGGAATTTTTCCAAGTCCATTTAATAGCGGTCTATGGACTTGTCCTTTAGGAATCTATCTAACCCCTTTTTAAACTCCGTCAAGCTAACCGCCCGTACCACGTTCTCCGGCAATGAATTCCAGAGTCTAATTACACGTTGGGTGAAGAAAAATTTTCTCCGATTATTTTTCCCCCCCTTTTCACCCTCCTCCCCCCCCACCCCTCCTCCCCTCTTCTTTCCAGTGATACCATCCAATTGTTTTACCCTTCACCCCTCCCTCCCCTATCTCCCTCCTGGCTTGTGTTCTGATAGCCCGGAGAGATCCCTCCGCCCTCCCCCCCCCCCCCCAGCTGTCTTTTAACTACAAAATTTATGTGTGATCAGGACTATCTTTAACCTTCAAGTTAGGGTGTCGCATCATGCCAATTAAGTAGTAAACTACGCCCTCTAGGGCTTAATGCCTCCAGATAACGGCCCCATATCTGTTTAAAATGTACATATCTCTTCGGGGAGCCCCTTGCCTCCCGTGCTTCCCATGTTGCTAAAAGGTGTACCTGATTTCTCCAGTGCCAGTAAGCCGGCGACTCCGGAGCCGTCCAATACTGCAGAACAGTCTTCCGCGCCACCAAGCTCAGCTTACGGCATAAGGTGCGTGCCCCCGCGGAGTGTGTCCTGAAGGCCCTTTTCGTGTCCAATACAAAGTGATCCCAAGTTCCCGTTACTGATGATCCTAGTATCCGGGACAAGAATCTCTCAACCTGTGTCCAGAAAGCCCTTACCTCTGGACATGCCCAAAATGCATGGAACAATGTATGTGGGGTTTGACTGCATTTAATGCAACTCGCTCCTTGCGGGGAGCCTATATGTGACAACTGTTGCCCTGACATATATGCCCGCATGATTGTCCGATAGCCACACTCGCGTAGCCTTTCATCTGACGTAAGGGTTGCTATTCCCTTCAGCATGGTTCCCCCTTCCCAACCCACCAGGGGTCTCCCTGCTTCTTGTTCCCATCTACCTTTTATAACCTCATAATTCTTTGCCGGAGGTCCCTGACGGATCAATGCTTTATGAAGTGCCGACACTGACAGGCCTGTTGCTTCTGTTTCTTGAAAAAATCCCTCACTCTTTGCCCCAAACCCTGTCTCAGCATAGGTTGATCTAAAGCAGATACATAGTGTTTAATTTGGACATACGCGAACTTATTCTCCCAAGATACTCCTACTCGTCTCTGCAGTTCTTCATAACCTATTAGTTCTCCATCTCTCCCAAGGAGGTGTTCCAGCTTCCTAATACCCTCTCTTTCCCATTTTATAAATACTGGATTATCTGTACTTGGCTGGAAGGTCGGATTCCCCCTTATTGCCAGTTGGTCAGACACCGTATAGCTCCCCCCCAACTTTCTCGCCAACCCTTTCCATACCTCCCTCATTGATGTGAGTATCACACAGCCTCTAAATTGTCGCGGAAGTTGTTTCTGAGTCATATGCAACAAAGAGAGGAAATCATATGGGGCAAAATACTCCCTCTCCATATCAGTCGTATACATGTTGGTCTTACAAACCCAGTCCCCCAGATGACGTAGCAAACAAGCTTGGTTATACACATATAGGTCGGGGATTCCCAGGCCCCCCTGATTCCAATTCCCTAGCAGGTAGGAGAACCGTACCTTTGGCTTTTTTGCTGCCCAACAGAAACTGCTGAATGTTCCATATAGCCTCTTCAGATCTTTCTGAGTCAGCCGAAGCGGCAATGTCCGCAGCACATAGTGCCACTTGGGAAATATCATCATCTGCACTAAATTTATCCGTCCTCTCAATGATAATGGAAGATTTCCCCATTTTTCCAAATGATTCTTGGTTTCTCTCATCAAATCCTTAATATTAAGATTATATAACTGCTCCAATTCCAATGTCAATCTAATGCCCAGATATCTAAATGAACCGTCTGTCCAAACTAGCAGAAATGTTCCCACCCCCATATCTGTCTCATCTCCTCTGAGGAGGCCAACGCCTCTGACTTAGCTAAATTTATGCGTAAGCCCGCAAAGTCGCCATATTCCCGTAGGATGTCCATTAAGGCTATAAATGATTCCCTCGGATCAGTCAACAGCACCAGCAAATCATCTGCAAACGCTGCAATTTTAAAATCCCTATCTCCCACCCGCACGCCTCTCACTGAAACATTATCTGCCACGTCTCTAATAAAAGGATCCAGGGTTAAGACGAATAGCAAGGGCGATAGTGGGCATCCCTGCCTTGTTCCTTGAAGTATAGGAAACATTCTGATTCTAAACCATTTACTAGAACTGTGGCTTGAGGCGCATGATATAAGGCTTTAACTACTGACATAAAGCGCCCCCCAAACCCATATGCCCATAGGGTGGTAAACATAAAGTCCCAGCGTACCCTGTCAAATGCTTTTTCAGCATCGAAACTGATAAGCATTGACGGGATCTTACTCCTCTTTCGGGTCTCTAATGCCATCAGGATTCTCCTTGTTTTTGGCTACTGTCCTCCCCTCCACAAACCCCACCTGTGCCTCATGTAGCAATCTAGGTAACATTCCTGTCACCCGATTAGCCATTATCTTGGCAAATATTTTTGCTTCCATATTTAGTAGAGAAATGGGGTGGTAGGACTCTGGCTTAGATGGATCCTTGCCTGGCTTTGGTAGGACTACAATTTGTGCCGAGGATAACATATGCGGCAATTTCTCCACTTCCACCACTCTATTTAGATACCTGGTCAGCGTTGGTATGATTTCTTCTCCTAGTGTTTTATAAAATTCCATTCTAAGCCCATCTGGTCCCGGGGCTTTACCGAGTGGGCCCCTTGCTATCACCAATGTCACCTCTTCTTCCTGTATTGGCCTATTCCGCTTTTCCAGGTCAA
This sequence comes from Microcaecilia unicolor, assembly GCF_901765095.1. NCBI lineage: Eukaryota > Metazoa > Chordata > Amphibia > Gymnophiona > Siphonopidae > Microcaecilia > Microcaecilia unicolor. The sequence continues at coordinate 185,635,464 of NC_044038.1, read as the reverse complement.
TCTGCCTCAAAGTTGGCAGGTTAAGATTTTCTAAATAAAGATGTCCTGGCAGCCCTTGCTCCTGCGGTTTATCATATAGCCGGCTATAGAACTGTTGAAAGACCCTACATATATCCTCATCTTTCCGCACTGCCTTCCCCTGGCTATCCTTCAACTGGAGCACCCTTCCTCCTCCCCCTCTGGGCTTTGCCAATTGAGCCAACAAGCGGCCCATCTTGTTACCATGTAAATATAATTGGTATTTATAGTAGGCTTGGGATTTAGCTGCCCTCTGGTGCAAATGCTCGTTTAATGCCACTTGCAGTTCCATTAAACGTGTTCTATGAGCCGTACTGTGTGTCTGACCAAACTGTTTACCGGCTTTGCAAATTTGCGCGCTCAGTCTCAAAATTTCTCTATTACGAGCCACCCTTACAAAATGTGAATAACTAATGACTTCTCCCCTAAGTACCGCCTTTGCAGCGTCCCAATACAGAATTGGGTCACCTACATGCCCCTCATTTAAATTTGCATAATCCTGCCAACAACCCACAATTTTCTCTTTAAAGCGTATGTCTCTATATAGTTCCGTCGGGAACCTCCAACAGCCTCTGCCCCCCACCTGAGAGCTCGCGGACCATTCCATTAGCACCCAAGCATGGTCCAATATTGTATAGGTCCCTATCTCTGCTTTAAGAACCTTGCTAAACAATCCTGTAGACTCCAGCACATAATCAATCCTCATTTGTGTGGAATGGGCTCTTGATAAGTGTGTATAATCTCTCTCCGTAGGATGGAGCACCCGCCATACGTCAACCAGGTCTAGCAGGTTCCCCATGCGGCGCAATCCCCTGTCAGATGCCCCCATATCTCTACGCATCCCCTGTGAACTATCTAGTTGTGGATCCCAAACCGTATTAGTCACCCCCCACCACCAAATGGGCCCCTGTGCAATTGAGCAGTTGATTAATCACACTAGTATAAAACTTTTTGTCGTATTGATTGGGTGCATAGATATTACACAGTATAATTTTTTGGCCCTGCAGTTCCAATTCAATTAAAACAAACCTACCTCCCGGGTCTATGAATATTGGATGAATAGCGGCTGCCACCCCTCCTTTCTTTCCTATAGCCGCTGCCGCTATGCAATCTCCTACCCACCATGTTTTAAGTTTCGCTTGTTCTGCTTGTGTAAGATGCGTCTCTTGCAGCAACGCCACATCAACTTTATATCTCTACAGTTGTTGTAATATTTTAGATCTTTTTATCGGGGAACTAATGCCCCCGACATTCCAAGATACCAGCTTTACCATGAGCTCAACCCATCCAAGATAACAACTATCTTGTTTCTGTAAACTCCATCTCCAGAGAGGCCTCCCAGCCAGCACCTCTCTGGTTTTAATCCTGCATTTACATTTCTTTGTCTTTCAAATAGGACCTGGTCACCCTTATCTGTTATAATCATTGACAGCCTCTCACACATACCGTTCCTATTACCTTCCCCTCCCCCTGTTCCCCCCCCTGTCCCCTCCCCCCCTTTGCAACCCTGCCTCCCCTTGACCTCTGTTCCCAGTATGGAAACTGTCACGTCTTGATGCCCCCTCAGCCTCCCCCTCCTACATCCAGCTTAACAAGCCCCGAGCCCACTCACCAACCTCTTCTCTTTTGAACTTAACATTACTTCCAACTTTTATTAACAGAACCCATTCAAACTATACACTATAAACTTTAAACTTTCTGCACAATTCCCACCCCTCCCTCTGAGTAGTGGGGATAGAGAGAGGTAAATTATGTCTATGTCCCAACCTCCATCTCTCCAACCCCCTAAGGCCCATGCAAAGTCCCCGTGATTACTTGTCTCCAATTCTCTGGTTGTTGCCTTTTGCTGCCAAACCTCCACTCCGATAAAGATTCCGGGTTTCAATTGCCCTCTCCAAGTGTCTCCTCTCAGCCCGAGCTGGTTGCCTGCTCTTCCTCCAACTGTGAGACAAACCTCTGCGTCTCCGCCACTGCTTCAAAAGAGTAGTTTGTTCCCTTATGAGTGATCTTTAAAGTAGCAGGATATATTAAAGCAAATCTGATTTTCCACTCAAATAGTTTTGTACATATTGGTGAGAAAGCCCGTCTGCGCCCCGCCACTCCAGTTGAATAGTCCTGGAAGCACAGGATCCGCTTATTGTCATATGACAGTTGCTTGTTCACACGGGAGTGTTTCAATATGAATTGCTTGTGGGCAAAGTTAAGAATCCGCATGATAACCACTCGGGGTTTGTCAATATGAGTCTTGCAGGGTCCTATTCTATGGGCTCTTTCCACCCTTACTGGGCCCATCTCCGCCGGAAATGCAACAGCTTTTGCAAGCTAGCGTTCAACCTCCACTGTTAAGTCCTGGTCTCTCACGCTTTCAGGGAACCCCACCAGCCTCAGGTTGTTCCGTCTGGACCTGTTCTCTAGGTCCTCCAGTTTTTGTTCTACAGACTCCATTTTCTCTTGCATCATCTTTTGTGTCTCTTCCACCTCCGTCATTCTGTCTTCCACCTCGCTCGTCCTCGTTTGGAAGGCCACACACTCGCTTGTCAGATCTTCCATCCGCGTTTGCAGCTGTTCCAGCTTGGTGCTTATAGGTGTTAATCGCCTCTCCAGCATCTCCTCCAGAACCGTCGACATTTCTGCGATGATCTCTGCCACCCAGGCCGACGAAACTGATCCCGCGGGGTCCGGGAACGCCACCATCTTGGATTCCGCTGATTTGCCTCGGAGTTTTTCTTTCTGCGTCGATTTTGTCGCCATCGGAGCCGTTTTTTTTGTTGAGACTATTACCCCTGCGTGCTGCCTTTGCTCCAGTCTCGTTACACGCTTCTTTCGGGGCCGAAATTCAGTATGATTCTCGGAGGTTTAGGATAAGGGCTGGAGCGTCGCTCACTTGTGACCACCCTTCCTCATAGCGTCACGTGACCTGTCACACAATATAATTACAAGACGTAATGTACAGTTTGAAATCCCAAAGGATGGCGATAAACGTGGAGTTCAGTAATGAATCCCATAAAAGACAGATTCCTGAGTTTTGAAGAGTTTGGAGTCGACACAGTTGAGAAGAAATAATATCACAGTAGACTATATTGCTTTAATCAATGCAGGACAAAATGAATGTGTGAATCAGTGTAAAGAAGAATAGTCCAGGAATTTGCTAGTACAACAAAGACAACGACAGGTGAGAATCAGTAAGTACTCCAAGATAGTGGAATGAATGTTGAAAAGCATTAGCTGAAAGGGGGAATGGGATGTGAACCAGTAATCCAACAAGCTGCGGTTTTAGATGGATTAAGAACCAATTTATGATTCCTTAGCCAATCCGAAAGCGACAGAAGGCAAGCCTGTAGGGGAGTCAGATCATTGGAAATAGGAGAAACAGGGAAAATCATAAAGATGTCAGCAAAAAAGAAAATTTCTGAGAAGAATTAAGAGACTATTTTCCTAGACAATCTTTCTGGATACTGTCCAATCAACGATACTATCACAACTAGACTACTGCAATGTAGCATACGTATGGTGCAGGGAAAACACACTAAAATCATTGCAAACAATCCAAAACACTGCAGCAAGACTGATTTTAAAGAAACTGAATATGAAAGAGCAACCCCACTGCTTGAAACACTACATTGGCTACCAGTCAAGGCAAGAATATTTTCAAAGCGGGCACTCTAATCTTCAAGATTCTATTCGGAATGGCACCCAAATAAATATATGATTAACAGGATTGAACTATCCTCAAGAAATGCCAGCCTAGGAAACAGAAACTACCTACTTCTACATCTACCCAACTGCAGAAACACCATCTACAAAGCTATCTACACAGCAGGATTTAGCTACCTGGTTTCCAAATGGTAGAACTCGATACCAAAAAACGTAAGCCTCAGAAATCTCCTCTAATTCAGAAAAGAAATTAAAACCTACCTCTTAAAAAAATTCTACAGCTAATCACAAAGATATCGTCGCTTTCCTTTCAAATCTACCGCTTCAAAAACTATATGAATAAATATCACCAAAACTCTATAATTGAACACAAAAGCTACCACTACATTTTCCACTTCAAATCTATCTCTTCAAAAAATCTATGAATAACCACACAAACTATAGATGCCCTCTTCACATTGCATAACACTAATGTAACCACCAAAATGTAAATTGTAAGCCACTTTGAACCGAAACTTGTTTTTGGAAAATAGTGGGATAAGAGAATGCATAAATAAATATCTTATGTTGAAGTCCTGAATCAATAGGGCTAGGGGGGGCTCAAAAAGATATTGTATAGAAGAGGAGAAAGGATGGACCCCTGAGGAAAACCGCAGGATAAAGATATTTCAGCAAATTAAGAAGTAGGAGTAGAAACCAAAAGGAACAGTTAGAAAGGTATGAAGAAAACCAATTGAAAACTGAACTAGCCAAACCAATAGATTGAAGGTGTGCAAGAAGTGAATGGTCTACAAGGTCGAAGGCAGCTGAAAGAGCCAAAGAAACCAAAAGAACAATATTGCTGCCATCCAAACAGTGGTGTACCTAGGGTAGTTGACACCCGGGGCTGGTCATTTTTTAACACCCCCCTCCAAAATCCAATATTAGGCATACCGCAAATACAGAACACTCAGGACCTATAGAGCAATTATACTATACCATAAGCAGTAATTTCTACAAGGCACACAAGGAAAAGGAAAGCATCTTAAACACTACAGTGAGCACTAGAACATCAATTCACCTATTGTAAAACAAAACCAGACAAATAATACAGATCATTGATCCTGCACAATCAATGCCAACTGAAAGCCATGTCTTTTTCACAAACACAGATACACCCTAATCTACTATAGAATAAGTAATCATAAACTTTCTATTTATACAAAAATTAAATTGAACCCCCAAGATGCCAGACTCTGCATACAATGCAACACCACAGAAACAGAAAATGTCTCCTAGTACTGTGCAAAATATAAAGACAGCAGATGTAAATTTGAAAAAACTGACAAATACCAATCACCACTTTACAAATTAACAAATAGAAATAAAACAAATAATATCATTTTATTGGACTACTACATTTAGCTTTCAGAGGCCAAAACCTCCTTTCTCCAGTCAATACAGTATAGTGCTGTTACAGTATCCTATCCTGACCTGAGGAAGGGGGTTTTGTTCTCCGAACGTTAGTCAAAATGTATTAAAATTAGTCCAATAAAAAGACTACCTTATTTACATGTTCTATTTATAAACATTTATTAACACAGCTACAATACTACTTTATCCTAAAGCAAAAAAATAAAAATAAATATTTTATTTACAGTTTGTTGTCCCTGGTTTCTGCTTTCCTCATCCTCTTTTCACTGTCTTCCTTCCATCCAGCATCTGTCTTCGCTCTCTCTCTCTCTCTCTCTGCCATCCAGTGTCTGCGCTCTCTGCTGTCCCCTCCATCCAATGTCTGCCCTCTCCCTACCCTTGGTACGCCACTGCATCCAAAGAAGAATGAAGTTCACTGATGAGGGCTGTAATGGTAGTCTTAGTACCATGATGAGAAGAAAAGCCTGTCTTGACAGGGATGCAAAATTGGCAAATGATCAACATGACTAAGTTGCTCAAAAACTATACATTCAGTGATATTGGAAACAATACTCAGATTTGAAACTGGACGGTAATGTTCCAGTAGTGAAGGATCAAGAGAGGCTTTTTTAAGAATAGGTTTAACTATAATCTTCTTCCAAGAATAAGGGACATAGTCCAAAGAAAGACTCTGTGAAACCATGTGAAGAAGCAAAAGAAGAAGCCCATGTCTTGGGATCTGTAATAAACTAAAAGGAAGTGAGTCAAGTTGGGAAAGTAGTAAGATGCATGCGACTATCTTAGCCAAAACTGTAAGAGAAAGGATGTTAAATGAAGACCACAGGGAAATTGAACAGCATGCTGTAGATTGTGGACATGACAAACATATTAATGTAGATGCGGAATCAGATGATGAGAGAGAATAACATAACTATATGCTGCATAAAGTGTGTACAGTGTATGTCTAGTGTTGCTATAGAAATGATTAGTAGTAGTATTATGTACCTAGCTTGCTTTTGTTCCCTCTCAACTATAGATGGTGTAGAGCGAATGGAGTAGCCTAGTGGTTAGTGCAGCAGACTTTGATCCTGGGGAACTGGGTTCGATTCCCACTGCAGCTCCTTGTGACTGTGGGCAAGTCACTTAACTCTCCATTCCTCAGTGACCCTCCAGACCGGTCAAGACGCTTGGGTTATGCACTCCTACCAGCAGAGGGAGACTGAGAACACTAAAACTGTAACAATGTATAAGCCACCTGCCAACCCCCAAGGTTGCCAGGTCTGTGGTTTTCCCGCCCAATTGGGTGGCTTTCCGTGGCCCGTTGCGGGCAATTTGTTTTGGCTGCGGGAAATTAGGCGGCTTTTAAAAAGCCGCGTTGCCGTGATTGGGCGGTTTTCTGGGGCTTCTATTGGTCCAATTTGGTCCAATAGAAGCCCCGCAGAGGCTGGGTTAACGATGTCAGGGGCGGGGTTAGTGACGGCGTCTAAGTCAGGGGCGGTGTTAGTGACGGCGGCTACGTCAGGGGCAGGGTTAGTGACATCGGGGGCGGGGTAGTGACGGCGCTAAGTTGGGGGCGGGGTTGATGACGTCGGGGCGGGGTTTAACTTTGTGTGGATTTTGGGCGGGTTTTGGGCTTGTTTGTGTGGGGAAACTTTTTTCAACCCGGCAACCCTGCCAACCCCCAAGCAGCCAGTAAATCTCAGTCTCCGGCAGAGGGTAGACGTGCAGCCTGAGCAGTCAGTCTAGTCTGGTAGGCCTGGGATTTGTTTTAGGCCTTGTGTTGGTTAGCACCCTGTACTTAGAATCTGTGTTCTTCGGGGAAGTGGGTCCGGTGGGGCTCCGTTTTCCCCTGGGTTGTCACACCTGGTGATCGGGTCCCTCCCCCGGCTGTGCTCTCCTGAGCAGTCAGCCCTGTGCCTCGGCTCCTGTGTGATTGCAGGAACCTTGAGAGCCATAGCCCTTGTCAGCTTTTAGCAACCGGGCTGGGAGGTAAGAAGCCAGTTGGGGAAAAAAAAAGAAAAGCTCTGCAGTGCGTTTGTGAGAGAGAGTGAGCCTAGGCGCTGCTGCCTGTTGGGTTGCTTACCTCCTTTCTTCCCTGAGGGATGTCGGCGGGGAAACCGTCCCGTTGCCAGTTCTGTGCGGTCCAAGGTGTGGATGCGCCGGGGGCACAATGCAGGTCCCTTAGTTGCCAAGCGCCCTCTTCTGGAGTGGTCAGAAGACCCTGAGTTTTTGTCCTTACAGCACTCAGAAGAGGAGTGCAGTGATCTTGGAGATGACGTTCTTTTGGACACCTGTCCTGAGGAGGAGGGGTCCTTGCCAGGTGAAGATCCCTCGGTAGTGAGGATCTTTCGTAGAGATGAGCTGGCTGAATTGATTGATCAGGTGGTTGCTACACTTAAATTTGATTCTCCTGAGACCTCGGTGGCGGAGGTAAAGCAGGTAGACCTGTTGGTTAAGGGTATTTGCCGGTCTTCCCGTTCTTTTCCCATGAATAAAGACCTCAGAGATATGGTCATGCAGGAGTGGTCTTCCCCAGATTCTACTTGTAGGGTGGCTAGAGCTATGGCGAGGCTTTATCCTCTTCTGCAAGAGGATAGGGACTCCTTAAAGTCTCCTACAGTAGACGCGGTGGTGACGGCGGTCACTAAAGCCACTGCTATTCCTGTTGATGGGGGGGCAGTTCTCAGGGATCCTCAAGATAGGAAGTTGGAATCCTTTATTAGGCGTAATTTTGATCTGCCCGCCTTGTTGCTGAAGGCCTCGGTGTGTGGAGGTTTAGTAGCTCGTGCTTTCTTCTGCTGGGCTGAAAAACTCTTAGATGATCCAGCAGTGGATAGATCTTCCTGGGTTCAGGAACTAGCCAAGCTGGAGATGGGCTCTTTTTTCTTACCGGATGCTCTTTATGATTTGCTGCGAGCGTCAGCAAAAAATATGGCATTGGTTGTGGGAGCTCGTCGGGCTCTTTGGCTTCGAGGTTGGGTCGCAGATGCGGCCTCTAAGTCCAAGTTGTGTTCTCTCCCCTTCAAGGGTTCTATGCTGTTTGGGGAAGAGCTGGATAAATTGGTACGCGGTCTTGGGGATGCTAAGGTTCCGCGCCTGCCATAGATGCGTCCCAGAACAGGTGGTCGAGGGCTATCAGGCCGTGGTCATCTGCGAGATGGTCGGCGGTACAGGCCGGGTAGAGCCAATGACAGTGGGTGCTGGAAGTGGTGCGCGACGGGTATGCCCTAGATTTCGATGGCCCTCTTCCCGATTTTTTTCTGGGATCTCCGTATCGCTCTCGTCTCAAGGCCAGGGCAATTCGCCAAACCCTCCGGTTGATCGATCTGGGGGCTGTGGTTCCCGTAGCCACCTCAGAGAGGGGGGCTGGTTGTTACTCAATTTATTTTGTGGTTTCCAAGAAGGAGGGTGCCTTCCGGCCTATTTTAGATCTGAAAAGGGTCAACGGGGCTGTGAAGGTTCCCTCCTTCCGGATGGAGACTTTGCGTTCGGTCATCGTAGCGGTTCAGTCGGGGAGTTTCTCACTTTGTTGGGTCTGACAGAAGCCTATCTACATATTTCCATCTGGGCGGCGCATCAGCGTTTTCTTCGTTTTGCAGTCTTAGGACAGCATTTTCAATTCTGTGTCCTGCTGTTTGGTCTTGTTACGGCGCCTCGTACCTTTTCCAAGGTTATGGTGGTCGTAACGGCGGCATTGAGGAAGCAAGGAATCTTAGTCCATCCGTATCTCGACGATTGGCTGATTCGAGCCAAGTCAAGGCAGGAGAATGTAGAGGCAGCCGCGAGAGTGGTGAGTTTCTTGGAGTCGTTCGGTTAGATAGTGAACGTGGACAAGAGTCACCTAGTTCCGTCGCAGTCCCTGGAGTATCTGGGAGTTCGTTTCGACACGTTGAAGGGGCGAGTGTTCCTACCGTCAGCTCGGATGGTCAAGATGCAGGCTCTGATTCATCAGCTTTGCTCCAAGATACTTCCTTCAGCTCGCTCTTATCTGCAGGTATTGGGTCTCATGGCAGCGTCGATAGAAGTAGTTCCGTGGGCCTGGGCTCACATGCGGCAGTTACAGTCGTCCCTGCTGGATCACTGGTCTCCTCAGACTCAGGACTTGGAGAAGAGACTCTCTTTGGCGCATTTCGTTCCCGGAAGTGCTAGAATTTTTGCAAGATGGTGTGGATAGAGGTCTTGCTCTTTCCTCTTTGAAGGTACAGGTGGTGGCTTTGGCTTGTTTCCGGGGGAAGGTACAGGGTGTATCCTTGGCCTCTTCTCCGGACGTGGTTCGTTTTTTGCGGGGTGTGAAGTTGATTTGTCCGCCGCGGCGTCAGGTGGTTCCTCCATGGGATTTGAATCTGGTGTTGGAGGTGTTGGTGGGTTCCCTCTTTGAGCTGTTGGTTTCGAATACTTTTAAGGATCTCACTCTGAAGACGGTGTTTTTGGTGGCTATTGCTTCAGCTCGGTGGATTTCGGAGTTGCAGGCTTTGTCTTGTCGTGCTCCTTTTTTTTACTTTTTCTAAGGAGCAGGTGTCCCTGAAGCCTGTTCCATCCTTTTTGCCTAAGGTGGTTTCCTCTTTTCATGTGAATCAGGACATTTTTTTGCCGATTTTGGGCAATAGGTTGGGAGATTCGACTCAATGCTGTTTAGCTAAATTGGATGTTCGGCGAGCTTTGCATTCTTACTTGACAAGGACTCAAGTGTTTTAGGCCTCTGATAAGTTGTTTGTGTTGTATGGGGGACCTAAGAAGGGTGATGCAGCTTCTAAAGCAACAATATCCAGATGGTTGAAAGAGGCAGTTTCTTCGGCATACTTGCTCAAGGGCATGAGGTGCCTTCGGTACTTAAGGCACATTCTATTCGGGGGGGGGGGGGTGGCTTCCTCCTGGGCTGAAAGTAGTTTGATTCCTCCTTAAGATATTTGCAAAGCGGCTGTCTGGTCCTCTCTGCATTCTTTTGTGAAGCATTATAGGATTGATGTGCAGGCTAGAGAGGTTGCGGGTTTTGGTGCGGCAGTTCTGACTTCTGGTTTTCGGGGTTCCCGCCCTTAGACTATTTACTGCTTTGGTACTTCCCAAGCATCTTGACCGGTCTGGAGGGTCACTGAGGAAGGTGAAATTAGGCCTTACCTGCTAATTTTCTTTCCTCTAGACCCTCCAGACCGGTCAAGAACCCACCCGGTATGTTTTAGTCGTGTGGTCTGCAGACTGGTTTTGGTTTTGTGCCTCAGGGTTGCTATGGCTGATAGGTCTTTAGTTCTGGACTTCTCGTTTTCTGAAGTTCAGTGGTAGCAGCCTCTGCGTTGTCAGGGGCGGACCGCAGCGCTTTGACGTTCGGTCAACGGAAGCACATTCGTGTCTGTTTTGAGTTCTGAGTACAGGGTTCTATGTATTCGTTTTATGTGTTTGATTGTTCTTTTCTGCTTTGTTACTGATTTACTGGCTGCTTGGGGGTTGGCAGGTGGCTTATCCATTGTTACAGTTTTAGTGTTCTCAGTTTCCCTCTGCTGGTAGGAGTGCATAACCCAAGGGTCTAGAGGAAAGAAAATTAGCAGGTAAGGCCTAATTTCACCTTGCCCCAGGTACAAAATAAGTACCTGTATATATGTAAACCGCTTTGAATGTAGTTGCAAAATACCACAGAAAGGCGGTATATCAAGTCCCATTTCCCTTTCCCTCTCTCTTAGGTGTTCAGTATACGAAGGTTTTAAAGAGCTCTTTCTCATTTAAAGTAGTTTAGATCTGGCAGTCTCTCTGAAATGATCTAAAATTATCGCCTTCTTATTATCTGTTCAGAAGTTTCTTCTCTGATTATTGTCACTTAGTTACAACATTTTGTGATCCACTTTGAACCTTTCTAGGAGTTGGCGGAATACAAGCACTGTATCAATATCATACTTTTGCACGTCATTATCGAATGGATGTGCAGGCTTGTCAGGATGCAGCCTTTGGGGCCCGAGTCTTGGAGGCGGAGCATTTGTGGGTTCCACCCATGATGGTCACTACTTTTTTTTTTTTTTTTTTACATTTGTACCCTGCGCTTTCCCACTCATGGCAGGCTCAATGCAGCTTACATGTGCTGGTCCCTATGGAAGGAGAAATTAGGCCTTACTTGCTAATTTTCTTTCCTTTAGTCCCCCCAGAATGGTACAGAGCCCGTCCATATCAGGTGTATTCAGGCTTCTAGATTAAGATCTGATTATTTGTTTTTGTTCCTTGAGTGGTCTGGTGATCAGGGTTGCGAGGTGTTGGTTCATAGTTTGCTCGTTTGGCTATTTTGCATTGATTAACCAGAAAAACAAAACAAAATGAGTAGAGTGCCGTTTTAGTGGCAGCAGACACTTGATGAATGGGCGGCAGTGCATGGGTCCCTGAGATGGGATATAAGTTTGGTGCACTGAGAGGGAAACAGCTGTGTTTCTTTCTTTCTTTTTTTCCTTCTTGTGAGTTCTGGTTGGCTATTTGGGAACATAACCCATTCATCTGTGCTAATCTGGAGGGACTAAAAAAAAAGAAAATTAACAGGTAAGGCTTAATTTCTTCTTGAGAAGTTTGTAACCTCAGTGCACATTTATTTCTGTCAAATCTTCTTTATACACGGTTCTGCTGTCTAAGAAATACAATTCAAAATGCATTCAAATATGAGTTTATTTCACTGACCTACACAACAGTGTATACTTTCAGCATGAAAAAAACAATTAAAGAAATATTCAAAAAGTGATTTAAAAAAATAAGCCAAGAAGATTTGACTGTATAAGCCTTCTCAGCCCCTTTTGCAGCCTGGAGTCCTTTAGGATAAGCATCTCCCAGCTTTGCATAGAGGGATGATGCAGTTTTTGCCCATTCTTCTTGATTGAATAGCTCAAGCTCTTTCTCGTTGGCTGGGAATCATCTGTGGACTACTGTCAACCACAGATTTTCTGTTGGATTCAGCTCTGGGCTTTGACTAGGTTTAACTTAAGGACATCTGCTTTCTTCTTGCTGGGCCACTAGAGTGCCATTTTTCTAGATTCCTTATCCAGAAATATTTGATCAGCACAGCTACTGTCATTGGGCACATGTGAGCTCTATTTAACTTATGGGCCTTGTTAGGCAGTTTTTAGGACCAGAATTAATTTTGATGTGAAAACTTATACAATTACGGCTTTTTGTTTTTTTTATTCTTACTCACTTTTGAACATTTCTGTGATTTGTTCTTTTTCTTGTTCTTTTAGAGCGTGTTACATAGATCAGTGAAACAAAGTCCTACTTTAATCGTTTATTTTATTTGATATACTACTTCTTTTGTCAAACAAGTCGAAGTGGTTAACAATAAAATCGTGTTTAAAATAAATTAAAAGCAGAACTTCTTTTGAGTTGTATTTTTTAGATAGCACTATATATTTACTAAGGCTCGCTAACAGATTTAGCTCATACTAACGAGAGGAATATAATGGTATCTTATCATTTAGCACGTGCTAAATCTGTTAGTGCATCTTAGTAAAAGGACCCCTAAATCAGCAAATAACTAATCTTTATACCTTTCTCTTTTCAGACACTTTTTTTGTGATAGATGAGAGGCTAGTTGGACAGGACTCTGATATTGCTTGGATCAGGAATTGTTTTATTTGTAGGGGACATCCTTAGCCTCAGGAAGGTTGTTGTTTTTTTTTTTTTTTAGATGCTTTATTTCCTAAGACTTCTTGTTTTATTTATGTCTCATTTTACAATTTTCAGTTTTCATAGGGAATAGTTTGCTAGTTGAATGTTGTGGCTGTATTTCTAAATTGACTTTGTCATTATGCTTGTTGTTACTATTGTATAATTCATTATATTTTCTTATGGACTTCAGTATGTTAAAAAAAAATGTAAACCATTATTCTTTTGGAGCCAAAGAAATAGGTGATAAATCAAATTGAAATAAATAAGATTGCGTGAAGACAAACAAAATGTTTTTGGGAGTCAGAGAAAAATTCCTAGGTGCATGAGAGATTCCAGATGAAAGAAATGGGAGGCAGGTGTTTAAACCAGATGTGGGAAGGGCAGAGAGAAACCATAGTAGACTGAAAGATTTCACATTCTGAGGATTGCTTTTGATCAGCATATGACTGAAAGCTGACAATTTTGCTTGACCAGCTAGAGATTAGAGGTTGAAACAAGCTGGCAGGAAGTGAAACTGAAATGTCCTGTTGTGATGGTGGCCAAGTTTCTTCCTTTCCTGAGGTAGCAGATTTGGTGAATTTCTTCTTTGGACTAAAGTTTGTCATTTTATCCTTGTTAAACTATCCTTCTTTGTAGCCAGTCTAGCAGTTTGCTTCCATCATTTTTAGTTCAATTTTTACTTATTTATCACTTAAGATCTCTGTGCATTTCCGATTCCAACATTACATAATGTTGCGGCCCGCTTAGGGGTAGTTCTGACATTTATGTAGCCCTCTGTGTATAAAGATAGCTGTGCCCTACTCTAGTCTGTGTGCCTGCCCCCCCTTGTTTCTTCACTTGTTTGCTTATCCCTTTACCTGTCTATTGTTCAGTTTGTGCAACATATATGCCCCAGTGTATGGGATGAATGTGTGTTACATGCGTGTCTTGACAGATACCTGTACCTGTCGGAGATTGTGTGCATGTGTGCATATGTTCCTGTGTTACAGGCCTGTCTCAATATACTATGGGGGAAGGAGAGAAAAGATAGCTTCACAAGGGAGAAAAGGTTGAAGGTTGGAGGAAGAGGTGAACATTATAGTGGAAAGATGGAAAAAAAAAAAAGCAGGTTGCATCTTAGAAGGAAGTAGAAGGATGTTTATGGGGAAGAGGTGCAGGGCAGGCACAGAGGTGTAAAGGCAGGTTGGGAGGTGGAGATCTGTCCGGGGCAGAAAATACAAAATTTGGGGTTCAACAAGGAAGATGCAGAAAGCTGTGTGGGGAAATTGATGGGGGAGGCACATAGCGGCATGAGAGGATAATAGTGAAGAGCAATGTGGAGGAAATCTAAGAACAGCATTAGAAGAGGGGAAGGGTGCAGAGGAGGCAAGAGACAGAAAGCATGGGGTGGGGAAGATGAGACACCAGTGCAGTGGAGGGAGAGTTTGAGAACAATGTGGGACAGGAAATCTGATGGGAACATGTGGATTTATGGGCCTCAGTATTATTTGTTGAATAAATGTTTGATATCTTCATGATTGTATAAATTGGAGAGTTGCAAATACGCTGTATAAAATCACTAAATTGTGCCTGTGACAGACGTATGAGGTAGTGAGGTCCTGATATACTGTCTGCAATGCATACGTTGTTATATTGTATGTTCCTGGTTGTGTATCACTGTGGATGCATGTGGGCATAGCTGTGTCACATACGTGTTTAGGTGGATTTGGGTGTGAACGGCTTTTGTTGCTTATGTCAGAGTTTCCATGGAATCTGATCCGTGTTTCTGTTTGTCCTCTAACAGGACAGTGTTCCCATGGGCTCTCCTGCCTTCCTTCTCTCTCTCTTTGTAAGTATTGCGTGACTGCGATATGTAAAGGGGAACGGGAGGGATGCCTCTAATTGCCCTTAATCAGGTCTTGAGAAGGAAGTTGATGGGCAAAGTAGAATAAAACTCTCATTCTGTTGCATTTGATTTGGTTTTAGAGTTAATTGATAGCACATTATGCTATTTTGCACCCCTGCAGTTATCTGAGCTCTTTGGTTTTGCAAGTCCTCTCCCTTCCTGTATCTCCCAGTATAGCCAGTTTAGTACTGTAAGAGCCACGAGGAAAACAGCTCAATAGAAAAAAGACCAGTGGCTAAGTCCAACAAAACAAGGCACTAAAATACATGGAGAAAAATGGAAGGAGCCCTCAGATTGAAATGCACTAGATCATTCACCTTATGGAAGGGGCTCTTACTCAGGGTGACTTCATTGGCTCCCTATCCGTTTATACATACAGTTCAAACTCCTCTTAGTGACTTACAAGTGCCTTCACTCTGCAGCTCCTCAGTACCTCTCCACTCTTATCTCTCCCTAGAGTCCTCCCCGGGAACTCTGTTCATCAGGTTAATTTCATCTGTACCTTTCTCCTCCACTGCAAACTCCGGACTCCTTTCTTTTTATCTTGCTGCACTGTATGACTGGAATAAACTTACTGAATCAGTACATTAAGCTCCTGCTCTAGCCGTCTTCAAATCTAGGCTAAAAGCCCACCTTTTTGAGGCTGCTTTTAACTCCTATTCACTTGTTCAGAACCCATGTCTGTTTTATAATTCCCATCTTAATTAATTCCCTTATCCCATATTTATCCTGTTTGTCAGTCTTGATTAGATTGTAAGCTCTGTCAAGCAGGGACAGAGCTTTCATAGGACTACCTTCACATTTAAGCACCATGTACCAATGTGCTAAATGTGAAAGTAGCTCTGTGAAAGATAATTAAAAAGTCACCCTGAGAAAGAGCCTTTTCATAAGGTGGACGATCTAGTGCATGAAATTCAGTCTGAGGGCTCCTTCCATTTTTCTCTGTATATTTTAGTGTTTTGTTTTGGTTGGCTTGTCCACTGTCTTTTTTTTCTAGTAAGTTAATTTGGGTTGTCCAGTGAGTGGGAACTTTTATTTTGTGGTCAAGGGAAACAAAAGGATGTCTATGAACAGTGGACACTGAGCCCTGCAGCAGCAGCAGCAATTGGACAGATTCCTCTGCTTACAGACTTCTCTGGAAACAGACAAGATAATGCACACAATGGTAAGATCTCCCATCGGCTGTTGCCTGGATGGAACTGCCCTCTCTAGCCAATTAAAAACTAGCAAGATCAGACAAGCACAGACAGACCTTCCTGCCTGGCTTACTTCACAGACAGCTTCCCTTTCAGTCTTTATCTTCCATGCTTATATCCTCATGTGTAGCCCTCTCCACGTCCCGTTTCCTTAGTTAAGATACTGACTTAAAAGAAAAGCAAACAAAATACACAGCTTTCTACCGTGTCATTTTGGGGGAAAGTTTTTCAGACCTCGATGCTCATCTCCCGCATCCAGACCTGCCAGCTCTACATGAGCCTTTACTTGAAGTTCTCTGTGTCCCGTGCACGTGATTTTATGGACACTTTCCCACTGGAACAGGCCGCACACCTTTGTCAGATAGCCAATGAGCAGGAGTGCAGGAAACATTTGGCTAGGGGCACTTTTGATTCCTTTGATGTGGCATCTAGCTTTTCCACCTTAGGTGTCAGAATGCGCAGATTTTCATGGCTGCATGTCTTGGACCTGGAACCAGTGATTCAGGAAAAGTTGGCAGATGTCCCTTGCTGAGGGGATAATCTTTTTGGGGACAAAATGAGAGAGACAGCTGACCTCATTAAGAAGAGAACTGATACCATCAAGTCCTTGTCTCAGCCTGCCCCTTCTGTGGCCTCCACATCCCGCAGTTTTTCTGGTGGGAATAGAAATGTTTCCTACTATTCTCAAAGGCGTGTGTTCACTCCCTTCTTCCTGTTCTCAGCAGTAGCCTCAGCCTGTGCACTCTCATCCTTGGCAGCAATGAACTCGGAAAGCCCAGCCAGCTGCTCAGGAAAGCTAGGGACAAGCTTTTGATTCGCTCCAGGAGATCATAGCTGCAATAATGTATCCATCTCAAGCGATCTTCTGGTCAGGGGGAGGCTGAATTTTTTCTAAGAAAGGTGGCCCCTTGTAATCTCAGATTGGTGGGTTCTGCAGATAGTCCGGGTGGGTTACACCTTCAGTTGGCATCAACCTCCTCCAAATTGCCCACCAAGAGTGTCGTTCTTCAGTTCTCAGCACCAGGAAGTGCTCGCAGAGGAACTCTTCTCGCTTCTAAAGGCCCATGTGATCAAACCCATGCCACCAGGGGAAGAAGGGAAGGGATTCTGCCCTCATCTTAGACCTAAGGGCCTGATCAGATATCTGGTCAATAGAAAAGTTCAGCACAGAAAAAGAGTGGGAAATGGACCAATGACTCCAGGAGAACGGGAGATAAGATTTCAAAGAACCACTTTATTCAATGACTCGACACAGAAAACTGTGTTTCGGCCAAAAGGCCTGCCTCAGGAGTAATGAGTTTATCTTGTTGGGCAGACTGGATGGGCCACACAGAAAAGTTCAGAATGATTTCCCTATGCACCCTTCTCCCCATGATTCAGAAAAATGATTTGCTGTGCTTCCTGGACTTGAAGAATGCTTATACTCACATCCAGATACATCCAAGTCACAGGAAGTATCTCATATTCAGACTGGGGAAACACCACTACTAGAATTGCGTCCTGCCATTTGGCCTTATGTCCGCTGTCAGAATATTCACAATATGCCTTGCCGTAGTTGCAGCAGCACAACGCAGACTGGGAGCCCATGTGTCACCCTACTTGGACAATTGGCTGGTCAAGAGTACATCAATGGAAGGTTCTCAGGAGTCAATGCACAGAACTATTCAGGTGCTGGAGCTATTAGGGTTCGTTGTCAACTACCCCAAGTACCATCTGCTGCCAGCACAGCAATTGGAGTTCATTGGAGCCTTGCTAAACACGGTGCAAGTTTGGGCCTACCTTTCCTCCGGCATGGGTGGATGCCCTTGTTGCCATCACCACTGAGGGTCCCAAATGATGCGGGTTGGTAGGAAGGCACACATAGGCATACTAAAGGCTTCTTAAAGGTACAGGGAATGCTGGGTAGAGTCCTGCACTAGGGCTCCATCGAGAGACATCCCCCACATGTAAGAATACTAGTCCTGCTGTCCTTGGCGAACACCCACTACAGGTGAGAATCAAGATTATCACAGAAAGTACCAACCGTATGCTTATGGTCCCTCTTTTTCCCCAATGACAGAGTGCAGAATAGAAAGTCAGAACCTGAGCCTTCAAATTTGCAACCATTAAACCAGTCTGGCTTTTTGACTGACTTCCAGTTGGGTGCCACCTCCACTTCTTCCAACAATGTGACATTTGGCATTAACTTTGAAACTAAAGTGATATTTAAACCTCAAGTAGATTCAGTTCTCTGCGTGTCCTTTTTTGCATTACATTGTATTTGGGCAGTTAAACCAATTCTACTTCCCCTCTCATCCGATCACTTCTCATTTTAAGTATAATACATCTCGATTATTGTAATTCGCTATATGTGGGACTTTCCCTCCGTGCTCTAAAATGTCTCCAACTGATATAGTCTACAGCAGATTTTAGCCTTCCTGCAGGAGGGCTTACAAAATGTTTGGCCTACTACTCTCTTCGGGTGCAAGTAGCAGCCTTAGCTTGCTACCAAGGGAGACCTATGAATTACTCTGTGGATGCACATCCTGATGTTTTTTTTTTTTCTGAAAGGAGTTAATCGATTGGAGCCTCCTCTTAAACTTCCTAGTCCTGAGTGAAATCTTAAATCACTATAAAAGCCGCCCTTTGATCCCCTTCATGAGGCTGCTCTAAAGGATCTTACTCTAAAATCAGAGTTTCCAGTAGTGATTTCTTCTGTGCGATGGATTTCTGAGCTTCAAACATTCTCCTGTAGAGATCGGTTCCTCTGCTTCACTGAGGCGAGGGTTATCATTTAAACTGTTCCTTCCTTTGTCCCTAAAGTACTGTCATCTTTTCATGTGAATCAACTTTTGTATCTTCCCTTCTTTTAAGAAGGATGATTATGGGAAGAAATTTGCTTCATTTTATCTTCTGGATGTCCGTCGTGGAGAACCAGTACCTTCAGGTTACCAATGACTTTTGGCAATCTGATCATCTTTTCATCCTCCTTGCAGGTCCAAATCGATGAAATGCAGCTTTGAAGGCAACCTTTACCTGTTGGGTTAGGGAATCTATTGCTTCCTCATATATGCTATTGGGGGAACCACTTCTAGCTTCCCTCAAGGCTCATTCTACCAGAGCTCTTTCCACATCTTGGGTGGAATCTCGTGTCTTTTTGCTCAGAGATCTGTAGATCAGCTACGTGGTCCTCTTTGCATACTTTTCCCAAGCATTATCATGTGGATGTTTTGGCTTAGATGGAAGCATCTTTTTGGGCATCAGTGCTTCTGTGGGTGTTTTCGATTCCCGCCCTGTTTGATGACTGCTTTGATACATCCCACAAGTCTCTGGATTCATCTGCTGCTGATGACAAAGAAGGAAAAATGATATCTTACCTGATAAGTTGCTTTCCTTTAGTTAGAGTAGATGAATCCAGATCCCCACCCTAGATTTGCTGTATCCCTTTTTCAGTCTTTCTCTGTTTAAATTTGTTGTTTCCCAGTTCTGTAATTTAACAGTTCGTGTTCTTTGTTTTTCATGCCTTAGTTCTGTGAGGGAGGAGAAATATTTTATATTTTAATTCTTCCTTCTAACTAAGGAGCATACTATCCTATATGACAGAGTTCAGTTCAGTGCTATCTATCTCCAGCTGCTGGTAGATAGTTATAACCCACAAGTTTCTGGTTTCATCTACTGTGACTAAAGGAAAGAAAGGTAAGATGACATTTTTCCTTCCCTCCAGTATCTTACATGGAAAACTCTTTTTTTAATTGCTATCCAGCCTGCTGAACTGGGAAACTACAAAGCCTTGGTCCACTATCCTCCCTATAGAAGATGTCTTCCAAAGTGCGTAGTTTTTCATACCCACTATAAATTCTTGCCTAAGCTGGTTTCGCCTTTCTGCATCAACCAAGTTATTCTTCCTGTTTTCCTTCCAAAGCCTCATACCTTCTCAGATGAAGCCTCTCTGCACACACTGGGATTGTAAGAGAGCTTTGTTATGCTATCAGGCACATACTCAATACTATTGCAAGTTCTCGCAGCTATTTTTGTCCTTTCAACAGCATTGTCTTGGATATTCAGTCTCTAAACAAACTTCTTTCTGCTATGAACAAGCTAGCCTCAGTATTCTCAGACGTATTGGGGCTCATCATCTACAAGCCATGTTGACTTCCCTGCACATCTCAGGAATGTGACCTTTGATAATTGTAAAGCCACTACATAGTTACCTTTCCACATTTTTACCAGACATTTACTCTTTAGACTCTGTAGCCAGCTCTGATGGAGTCCTTGGTAAAGCAGTACTAGGCAGTGTTCTTACTCGATTACTTTCTGCCCATGTTTTTCTCTGAATTGCCTTTCATTTCTATTGGTTTTGGGCAACCCTCAGCTTGTTAGTCACCATTGCGTGGCTGCAATATCCTATCTGTCCCTGGAGAAAACAAATTTGCTTATCTGTAACGAGTTCTTCAGAAACAGCAGGATAATACAGACACATTTTCCCACCCACTTTCCTCTCCAAAAAATACAAATAATAAAATGTTTATTTAAAGTAGTAAAAATTAATAAACTTGCAGTTTCCTGTTATTATATTCTCTTTACTTTTCATTGAATGAAGGGGAAGGCATGTGTGATGTAAGCAAGACGAGAAGCTCTGCTTGTCCTTCTCTGATCTTGCTAGTTTTTAATTGGCTAGAGAGGGCAGTTCCATGCAGGCAGCAGCTGTTGAGAGATCTTAACCATTGTGTGTCTGCATTATCCTGCTGTCTCTGGAGAACCCCATATAGAGGAAAGCAATTTCACTGTCTCTGCACTACACTTTACAAAGACTTTAGAAGGTGACAGGCTCAGTCAGTGACTTACTGGAGGATTTGAACCTGGAAAGTAAAAGTTAACACAAGTGTATTCCTTTCTCCTTTGTTCTTAGAGAAAGAGAATCCTCCAGGGAAAAAAAACGCTATACACAGAACTTCCAATCAGAAGAGGAAACAATTTGTCATCCTTATTAGTTCATAGTGTAGTTCTCAAGAACAAAGAAGGATCCTAATTAGAGAGAACAGCCAGAAGTTTTTCAACTACATATAGAGATAAGGGCAGTGAGAGGAGGAGACCATATCCTGGCATTAGCAAAAGGAATGGACTGCACCCTAGGATCAGTCACTGCAAAGGGCATACCTCAGGTGCAGGCACCAGGAGGAGAGGGCCACATTCAGAGAGGAGGGGACTTCAACCTAGCAGCAGGTATTTAGAGGAGACTGCACCTTAGGAGCAGGCACAGAGCATGTCTCAGGTGCAGGCAGAGGGAAGAGAGGGCCACATTTAAAGACGAGGTCTGCACCCCAGGGGCAATCGGGAGCTGTCATCTCAGGGCCCTATACATTTTCTGTTAGTTAAACCTTCCTAAGTGGTGGTTTTTATAAAGCACCCTAAACCTGGGCACTTTGATTCAGTTACACACAGAAACATAAAACAATGTCCTGTAGTGAGGCAATGGGAGAGAGTGTTTTGTCCAAGGTCATAGTGAATGTCAATGGCAGAAGTGGGATTTGAACCTATGTCTCTTAATCCTTTCTTCGATTTTGCACTTTCAGAAACAACGAAGGAATAGCAAGCATTAAGGAAATCTCTTCACAGATTAGGTGAAGGACTGTGGAGGTAGAGAGGGAGTATAAATTACCTTTGAGGGTCCCCCTTTTACAGAATGTTTCATAATTTATTGGCTTTTACTACTTTTTTTGTCATAAAAACCTTGTTTCCTGATTCTGAGCTGTATAGTAGCCTCGGGTTATCACATTTATCTATTGTCCTTTCGTCTCCTTGGATTCTGAGCTTCTCCCTATGTTGTGATAATGTTCCTGTATTTCTTTCTCCGTGTTAATCTGTGCTGGCACTCACTAATTCATTGCTGCTTTCTCATTTTATTGAATATTTGGCAGGATGGGGGCACAAGGGGTCGACGCTGTGCCATAGAGGCTGATATGAAGATGAAAAAGTGATGAAGCCTTCGGACATCTGCTTGCATCCCAGGGAATCCAAGCACCAGTTCAGCTCTCTTCCACAACTGATTTTTATCATTCATTACTACATGTCCTGGACTACTTCCCTTCATGCTAGATCAGAAAATGAAAGTTGTCTTCTCTAGGTCACAATCTGAAATTTGAAGTGAGAGCAGCCACTTCAGATAGGGTGCAGAAATCATTGTATAAAGCCTAGCTGTGTTTTATCAGTGCTTTAGAGCAGAAGTGGGTAGATACTGCAATGTAAAGTGTAAAGAACAAATTATTTATTAATAAACTGTAAATGTGTAAAGTGCAGATTCTGTAGAGAATTCTTTCTTCCTCAGTGACCCTCCAGACTGGTCAAGACGCTTGGGTTATGCACTCCTACAGTAGAGGGAGACTGAGAACACTAAAACTGTAACAATGTATAAGCCACCTGCCAACTCCCAGTCCCAAGCAGCCAGTAAATCTCAGTCTCCTGAAGCGGGTAGACTTGCAGCCTGAGCAGTCAGTCTGGTCGGCCTGGGGTTTGTTTTAGGCCTTTTGTTGGTTAGCACCCTGTACTTAGAATCTGTGTGCTTCAGGGAAGTGGGTCCGGTGGGGCTCCATTTTTTCCCCTGGGGTGTCACACCCGGTGATTGGGTCCCTCCCCCTGCTGTGCTCTCCTGAGCAGTCAGCCCTGTGCCTCGACTCCTGTGTGATTGCAGGAACCTTGAGAGCCATAGCCCTTGTGTGCACAATTTTACTCTTAGCGTGCACAGTTGCATGTGCAAGTTATAGAATGGTGCTTGCATGCACAATTTAGATAAATTAGCTGCTAACTGGCATTAATGACCAAGTGGCTATAATTTCTTAATTAGCACTAATTAGCAGTTACATGCATAACTGCCATTAGTGGGTGTTTTAAAAATTGCACATGCAAAATCCAGAGTACACAACTGCAAGGGGAGGGTGTGGACCTAGGAAAGGCATGAGTGGGTCAGGAGTTTGCCTAAGTTACGTGCACGGGTTATAGAATACTAACTGCCTTTCATATACATGCAATTGCCTTTATACAATCCATGCTTAATGCGTATCATCCTAGCACTTTAGGGCGATCTATAGAGAATTCCCCCACCCCATATCCTTATATATAACATACCTAAGCACTCTTGCAAGTGTGCGTGTATTTATGTGTTTGCACATACACCCATATATATGTGCATGTATATATATAGAGAGAGTTGTAGGTGGTTTGATTGGCACTAGGATCCTTCCTGGTCACTGGTTCTGCTCAATCTAACATTAGAAAGCTTAATTCTTCTTTGTTGTCTTTGTCAAGCTCACAAGAACGAACATGCAACTCTCCAGTTGTTTGTGTCCACTGGCTCCGTTTTGATTTGTATTCAGTGCAAACTGTTAATCCTTGTTTTTAAAGCTTTCCACTTGGTAGTACCTCAGTTCTTGGCCTCTTTGACTTTCCACATGTTCTTACACACTTCGTTTGAGATCAATACATGCCCACCAATCGGCTCTCCCTGGGCCAGGGGTTGCCTGGCTGGGCTCCGGCTGGCATAGGGCTTTTTTCTTTGTGGTTCTCACCATGTGAAATAACCTTCCTCTTTATATTTGAACTGAATTTCCTTCATTGAGTTTAGAGTAGCAGTGGAGACCTATTTCTTTCAGCAGGTTTTTGGACACCTGAATGGTTGATATGTCCTGGGGGCCACTTCTGTAGTTGAGTTCACTTGTGTGTTTAGCTTGCCTGTCTGCTGGATTATTTTAAGGTTTAAATGTTTGTATGCTTGTTTTTTGTTTTTTTTAGTACTTTGTGAGTGGTTGGTTCTGTTCTAGTTTGAACTGGAATTCCTTTCCTTTTGCATTTTAATCTGCACGCTGCTTAGGCCTGCTTAACGGATGAGGTGGTATAGCAAGTTGTAATGTATTAGAAACTAGAAAGCTTTGGGAAATCAGTGGGACCATTATATCATCAAGAGGTAAAAGGAGCACTCAGGGAGGACAAAAGCCATAGCAGAGAGACTAAATTAATTCTTTGCTTCAGTCAGTACTAAGAAGGATGTAAGGGAGTTACCTGTGCCAGAAATGGTATTTATTTATTTTTAATATTTTTAATATTAGCTGCACAATCCCAAAGTACTTGGCAGTGAACAAATCAACATACATAGTAAAAGCACAAAAAATAAAACACAACAAAAAAACTTATACATAAAATGTGCAAAATAAGCCAAAAATATAATGCTTCATCTCAACAAAGACACTGCTCGTGGGCATACTAATGTAATGGTTTTCATTCATTCGATATGCTCTTTAAATTAACATCCAGCAGCTTGCTAGAACAGGTTTTCAAGCATTAAGGATGACAATACAGAGGCGCTGAAACAAATCTTGGTGAACCTGGAAAATATAATAAGCCAAATCAACAAGTCAAAGAGCAGCTCTGGACTGTATACATCCAGGGTACTGAAGAAGCTCAAAAATGAAATTGCAAGTCTCCCATTGGTAATCTGTAACCTGTCATTAAAATTGTTCATGGTACCTGGAGTTTGGAAGGTGACCAATTCAATGCTAATTTTTAAAAGTGGTTCAGGTGTGAATGTTATCAAGCCTGAATGCCTAAAGTACAGCACCTGGTGCTTGGTTGGGGAAAAATGCTGCCACACTGGATGAAACATGAGGTTCTGCAGAGAGACATGGCTGCTGCTGCCAGCTTATTTATTTATTTGGATTTTACTCACATCTTTTTCACTAGTTGCTCAAAGTGAGTTACATTCAGGTACACTGGATATTTCTCTGTCCCAGGAGGGCTCACAATCTAAGTTTGTACCTGAGGCAATGGAGGGTTAAGTGACTTGCCCAAGATCACAAGGAGCAGCAGTGGGATTTGTACCAGCCACCTCTGGATGTCAAGACTGGTGCTCTAACCACTAGGCCACTCCTTCACTATGAGTCACCACACATTATTCTGGATCAATCAGCCACTGTTGACTAAAGATTCATATGTAGGACAACCAGTCAGAGGTTCTCAGCACATCACACAATAATTCAGAGTAGAGGTATGCACAGGGATGGGGACAATGGGAAACTTGCAGAAATACAGAGTTGTTAAAAAAAAAAACAGTCATTAATACCATGGAAATGGGAGGGGATAGGAGAGCACAGGAAACAGATTATGCCCCCATTCATACGCCTCTCCGGTACTATGTAAGCCACATTGAGCCTGCAAATAGGTGGGAAAATGTGGGATACAAATGTAACAAATAAATAAACCAGGAAATAAATACCATTTCTGGCACAGGTAACTCCCGTACAGACTGAAGCAAAGAATTAATTTAGTCTCTCTGCTATGGTGAGCAAATTGATGATGTGCATCTAAATTTTCAAAAGCATTTCACAAAGTCCCTCATGAAAGATTACTGGGAAAATTAAAAACCCATGAGTTAGGCTAAGTGTCTTATTGCATGCTGCTGGAAATCAGTAGACCCTCCAACTATAGGGGACTGGAGGGTTAAATGAGCCTTTTGTGGCATATGGAGCGTCTAACGGTATATAGGAGAGAGAACTTAAATGCAAAAGGGGATGGGAAAGACTTCAGCAAATGGTTGAGAATCTTTAGAGGGGTTAGAGACACGTTCCAGGGAAGGGGGGGTGAGTAGAGGGGGAAAGGGGGAGGGTAGTATTAGGGGACCATGGGCATATATTAAGTGGGGGGGGGGGGGGGAAGAGGGGAGAGTAATGGGATGTTTATACCACATGTGTTAGGTAAGAGAATAACTAATATGGGGAAAACATAGGGGGGAACATGACTGGAGGGCAATGTTTACGGAAAATAGTTTGAAATTAACGGGTTGTGTTGATGTTTTATAATACGAGGTAGCTGGAAAGTCTGTACGTTGAGATAATGTAACGAGACGGACACAAAAACGGTTGTATATTTAATGGTTTGATGGCTTCAACTGTAAACATAAGAAAATATGCAATAAAAATTTAAAGTAAAAAAAAAAAACCATGAGTTAGGAGGCAATATTCTGTTGTGGACTGGGAATTGGTTAAAAGATAGAAAACAATCGGTAGGGTTAAATGGCCAATTCTCTCAATGGAGGAGCGCGAATAAGAACATATAAGTAGCCATACTGGGTCAAATCAATGGTCCATCTAGTTCAATATCCTGAATCCAACAGTGGCCAATCCAGGTCACAAGTACCTGGAAGAAATGCAATTAGTAGCAACCCAAAAGGGGGAAAGTCCACAGGAGGGGCATGGGCGGATTTGGGGAGTTACAGAATTCCAGTGATCTGCATCCAGCTTGTGTACCAGGATTTACACCTGGTTTCAGCTCATTTAAGTACTCCCACTCATAAGAACTGCCATACTGGGTCAGACCAATTGTCTATACAGCCCAGTATCCTGCTTCCAACAGTAAAATCCAGCAACTGCTTTTTATGAATAATTTATTATAAAAATCATATATGCTGGTTTATGAACAAGAAAAGATCTCTGTAATGTATAGCATGCTTCAACGCTTGAGAAGTAAAACGGCTATTTAAAAAAAATCATAGGTTTAAGAAACTTTCTTGATGCAACTGACAGATCTCAAGTACCCGGCAGAAATCCAATTAGTAGCAACAAATAGGTAACATGCGTGAATATTTGATGCGGATAACCGTTGTAAATCCTCTTCGAATAGGGTTGTCAACTAGCTGCAGTGCTGAGTGGAGCAGTGGCCTAGTGGTTAGGGTGGTGGACTTTGGTCCTGAGGAACTGAGTTCAATTCCCACTTCAGGCAGCGGCAAATCACTTAACCCACCATTGCCCCGTGTAAGCCGCATTGAGCCTGCCATGAGTGGGAAAGCGCGGGGTACAAATATAACAAAAATAAAAAAAAATAAATTCTCCCCAGTGACAGGGTTGATAAGTCTTAGTTACCCCAGTGCATACAGGAACTTGTAGCCTGGCTTTTCTTAGAGAATCCAATGGGGCAATCAGAACGAGTCCTTGAATGCAATGGGGTAAGAGTGATCAGTCCTGTCACTGGGGCGAATCAGGATCGACTTAGTAACCCTCCGAACCCCAAACTTAAAGCCTTAAACTTCCTTGACCCAAGTCCCGAACTGAACTTCACCTCGCTTCGCACGCCCTTCCAGACTGCGCATGCGCCTTCGAGTTGCCAGGTGGAAAATATTTTTCCCACCAAAACCGAGCCCAAATCCAGCCCAAAACACCGCCCCCACCGCCATCAACCACGCCCCGCCTCCTCCGTCAGCGGCCCCGCCCAGAACGTCACTAACCCCGCCCCCCGCTGCCAAAAAAACCCGCTTAAAAACCGCCCAAACGACCCAAAACAAGCCCAAAAAACCACAACCCTCCGGGGGCAAAAATTTCCCGCGGCAGGTCGCGGAAAACAGGCCACCTAGCTTCCCCCAGGTTCCAGCCCCCCCCCCCCCGCCCCGCACTGCAGTGCCCCGGAAACGGATGTGACAGTGGTACTGCGACTTCTGTAGGAAACAGAGGCGTTGTGAAGTTGAGCGTTTACCATCGCGGTAGATATACGGTGACGGTTTCGTTTCCAGTGATGACGAAAGTGAAGAAGGAGTCGAAGAGTCCAGAAAGGACGTATCAGGAGCTGCTGGTGAATCTCAATCCAGTAGCGCAGCCGTTGGCGTCCCGCAAACTCAGCAAGAAGCTTTACAAGTGCATCAAGAAAGGTAGGAACTGGGGAAGGAAACCGGGGAAATAGAGCTGGGTGGGAAGAAGAAAAGAAAAAGGGACCAGAGTCAGGAACAAGAAGAGACTGAGGCCAGGGTAGGAAGTTGTTCAGTAAGGCTCAGGGGTAAGGGAAGCCATGGTAGGAGGGAAGGAAAAGATAGTTTGTGTCTGGATATGTGGCGTTTCCGTTCTTTGGAACTTATAGAAGCCCAAAACTCAGTATTGAAATGTTTTGTTGCAGGGGTTAAGCAGAAACAGATTCGCAGAGGAGTGAAAGAGGTGCAGAAATTCATCAACAAAGGCGAACAGGGGTGAGAACAATTTCTGATGTTCATTTTCTTCCTCAATCTCACAGCATCAGCAGGGATGGATAGAGTATTTAAAACAAATACTTTTTTGTTTTACTTTAAATTGTTTAAATAATGTACTAAGAGGCACATAGACTTACAAAGTTCCATTGCTTACTATGAGGCTCATTTTCAAAGCACTTCGACTTACAAAGTTCCATTGCTTACTATGTAGCTTTGTAAGTCGGTGTGCTTTGAAAATGAGCACCACAGTGTCGTTCACTTAGCAGTAAGTTACAGTGTAATCTCATTGCAAACATGCTCTACACTTTGTCACAGAAAAATGTGTTGTGTTCTGTTTCATTTGCACACATGGATCCCTCCTGATGAATTGTATATCTAATAAAGTATGACTTATGACCTACATTGTATTTTACTAGCAGTCACCAAAGTAAAATCCAGCAACTGCTTTTTATGAATAATTTATTATAAAAATCATATATGTTGGTTTATGAACAAGAAAAGATCTCTGTAATGTATAGCATGTTTCAACGCTTGAGAAGTAAAACGGCTATTTAAAAAAAAAAAAATCATAGGTTTAAGAAACTTTCTTGATGCAACTGACAGAACCAATATATAATTTTTTTTTCCAAATATGGGCATTATCTTATGAAATCCATGCAAACATGTAATCAAAGTGAAGTCTATAATATTAACAAAAATAATGTGAACCCTGGCCAACATTCTCACCTGACAAGGCTGCTTCAGGGCAAAACTTCATATGCTAAATGAGGGAGCAGAAACTTGGTAAAGACTTAAGTTTTATTTATTTTCTTCTTGTTCGGCAGCAGCATGACTAGTGCTTCTCAGTCTGCTCCGGCCTTCCTTTGTAGCACAAGTCAGCTGACGTTCGCATTGTGTGTTGCATGAACTCTGATGCTGGGTCATGTGGTGTTAAATCTCACAAGACATAGTAAAATAGTAGATGACAGCAGAAAAAGACCTGCACGGTCCATCCAGTCTGCCCAACAAGATAAACTCATATGTGCTACTTTTTGTGTATACCTTACCTTGATTTGTATCTGTCATTTTCAGGGCACAGACCGTAGAAGTCTGCCTAGCACTAGCCCCGCCTCCCACCACCGGCTCCACCATCCAATGTCGGCTAAGATTCTGAGCATCCATTCCTTCTGAACAGGATTCCTTTTTGTTTATCCCACGCATGTTTGAATTCAGTTACTGTTTTCATCACCACCACCTCCCGCGGGAGGGCATTCCAAGCATCCACCACTCTCTCCGTGAAAAAATACTTCCTGACATTTTTCTGGAGTCTGCCCCCCTTCAATCTCATTTCATGTCCTCTAGTTCTATCACCTTCCCATCTCCGGAAAAGGTTCGTTTGCGGATTAATATCTTTCAAATATTTGAATGTCTGTATCATATCACCCCCTGTTTCTCCTTTCCTCCAGGGTATACATGTTCAGGTCAGCAAGTCTCTCCTCATACGTCTTGTAACGCAAATCCCATACCATTCTCGTAGCTTTTCTTTGCACCGCTTCAATTCTTTTTACATCCTTAGCAAGATACGGCCTCCAAAACTGAACACACTATTAATTTATTGATTGCATTTGTACCCCACATTTTCCCACCTATTTGCAGGCTCAATGTGGCGATCGTATTGCCTGTAAGATTTGCACCTTGATTCATAGGATCATTTACAGTGAAGTCCCTGGATACATGCTAAATCTAATAGATCTACCATCCAGAAATAGTTACAGTTTTTCTCGGTCCTATTTAATCTTACATTATCCAGATTGCAATGGCCTCAAATACAAATCTACCTATGCATCCAGCTGCTCTTTCATTGGAACACAGCTTTGGAATGCACTGCCTAAATTCTTAAAATCAACTCAGAACCATCTACACTTAAGGAAATTATTGAAGACCACCCTGTTCAAGAAGGCTTACTTTCCAGACGTAACTTAGCTTACGTATTCATTGTTACAGCAAAATTTGTGGTCCCTAATGTTCTTTTATTATCTTCTATTGTCTTTGTTGTTTTATACGATACGTTTACAATTACCATTTTGCTATGACATTGTCCAATGATATTTTACTGTACTGCAGCCTAACCATGATATTGTGTAAGCCACATTGAACCTGCAGCTAGTGGGAAAACGTGGGGTATAAATGTGTTAAATAAATTACATAGTACCGTGAGGCATTAGTTGCCTTCAATGGAAAACATATACAACGTGATATTATCAAAGAGGTTCATGTGTTACAGATACATTAGGAGAGTCATTGAAAAGAAGAGTTATATAGTGTTCGTTGCGGGATTTGGTTTCGTTGTGTTGCTGGATTCAGGCACTTAAGTTGGGTCAGTGGGGTAAGCCTTTTGGAATAAAATGGTCTTTCCTCCACGACCCTCCAGAACGGTCAAGACGCGTGGGTTATGTCCTCCTACCAGCAGAGGGAGACTGAGAAACACTGAGCTTTTGAATACTGTATATATAACCTGTGCAGTACATCCACTAGCCAGTATTTTCTCAGTCTCAGCAGAGGTAAATTGTACAGCGCTGCGTAACCCTAGTAGCGCTCTAGAAATGTTAAGTAGTAGTAGGTAGAAGGACAGCCTGTGCAGTCTTCAATAGTCTGGTGAGGTAGTTTGACTATTCGGTTAAGGGGATTTTACTCTTCTTGCCAATTTATTGGTTTTTGACTATTCCCTGTACGTGTGTTGGAAAAAAAAAATGCTTCGGGGCCCTGGGTCCGGTGGGGCCCAGTTTCTCCCCCTGGGGTGTCACACCTGTTTTCAGGTCCCTCCCCCTGTGCTGCTCTCTATGGAGATTCTGGCAGCTTTGTGCCTCGGCTGCTTTTATAATATTGTAGCCTTGAGTGCCTCCCACTTCTCAGCTGCCAATTGGTGTTGATGTCTCTTTAAGAGCTATCTGGGCCTGTATCTGACTAGGAACGGACGGCAGGTTCGATTCCTGTTTATAGCGAGAGAGCAGTGCGAGTGATTGTTGTGGAAAAGCGGTGAGTGAGAATTTTTGGCGCCGCTTCACACAGCGTGTGGTGAGCTTCAGTGTTACGACAGGCAAACTCCTCTGGTGTTGCGCGTGTTCGCGCCGAGGAGTAGAATCTCCAGGAGGACAGTGCCGGCTGTGCGGCGAACTGAAGCAGGCCTCGTCGATGGCGGCGCCCCCGGTGTTAATTCCGGAGGTTCCAGCTATTTCGGGGGTGTCGGGGGTAGCGGGAGCTCCGGCAGGGACGGCGTCAGCGAGTTTAGTTTTGGCGGGAACGCCCGCCATTTTGGATTCCGCGCGTCCCGTGGAATCGGCTGTTTTTGGCCCTGCTGCTCCTGGGTCGGCTCCGAAAGTGGTACCGGAGGGTCCAGGAGGCGTTGCTTTTCCTCCGGGGTTTGTTTGGACCCTCTATCAAGCCTGGAAGTCGGGACCCCCGCCTTTAGGAGGGGTCTAGTTCAGCACTGGCTAAGAGGCCTCGGTTTGAGTGGGACGACGAGGAGGGATTCTCTCCTGGAGGGTCCGAAGGGGCTCTTAGTGAAATAGGAGATTCTGAGGGGTTTGAGGGCTCTCAGGATCTGGATTTGGTGGTGCCTGGAGAGGATCCTTCTGTAGTGAGGATTTTTCATAGGGACGAGCTTGCGGAACTCATTGAGCAGGTCTCTTCCACCCTTAAGTTTGAACAGCCAGAGGCGGCTTTGGGGGAGGCTAGACAGGTGGATCCCTTGGTTAAGGGTATTCAGCGGCAGGCTAGGTCCTTTCCCATGAATAAAGATCTCCGGGATATGGTGTTTCAAGAGTGGCATTCGCCGGACTCTCCCTGTAAAGTTTCTAAAGCGATGACAAGACTTTATCCGCTCCCACAGGAAGATAGAGATTCCTTTAAGGCACCCACAGTTGATGCTGTGGTGACAGCAGTTACAAAAGCCACGGCTGTTCCGGTAGACGGTGGGACCGCCCTCCGTGATCCCCAGGATAGGAGGCTTGAATCCTTTCTCAAGCGGAGTTTCGATTTGTCGGCCCTGGCTCTGTAGGCCTCAGTTTGTGGGGGGGCTGGTTGCGCGGGCGTGTTTCCGTTGCGCCGAGAAGCTTCTTGATGATTCGGTGGAGGTTGGGACCTCAGGGGTGCAGGAGTTAGCCAAATTGGAGATGGGATCGTCCTTTTTGTCTGATGCTCTTTATGATTTGCTCCGTGCCTCGGCCAAGAATATGGCGCTACTGGTGGGAGCACGTAGGGCCCTTTGGTTGCGAGGTTGGGTCGCGGACGCGGCCTCTAAAGCTAAGTTGTGTTCGCTTCCCTTTAAGGGGTCCATGCTTTTTGGTGAGGATTTTCAAATCCCAAGGCGGCTACCAGGGGTACTTCCTCCCGAGGTAGGTTTAAGGAGGCTCGTCGGTATAGGCCCGGGAGGACTAGTGGGTCCTATAGAGGTCGGATTTTCCAGCGCACCCAGTTCTTTCGTGGGAGTTGGCGCGGAGGATGGGATTTCTCCGCGGGAGGACAGGTTTCAGGGCGTAATTCGCAATGAAGGTGTGCGGGCCCAGGATCTGGTTCGGGTAGGGGCTCGGCTGAGTCTGTTTTACCAGAACTGGGCCCAAATCACATCGGATCAGTGGGTTCTCGAGGTGGTGCGAGACGGATATGCGCTGGAGTTCGACAGCTCGCCTCCCGAAAGGTTCCTGGAGTCCCCTTGTCATTCGAGGCTCAAGCGGGCAGCAGTGCGGGACACTTTGGCTCACCTGATCAGTCTGGGGGCGGTGGTACCTGTGCCCGCCGCTCAGCACCGATTGGGCTGCTATTCGATCTATTTTGTGGTCCCAAAGAAGGAGGATGCCTTTCGGCCTATCCTAGATCTGAAGACGGTCAATTCAGCTCTCAGGGTTCCCTCTTTTCGCATGGAAACGTTGAGGTCGGTCATTGTCGCGGTGCAGGAAGGGGAGTTTCTCACGTCTTTGGATTTGACGGAGGCTTATCTGCACATCCCCATTCGGGCCGCTCTTCAGCGATTTCTGCGCTTTGCAGTTTTAGGGAAGCATTTTCAGTTTTGTGCTCTGCCTTTCGGATTAGCAACGGCTCCTTGAACATTTTCCAAGATCATGGTTGTAGTGGCGGCGGCCTTGCGGAAGCAGGGTATTCTGGTGCAACCGTACCTGGACGAGTGGTTGATTCGGGCCAAGTCCCAGTCGGAGAGCGAGGTGGCTACTGCTTGAGTGGCTCAGTTTCTTCAGTCTCTGGGCTGGGTAGTGAACTTCGGCAAGAGTCACCTGGTGCCGTCGCAGTCGCTGGAGTATCTGGGGGTTCTTTTCGATACCAGGAACGGTCGAGTCTTCCTGCCGGGCCCCCGGATTCGCAAGTTGTAGGGTCAGATTCGTCTATTTCTGGCGGAATCGGCTCCGACGGCCCGGGAGTATCTGCAAGTCCTGGGGTTGATGGCGGCCACCATAGAGGTAGTTCCGTGGGCCCGGGCGCACATGCGGCAGTTGCAGTCAGCTCTTCTCAGTCGGTGGTCACCTCTGTCTCAGGAGTTGGACATGCGCCTTCAGCTGTCGGTAATACCGCGCCTCAGTGTCCGGTGGTGGCTAGACCCATGCAATCTGGAAAAGGGAATGCCGTTGGAGGCCCCGCAGTGGGTGGTCCTCGTCACAGACGCCAGTCTCCAGGGCTGGGGGAGCTCATTGTCTCGGTCAGGTAGCTCAAGGTCGCTGGTCTCTGATAGAAGCTCAGTGGTCCATCAATCGTTTGGAAACTTGGGCCATTCCGTTAGCGCTTCAGGCGTCTCAGAGTCTTCTGTTGCGCAAAGCAGTCCGGGTGTTCTGCGACAACGCCACCGCCGTGGCTTATGTCAACCATCAGGGGGGCACAAAGAGTCAGGCGGTCGCGGAGGAGGCGGCGCTGATATGCCAATGGGCGGAGGTTCATCTTCTAGCGCTCTCCGAGGCACATGTGGCTGGAGTAGACAACGTGGAGGCAGATTACCTAAGCAGGCATTCTCTAGACCCCGGAGAGTGGTCTCTTCATCGGTCGGTGTTCAATCGCATTGTGTCGGTCTGGGGAATTCCCGTGATGGATCTCATGGCAACGGCCCGCAATGCTCAGGTTCAGAGGTTTTTCAGTCGACGGAGGGATCCTCAAGCGGAAGGCATAGATGCGCTCCTGATGCCTTGGCCTCAAGAGTTGCTGTATGTGTTTCCTCCATGGCCGTTAGTCGGTCGTGTGGTTCAGCGCATCGCTCGGCACCCCGGACAAGTGGTGTTGATAGCCCTGAATTGGTTGCGTCGGCCGTGGTACGGGGATCTGGTTTGGCTGGCAGTAGCGGATCCTCTGCAGTTGTCAGATTCAGTGGTGGTGTTTCAGGGACCAATAGTTATGCCAGATCCGGATCAGTTCTCGCTTAAGGCCTGGCTCTTGAGAGGCAAAGGTTAAGGAAGAAAGGTTTTTCGTCCAGAGTTATCGATATGATGTTGAGTTCGCGTAGGCAGTCCATTTCGTTGGCGTATGTCTGGGTCTGGAGAGTCTTTGAGCATTGGTGCGCAGGTAGACAGGTTCTTCCCTTTTGAGCGTCGGTGACGGATGTCTTGGAGTTTTTGCAGGATGGTATGGACAGGGGTCTGGCCTTGTCTTCCTTGAAGGTACAGGTGGCGGCTTTGTCGTGTTTTCGTGGGAAGATCCAGGGGAAGTCGTTAGCTTCTAGTCCTGATGTTGTTCGTTTTTTGAAGGGAGTTAAGTTACTGCGACCGCCCCGGTGGCGGATGGTGCCTCCGTGGGATTTGAATCTCGTTCTGGATGCTTTGGTGAGGCCGCCGTTTGAGCCCTTGGTTTCTGTTTCGGATAAGGATCTTTCCCTAAATACGGTGTTCTTGGTGGCTATTACTTCAGCTCGGAGGGTGTCGGAACTTCAGGCTTTGTCTTGTAGAGAACCCTTTTTGTCTTTTTCCAAGGAGAAGGTTTCATTGCGCCTGGTGCCGTCCTTTTTGCCCAAGGTGGTTTCAGAGTTCCATGTGAATCAGGTTATTTCCTTGCCAGTTTTGGGTGACTTTGCGGGGGATGCAGAGCAGCATCGACTGGCCAAGTTAGATGTGCGAAGAGTCTTGCGCTGTTATATTTCCAGAACTCGGCACTATGGACTTTCTGATTGTTCGTTCTTCATGGTGGTGCAAGAAAGGGCGCAGCAGCTTCCAAAGCTACGATAGCTAGATGGTTGAAGGAGTCAATTGCTTCTGCGTATTTGCTGAAGGGCCGCGTGGTCCCTAAGAAGTTTTCGGCTTATTCTACCAGGGGAATGGCGACCCCCTGGGCGGAGAGTAGTATGATTCCTCCGTTAGATATTTGTCGAGCGGCGGTTTGGTCGTCATTGCATTCCTTTGTTAAACATTACAGGATTGATGTGCATGCCAAGGAAGAGGCAGGCTTTGGGGCTGCAGTGTTGACTTCTGGCCTTCGTGGATCCCGCCCTTAGGATTTTTACTGCTTTGGTACGTCCCACGCGTCTTGACCGGTCTGGAGGGTCGTGGAGGAAGGTGAAATTAGATCTTACCTGCTAGTTTTCTTTCCTCTAGACCCTCCAGACAGGTCAAGGCCCGCCCTGTCTGTACTTTAGGCCAGGAGGTCTGCTTGGTCTGTTTTGTCTGTTGTTCTCTCTTGGCAGCTGTTGAGTGTGGTTTCTATGGTTTCAGACTTTTGTTGGTATGAGTCTGGTCAGGTGTGACCGTGTTTGATAGTCCACCTGTGGAAGCGCACACAATAAAGGGACACAGTGAAAGAAATGAAGAAAGTGTCCAGTTGGCAGTGACCACGTACAGGGTTGTTC
The DNA here is from genome assembly GCF_901765095.1 of Microcaecilia unicolor. Classification (NCBI taxonomy): domain Eukaryota; kingdom Metazoa; phylum Chordata; class Amphibia; order Gymnophiona; family Siphonopidae; genus Microcaecilia; species Microcaecilia unicolor. Next base: position 185,599,912 of record NC_044038.1, on the reverse strand, counting down.
GTTGTAGTTGGTGTTTTTGTTTTCTCTGCTTTGTCAGGGTTATACTGGCTAGTGGATGTACTGCACAGGTTATATATACAGTATTCAAAAGCTCAGTGTTTCTCAGTCTCCCTCTGCTGGTAGGAGGACATAACCCACGCGTCTTGACCGGTCTAGAGGAAAGAAAATTAGCAGGTAAGATCTAATTTCACCTTAGTGATTTCCGGAAATTAAGGTGGTCATGGATTGTTTTCACAGCTTTTGGGAGGCCTTTCCATAGTTGTGCACTTATGTAGGAGAAGCCGGATGCGTAAGTTGTTTTGTATTTCAAGCCTTCGCAATTTGGGTAGTGTAGGTTTAGGTATGATCTAGCAGAACTGACTGTGTTTCTTGTTGGTAGATCTATGAGGTCTGTCACCATATATGATTTTGTAGACCAGAGTGCAAATTTTGAAGATGATCCATTCTTTGATTGGGAGCCAATGCAGTTTTTCTCAGAGAGGTTTGGCACTGTCAAAGCGTGTTTTGCTGAATATCAATCTGGCTGCTGTATTTTGGGCGGTCTGGAGTTTTTTTGTTAGTTGTTCCATGCATCCCGCGTAGATTCCGTTGCAGTAATCTGCATGACTTAGGACCATTGATTGTATTAAGTAACTCCAGGTGGGGCCTCACCAACGACTTGTAAAGGGGCATCAACACCTCCTTTCTTCTGCTGGTCACACCTCTCTCTGTACAGCCTAGCAACCTTCTAGCTACGGCCACCGCCTTGTCACACTGTTTCGTCGCCTTCAGATCCTCAGATACTATCACCCCAAGATCCCTCTCCCCGTCTGTACATATCAGACTCTCACCGCCTAACACATACGTCTCTCGTGGATTTCTACTCCCTAAGTGCATCACTTTGCATTTCTTCGCATTGAATTTTAATTGCCAAACCTTAGACCATTCTTCTAGCTTCTGCAGATCCTTTTTCATGTTTTCCACTCCCGGGTGTCCACTCGATTACAAATCTTAGTATCATCCGCAAAAAGGCAAACTTTACCTTCTAACCCTTCAGCAATGTCACTCACAAATATATTGAACAGAATCGGCCCCAGCACCGATCTCTGAGGCACTCCACTACTCACCTTTCCCTCATCCGAGCGAACTCCATTAACCACCACCCTTTGGCGTCTGTCCGTCAACCAGTTCCTAATCCAGTTTACCACTCCGGGTCCTATCTTTAGCCCGTCCAGTTTATTTAAGAGCCTGTGGGGAAACGTGTCAAAAGCTTTGCTGAAATCTAAGTAGATTACGTCTATAGCACGTCCATGATTCAATTCTCTGGTCACCCAATCAAAGAATTCAATGAGATTTGTTTGGCATGATTTACCTGTATTATTTTCTTGGAAAAGAGTCCTCTTGGCTAAATGGCAAGTTTATGGGATTTATGATAAAGCATCTTGTTTATTTCTCAGCAAGGCCTATGCATTGGGGAAGAAGTGTACACTTAATCATTGGCTGCAGGATACTCCTCCATCTTTTTGGTATTGGAGAAACAGATTACATGCCTAATGTTATGGGAGGTGAGGGCTGCCCATGGTACTCCAAGAAAACAAAAGGTATTCTTTTCAGTTTGGATCTATTTACAAACTATTTCATATACTGCAAGAAGTGCAGTACTAAATACATTCCGGTGTGCAGCATAACTTGTTTACTGCTTAATGCTGAGCTGGATTGGGGTTCTGTGCCTGGGTGGGGAGGAGGGGGTTGAAGACTGGAGAGCAGGGCCATCCTTATTATATGTATGTCATGAAAGATGGCCTGGAAATATAAGAGTCCAAACAATAGGCCATCATAGTTGTATTTTGGAGGTTATAGTAATGGGGATGGGTGGTAGGGTGTTCACAAAATTATGATCATAAGCATCTTTTGCTTTTTGCATTTTATGGTTTCTTGTTCACTTCTCTGCTATTAATTGTTCTCATATATTGAGGCATATTTTCAAAGCACTTAGCCTTCCTGAGTTCCATAGAAACCTATGAAACTTTGGAAGGCTAAGTGCTTTGAAAAATATGCCTCATTGTATCATACTGTAGTCTCTACATTGTAATATATTTTTTTTTAGCACTGGTTGTATTGTTACTTTGATCCTGAATAAAACTTAAACCACATGAAGAACTAGATTTGTTATTTATCACTAATTCTGATCTTAATTTTTTTTAAAGACTTGCTTTGAAACAGCTCAGTAGACAGATTAAATTACACATAGGGTGAAAGGGGACAGACTTGGCAATAATCTAAGGAAATACTTCACAGAGAGGGTGGTGGTATATTGCAAAGACATGTGCCATTCTCTTATTTTTGTCTTTAAATGAATTTTGGTGCATTTTTGGGACATATGTGATTTAGTGAAATATTAGTATCAAGATTTTTGGATAAACTATTAATAATTCTCTCACAATCTTTCTGTCCTATAAATCCTACTATGATTGCTTGTCCACAGTCTCAGAATTACTTAATTGATGTTCCTGCAGGTTCAGTCTCTAGTAGTACTGTTTTACATTAAATGCCTGTATTAGACCACAACTATTGTTGAGTTCAGTAGAACACTGATTCTTAGTTTGATCCTGACTCTCAAAGTTAGTGAAAGAAATGAAGGATTATTTGGTTCCTTTTGTCCATGAGACATCTTACAGTCTTACTTGAAAACAAGTACCATCTTTCTGGAATCAAGCATGTATTTGTCAATCTTTGAAAAATATAAATGCTGACCTTTTAGTTATCACTAATTACAGACCTGTCTCAGATCTGACTTTTATTTCTAAGATGCAACAAACCAAAAGGAGCCTTCAAGAGTGGGGGCATCAACTCGGTATTTTATTGATCAGCACTATAGCGGAGTGTTTGCCACGCAGGAGCTTTTTGATACTTTTATCTTTGTACCAGTGCCACTTGTCGGCATCTATTTACAACTATAGATTTGGCACGCTCCATTGATTATCTGAGAGAGTTGAATTTTGTGACCTTTGGAGGACCCTGAAACATGGACCGTGTCTGGTCTGATCTCTTTAAGACTTCTTGTACTTTTTTGGTTTGTTGATCCTTTGTGTGTGCTTTGGATCCCCTTTACTACAGCTTTTGCTTTTTTATTTCTAAGATGACAAAGGAAGTAGTGGTAACCTAACTTACAGGATTTGCAGAAAGCATGAGTGGTTTCCATCCAAGACAGATTGGATTTCACCTGAGCAATAGTATAGAAACCACTCTTATTCCTCAGCGACCCTCCAGACCGGTCAAGACGCGTGGGTTATGTCCTCCTACCAGCAGAGGGAGACTGAGAAAACACTAAGCTTTTGAAGCCTGTATATATAACCTGTGCAGAACCTCCACTAGCCAGTATTTTTTCAGTCTCAGCAGAGGTAGTAGGACAGCCTGTGCAGTCTCCAATGGTCGGGTGAGGTAGTTTGTTATTGGGGTGTAGAAATTTTCCTTCCAATCTTATTCTGTTGCAGTACCCTGTACGTGTGTGTTTCGGGGCCCTGGGTCCGGTGGGGCCCAGTTTTTCCCCCCTGGGGTGTCACACCTATGTTTGTGTCCCTCCCCCTGTGCTGCTCTCTATTTCTGTTTGCTTGGCAGCTTTGTGCCTCGGCTGCTTTCTCAGTATTGTAGCCTTGAGTGTCATACAATTTCCAGCTGCCAGAGTTAGAGTACTGTGCCTTTAAGGGCATTTATTTATTTATTTCAGCGGACCGACCGGGAGTTTCGTTTCCTTGCTGGAACGAGAGAGCAGCGCTTTCTTTAGCGCTTTGTTCAGGGTGAGAGAGTTTTGGCTTGGCGCTTTGATGGAACAGTTTTTTCCCCGTCCCTCGTGGTTGATGGCGGCCAAGCTTCTTCGATGTCGCATGTGCTTGCGGCGGGGGGTAGAGGCGCCGGGCGCTCCATGTAAACTTTGCGGTGAGCCTAAAAAGGTGGTTGTGGCTCCCCCCGATTTGACCGCGGAGGGACCGATGGTGTCGGGAGGCTCCGGGTCAGTGGGAGCGCAGGCAGGGCCGATGTCAGCGGGAACAGTTTCGGCGGGAACGGCCGCCATCTTGAGTCCGGCGCGACCTGTGAAGACAGCTGTTTTTGGGCCTGCGGCCCCCATTTTGGCACAAAAAGGGCCTAATGACGGTCCAGGAATGGTGGGCTTTCCTCCAGATTTTGTCTGGACATTGTATCAGGCCTGGAGATCGGGACCCCCCCAAGTGGAAGAGGGGGCTGTGTCCGTTTTGGCTAAGAGACCGCGTTTAGAGTGGTCAGAGGACATAGAGTTTTTCTCCTGTAGCTTCGGAAGCTGCGTTTAGTGATTTGGGGGAGTCAGATGGAATTGACAGTCCTCAGGAGCAGGATTGTTGGATTCCTGGAGAGGATCCGTCAGTAGTGCGGATTTTCCATAGAGATGAGCTGTCAGAACTTATAGATCAGGTGACGTCCACCCTTAAGTTTGATCCTGAGGTGACTTTGGGGGAAACTGGCCAGGATCCGTTGGTGAAGGGCATTCAGCGTAAGGCGCGATCCTTCCCTATGAACAAGGATCTCCGGGAGATGATTTCGCAGGCATGGAATTCGCCGGATTCGCCGTGTAAGGTGGCCAAGGCAATGGCGAGGCTTTATCCCCTCCCTCAGGAGGATAGGGATTCCTTTAAGCCTCCCACTGTAGATGCAGTGGTGACGGCAGTAACTAAAGCTACGGCTATCCCGGTTGATGGAGGAACGGCCCTCCGTGATCCTCGGGATAGGAGGTTGGAATCTTTTCTCAAGCGTAGTTTTGATTTGTCGGCTCTAGCCCTGCAGGCCTCGGTTTGTGGGGGTCTGGTAGCTCGGGCGTGTTTTTGTTGGGCCGAGAAGCTCCTGGATGATTCGGTAGGAGTTGGCCCTTTGGAGGGTCAGGAATTAGCCAAATTGGAAATGGGTTCTTCCTTTTTGTCTGATGCACTTTATGATTTGTTGCGTGCGTCGGCCAAAAATATAGCTATGGTTGTGGGAGCGCGTAGGGCCCTCTGGTTACAAGGTTGGGTCGCGGATGTGGCTTCTAAGGCTAAGTTTTGTTCTCTGCCATTTAAGGGAGCGATGCTCTTTGGAGAAGATTTGGACAAGTTAGTGAAAGGTCTTAGTGATGCCAAGGTTCCGCGGCTTCCAGATTTTCGGTCCAAGGCAGGGGCCAGGACTAGTTCCTCTCGGGGACGGTTTAAGGAGGCTCGGCGGTATAGGTCGGGCAGATTGAGTGGGTCTTCGAGGGGGTAGGTTTTTCCAGTACACACAGTCCTTTCGTGGGAGTCGTCGCGGAGGGCGTGACTTTTCCACGGGAGGTCAGTATTCAGGACGCATTTCCCAATGAAGGTGTGCGGGCTCAGGCTCTGGTGCGTGTCGGAGCTCGGCTGAGTTTGTTTTACTGGAGCTGGGCCCAAATCACATCAGATCAGTGGGTTCTCAAGGTGATTTGAGACGGATATGCACTGGAATTCGAAAGTTCTCCTCCCGAAGTGTTTCTGGAATCTCCCTGTCGGTCTCAGATCAAGAGGTTGGCAGTGAGAGACACTCTGCGGCGGCTGCTCGCATTTGGAGCAGTGGTTCCTGTTCCTGCAGATCAGCAACGCTCGGGGTGCTATTCGATCTATTTTGTGGTCCCCAAGAAAGAGGACGCTTTTCGTCCCATTTTAGATCTCAAAAGGGTCAATGCGGCTCTCAAGATGCCCTCTTTCCGGATGGAGACGTTGCGATCGGTCATTGTTGCGGTTCGGAAAGGAGAGTTTCTCACTTCCCTGGATTTGACGGAAGCTTATTTTCACATCCCGATTCATGCGGCTCATCAGCGTTTTCTTCGCTTTGCGGTCTTAGGGAGGCATTTTCAGTTTTGTGCCCTGCCCTTTGTCCTGGCCACAGCTCCCCGTACCTTTTCCAAGGTTATGGTGGTGGTGGCGGCGGAACTGCAGAGAAGGGGCATTTTGGTACATCCATATCTGGACGATTGGCTGATTCGGGCCAAGTCCCGGTTGGAGAGCGAGGTGGCGACGGCTCGTGTGGTCCAATTTCTTCAGTCCCTAGGCTGGGTAGTGAACTTCCGCAAGAGTCTTCTGGTTCCATCTCAATCGCTGGAGTATCTGGGGGTTCTTTTCGATACCCGGAACGGGCGTGTGGTCTTACCGGCGTCACGGATTTCCAAGTTGCAGGGTCAGATTCGTCGGTTCCTTGCAGAGAAGGCGCCGACGGCTCGTGCTTACCTCCAGGTCTTGGGTCTGATGGCAGCGACCATAGAAGTAGTTCCGTGGGCCAGGGCGCACATGCGTCAGTTGCAGTCAGCTCTGCTCAGTCGTTGGTCCCCTCTGTTGAAGGGTTTGGAGATGCGTCTTCCGCTGTCGGTGGTCCCTCGTCTCAGTCTCCACTGGTGGCTCAACCCGCGCAATCTGGTGAAAGGAATGCCGTTGGAGTCCCCACAGTGGCTGGTAATGGTCACAGATGCCAGTCTTAAAGGCTGGGGGGCACATTGTCTCGGTCAGGTAGCTCAATGCCAGTTGTCTCGAGCAGAAGCAGAGTGGTCCATCAACCGGCTGGAAACTCGGGCCATTCAGTTGGCGCTCCAGGCCTTTCAGTCGGTGGTTCGCCACAAGGCAGTCCGAGTGCTCTGCGACAATGCCACGGCAGTAGCGTATGTCAACCGTCAATAGGGGACGAAGAGCCTTGCGGTCGCAGAGGAGGCAGCGCAGTTGTGTCACTGGGCGGAAACTCATCTTCAGGCTCTCTCAGCAGCGCATGTGGCCGGGGTAGACAACATAGATGCAGATTATCTCAGCAGGTATACTCTAGACCCAGGAGAGTGGTCTCTTCTTCGGCCAGTGTTCCAGCGAATTGTGTCGGTCTGGGGACTTCCGGTGATAGATCTTATGGCAACGGCTCGCAATGCGCAAGTTCAGAGATTTTTCAGTCGCCGGAGAGACCCTCGAGCGGAGGGAATAGACGCTCTTCTGTTGCCTTGGCCCCGGAAGTTGCTGTATGTGTTTCCTCCGTGGCCATTAGTCGGTCGAGTAATTCAGCGCATCGAGCATCACTCCGGTCGGGTGATTCTGGTGGCTCCGGATTGGCCGCGTCGACCGTGGTACGGAGACCTGGTGCGGTTGGCAGTGGCGGAACCCCTGCCCTTGTTGGGTCCAGTTCTGTGTCGAGGTCCGATAATCATGCCGGATCCGGCTCGGTTCTCGCTTACGACTTGGCTCTTGAGCGGCACAGGTTGAAGAAGGGGTTTTCGGCCAGAGTCATTGCGACGATGTTGAGTTCCCGTAGACAATCCACTTCTTTGGCGTACGTCCGGGTTTGGAGAATTTTTGAGCACTGGTTTGAAGAACATCGAGTGCGGCCGTTTCGCTGTTCGGTGGCGGAAGTTTTGGAATTTTTGCAAGATGGCTTTGATAGGGGACTGGCCTTGTCCACACTGAAGGTTCAGGTGGCAGCTTTGTCATGTTTTCGTGGGAAGCTTCACGGAAAGTCTTTCGCTTCTGTGCCTGAGGTAGTACGTTTTTTGAAGGGTGTTAAGGTACTGCGTCCGCCTCAGCAGCGGATGGTGCCTCCGTGGGATTTGAATCTCGTTTTGGATGCTTTGATTAGGCCTCCGTTTGAGCCCTTGGTATCGGCTTCTTGTAAGGATTTATCTTTGAAGACTGTCTTTTTGGTGGCGATCACTTCAGCACGGAGGGTTTCAGAGCTTCAGGCTTTGTCTTGTAGGGAGCCCTTTTTGTCTTTCTCTAAGGAAAAGGTTTTGTTGCGGACGGTGCCTTCTTTTTTGCCCAAGGTGGTTTCCGAGTTCCATGTTAATCAGGTCATCTCTTTGCCAGTGTTGGGTGATATGGCTGGAGATTCAGAGCAGCGTCGGCTTGCCAAGCTGGATGTCCAGAGAGTTTTGCGTTATCTCTCTAGAATTCAGGAATTCAGAGCCTCTGACCGTTTGTTTGTCCTTCATGGTGGCCCAAAGAAGGATGCAGCGGCTTCTAAGGTGACCATAGCACGGTGGTTAAAGGAGGCAGTTGCATCTGCTTACTTGGTGAAGGGCCGTGTGGTGCCTAGGGGCTTGTCCGCTCATTCCACTAGGGGAATGGCAGCCTCGTGGGCGGAGAACAGTATGATTCCTCCGGTAGACATTTGTCGGGCTGCGGGTTGGTCTTCGTTGCATTCCTTTGTGAAGCATTATAGGATTGATGTGCATGCAAAGGATGAGGCGCGCTTTGGGGCAGCAGTTTTGACCTCTGGCCTTAGTAGGTCCCTCTCATTAGTTAGTTACTGCTCTGGTACGTCCCACGCGTCTTGACCAGTCTGGAGGGTCACTGAGGAAGGTGAAATTAGATCTTACCTGCTAATTTTCTTTCCTCTAGACCCTCCAGACCGGTCAAGGGCCCGCCCTGTCTGTATTGGAGGCCAGGAGGTGTGTTCTGTTTGTTGGATAATTCTTGGCAGCTGTAGATTGTTTCTATAATTGCAGGCTCTATTTTATCACTGTTTTGTGATAGGAGTCTGGTACAGGTGGGGCTCTTCTTTGGTAGTCCACCTGTAGAAGCACAACTGTTTTATCAACTGCAAAGGAAAAGTTTCCGTAAGAACAAACGGAAGATGTTTCTTGTTTTGTGCAGTTTGTTGTTACCATGTACAGGGTTGCTAGTTGTTGTTAGTGTTTTTGTTTCTCTGCTTTGACAGGTTATATATACAGGCTTCAAAAGCTTAGTGTTTTCTCAGTCTCCCTCTGCTGGTAGGAGGACATAACCCACGCGTCTTGACCGGTCTGGAGGGTCTAGAGGAAAGAAAATTAGCAGGTAAGATCTAATTTCACCTTAGGTCTGGTGTGTTTATTATGTAACTTTGTATAACACCTAATTTGAAGAACAAGTCTAGGTGATTTACACAAATCCAAATAAATAATATAACGGAAAAGGAACCCCAGCAAAATATAGGAAAGACACAAGCATTCCAAGAGTCATACAGTCAAATCTATAAATAAAATAAAATAAAATATTACAATAGCTGCCTAAATTGATAATTAAACATCAAACCATATTAATCAAGTTTGTCTTCTGCTTGAGACCCCGAGTCTCCAAAAGCAAGCTGAAAAAGTGTGTTTTCAAAGCAGTCTTAAAATGTGTCAGATTATGTTCTGAATGAAGAGTTGGAGATTATTTTAAAGAGAGGGAGTTAAGAAGAAAAAAAAACTGTATTTCTTGTACGTCCCCCATTACGCCCTAGAGCAGTGATGGCGAACCTATGGCGCACGTGCCAGAGAGGGCACGCAGAGCCCTCTCCCTTGGCACGCGCGCCGTCGCCATCGCTGGTCCGCCCACTCTCCCTCCCAGGTCGGCCTTCCTCCCGCCCTCCCTCCAACGCAATGAGCAACAGCCCGCCCGCCCGTCCTCCCTCCTTCCCTCCCTCCCAGCACCAGGAACCCCCTCCTCCTAAAATTTAAAAAGCATACCTCCTCAGTCGGGAAGGCGTAACCAGAGCTTGAGAGACAGGGAAGGCCGAAGGCGCGTTGAGCGAAGCACAGGCGCTTCGCTGCCGACGCACGCGGCCTTAACCCCGACTGAGGAGATTGGAGGTACGCTTTTTAAATTTTAGGAGGAGGGGGTTCCTGATGCTGGGAGGGAGGGAGGACGGACGGGTGGGCGGCCTGATGCTCGTTGGGTTGGAGGGAGGGCGGGAGGCCGGCCTGGTGCTGTCTGTGTGCTGCTGGGTGGGAGGGAGGCCTGAAGTGGTGGGTGCTGGGTGGGAGGGAGGCCTGGTGCTGGGTGGGAGGGAAGCCTGATGGTGGGTGCTGGGTGGGAGGGAGGCCTGCTGCTGCTGGGTGGGAGGGAGGCCTGATGGTGGGTGCTGGGTGGGAGGGAAGCCTGGTGCTGGGTGCTGCTGGGTGCTGGGAGGTAGGGCAGGGGGGAGAGGAGGGCTGCTGGACATTTGTGGCTGGAGGGGAGAGGATGGTTGCTGGACATGGATGGAGGGCAAGAAAGGAGGAAAGTAAAGAAATCAATGGAAAGGAAGCCCTGGAAACGGAGTTAAGAGAACAGATAGAGAGCAGCAGAATCAGCGACTAGAACCAATATGGATAGAAAAACAAAATCACCAGACAACAAAGGTAGGAAAAATCATTTTATTTTCATTTTAGTGTTCGGAATATGTCGAATTGGAGAATATACATCTGCTGTGTTATTTTGCACTGGGCATACTGGAGCTGTAACAGCTTACAGAAATGATTTATAATGGAAGAAAGTCATGTTATTTTTTTCTCCTACACTAGTATAATATTTTCAATGATGTCTGTTTATATGCGCCATGGCTGGTGTAAGGGGTGTGGCTATCGTAGGGGTGGAGTCATATGTGTTGACCCCGCCCATAATGAGTACCAGCACTTTGCGATAAATAAATCGGTTTTGGGTTGCTGTTTGGGCACTCGGTCTCTAAAAGGTTCGCCATCACTGCCCTAGAGGGTCCAGGAAGGACCAGTCTGCGATCATTGATTTATTGTAGGAAAAGTGTTGGGACATAGCTAAGTAATTGGGGAGACCAGTGTGTAGTGCTTGGAGTCAGTAGTAAAATTTTAAACTTGATTCTAAAGATTACCGGTAACCAATATAGGCACTGAAATAATGGAGAAACGCGGTTGCACCTTCCTGCATGTCAAAGCAGCTGCGCAGCCGTGTTGTGTAGTGTTTGCAAACGTTTTATGTTCGCTTGAGTAATTCCTGCAAAAACAACATTACAGTAATCCTGGATATCACAAGAACAAGGATTAATGTATATAAGGCTTCAAATAAGAGCTTCTCACAGCTCAAATCTGATGTAAAAAGAAAAAAAAAAGATTTTAATACAGTTTATATATGTTGAGTGAAAGTTAAATGCAAATAACTCCTAAGTACTTAATAAGGATGTAATCGTGGGAACTGATAGACCAAATAAGGTGGGGGGTGAGTGACGGAACAGGGCCGTGGCCAGTAAGCCAGCAAGTTGTAGTCTTGGACGGATTTAGCGCAAGCCTATGATCATGAAGTCAAATAGAAACCACATCTAAACAGGATTGTAGAGGAGATAAGTCCAGGAAATTGCTAATAGGGAACCTTGTATCATTCTAAGCTGTTCTTGGCTGTTGATTCCTTCTTTCCTTTGTAGACTGAGCATATGATTAATAGCACATATATGCAATCTGACTACTTGTGGAATGAGGGTTCTTTTCTTTCTTTCAAGATTCAAGTTGTATGAATTTAATTTTGAAATGCAGTTAAAAAGTAACTGTGTGCTATGAAGTGCTACTCATACCTGATTGCTGCTGTTTTTCTGCTTACAGTATTGTAGTTCTTGCTGGTGATACCCTGCCTATTGAAGTTTACTGCCACCTCCCTGTGATGTGCGAGGACCACAAGCTTCCCTATATCTATGTCCCCTCCAAAGTGGTGAGTGAAGAGAATGTATTAACTTACGTAATGCAGTTTCCTATTTGTTTAGTAAATGCTTATAGCCCTCAGGTCTAGAGGAAACATCCCCCCCCCTCCCATCACCAGATTACAACAAAATATAAAGCACTAATGTAAACAAATGCTCCATCCAGTGTGCATACATTGAAAACCTAAGAAGCATTGCCTTTTTGGAAAGCTGCCACAAATAACATCCATAGAAGTCTTTGGTTGTCACAGTACTCAAGGTCTGAACTACTGTATACAGGTTCTTCCTTGTGAGACAATATTGTAATCTCGCCAAGAGTTGCACTTTCAAATAAATCACCCTGGCTTTGATAGAAAGGGAGGAGTTACACAATTCCCTGTTTACATAAGTATTGCCATACTGGGACAGACTGAATGTCCATCAAGCCGAGTATCCTGTTTCCAACAGTGACCAATCCAGGTCACATGTACCTGGCAAGATCCCAAAAAAGTACAATACATTCTATGCTGCTTATCCTAGAAATAAGTAGTGGATTTTCCCCAAGTCCATTTTAATAATGGTCTATGGACTTTTCTTTTAGGAAGCCATTCAAACCTTTTTTAAATCCCGCTAAGCAACTGCTTTTACTACATTCTCTGGCAATGAATTCCAGAGTTTAATTACACGTTGAATGAAGGAAGTTTCTCTGATTCATTTTAAATTTTCTACTTTTTAGCTTCATTGTGTGTGCTGTTCCAGAATGAAATTTTATATCAACTTGATTTTTAAGTACTTTTTATCCAATTCTTGAACTGTACCACTTGTTAGAACATTTTGAGAAGTTGATCTTACCCAGTTCATTTATAGCTGTCCATGCAATATTGAAGGGAAGCATTTCCCCAAAACTAGAAGGAAGAAGAGGCAGGCTTGCACTGCTCCCAGCCGATGGCAGTTCATCAACCGCTCAATCTCGCTGCTCCTGGGCAATCCCTGCGGCTCTGTGGTCTCGTTGGATGCTGCTCCGATGGTTCCCCCTCACTCTTCAAAGGGTAAAATACCTCCCAGTATTTCCTTCTCTGCAGGGATTCCCTGGGCCAAAGATGGTGGTTTGGGGGGGGGGGGGGGGAAATCCCTCTTCTGGGCTCAGTGAGTGTTCTGCCTCAAAGGACTCCTCGGTCCTCCTGTCTCGGGAAGAGACACCAGTGGGGCAGTGCCAGAAACGACTTCTCCTGTACCCAAGCTGCACAGATTGATCCATCTTCGAAGAGGGAAGTAAATTAGAGGGCTCCGAGGGGAAAACCAGTCTGCTTTCCTTTCTTCTTTACCATCAGTAGAGAAACAATCAAGGAATCCAGAGCGTTGGAACAGAGATCATGTTGCAGCAGTCATCTTGGTTCGCCCCACTCCGCAGCTGTCCAATCCTTTTTTTAAACCCAAATACGCTAACTGCCGTTATATCTCCGGCAATGAGTTCCAGAGCTTAACTATTCTTTGAGTGAAAAAATATTTCCTCCTATTTGTTTTAAAGTATTTCCATGCAGTTTCATTGAGTGTTCCCTGGTCTTTGTACTTTTTGAATGAATGAGTGAAAAATCGATTTACCTTCTCCTGCTCCACACCACTCAGGATTTTGTAGACCTCAATCATATCCCCCCTCAACCATATCTTTTCCAAGCTGAAGAGCCCTAACCTCTCTAGCATTTCCTCATACGGGAGAAGTTCTATCATTTTGGTCACTCTTCTTTGAACCTTTTCTAATTCTGCTAGATCTTTTCTGAGATACGGCAATCAGAATTGAACGCAGTGCTCAAGGTAAGTCGCACCATGGAGCGTTACAAAGGTGTTATAATATTTTTTGTTCTTATTTTGCATCCTTCTAATAATTCCTAACATCCTGTTTGCTTTTTTGGCCACTGCACATTTGGGCAGAAAGTTACAGCTTATTGTCTACAATAACACCTAGGTTTTTTTTTTTTTTTTCATATTTTTATTAAGGTTTTACAAGTATAACACAAAACAACCAAAAAGAAACAGTAACAATAATCCATGGCAAAGTTAATAACCAAAAATAAAAAGGCAGAACAACATACCATGACAATACCCATAGCAAATCAGCAATTATACAATTATCAGGTAGTGCTATTAGGAGTCTGACAAAATGAATCCAAACGAGCCCAGGTCTTCAAGACAGATTGAACACAACGGTGCCTATGGGCTAGTATAGTTTCATATTTCCTAATCACACACACGTTACTCCACCATTCATTATAATTGAGATGTACATTATTTTTCCAATTTAAAACAATTAAATGTAAAGCAACCGCTAACAAAATGTTAAACAATTTCTTATCGGATTCTAAAAGAGAGAGGTTAGGAGAAGAGGCTCTTAAAAGCACAATATCATAAGAGATCACGGTTAATGCAGGCAACTGAAAAATAAGGCGCAACTTAGCCCAAATGAGTCGCCAGTATGCTCTTATGTTCTTACAGTAAAAAACCATATGGGAAAGGGATCCATCTGATTCTTGACAGGACCAGCATTTGTAATCAAGACTTTTAGTGATCCTGGCCACTCTAGCAGGTGTCCAATAAGCCCTGTGAAAAAGAAAATAGGAGGATTGGGAAATTGCTGCTGATTTAGTTGGACGCATCGAATGGACCCAAAAAGTGTACCAGTCAAAATCAGACGCATAAAGACTGAGATCCCTTTCCCAAGACAGCCGTAATGGAGCAACAACATCAACACACGAATCCTGAAGTTTTTTATAAAGGACAGATGCTTTTTTTCTTACCATCTACAATACTGAGACAGAGGGCAACAAAATCTGAAGGAGTAGTGAGCAGAGAATTAGAGACCTGAAAGGTCGAGAGAAAGGTAGAGATATCCTTCCATATGGGAGAGGCCAGCAAAGAAACACCATATAGTGCAGCCAAAGCATCCGGTGACAACAACGTACCTGCAATATAAAGGTGAGATAACAGCCATATACCTTTACAAGACCATTCAGCTTTTTGGGACTGCAGGTGAACAGACTGCAAGCTAGAGTTATACCAGAGAGAGACATCCTCCAGGGAGGCAGCGCAAACTCCAAGACCAGCCCTAAACGTACGGATATTAAAGGCAGAAGCCTTCAACAACCGCAAGTGCTTGGTATATGGATACAAATCTTTTTTTTTTTTTTTGATGTATAAATTTTTTTTATTGAAACAGCTTCACAAATACAACATAGAGCCACCGGCTCTCCAACATAATACAACATATATCTTAACTCTTAGTTTTACATTGCTGTTTCCCCATCCCTCCCTCTTCCCCTCTAGGTTTTTTTTTCTTGAGTGCTGACTCCTAAAGTAAACCCTAGCATCAGATAACTATGAATTGGATTATTTTTCCTAATTTGCATCACCTTGCATTTGTCCACATGAAATTTCATCTGCCATTTGGATTCTCAGTCTTCCAGTTTCCTAAGGTCTTCCTGAAATTTTTCACAATCCACATGCGTTTTGACAACTTCGACTAGTTTTGTGTCATCTGCAAATTTAATCACATCACTCATCAGCTGGGCCTTCAAGACTGGCAAATGAATCCTTTATTCTTAAAGACCCGACACAGGCCATGTTTCAGTGTAACAACGACTGTGCTCACCACAGAGGTTTTATGCTTAGTAACAGTTCTGCAAAATTGCATAAGGATTATTTGTCCGTTTTGTCTGCATTTTTGATTTTGTACCCCTAAGTCAGGTGGTGTTATGCTGAAACACAGCCCGTGTTGGGTCTTTAAGAATAAAGGACTCTTGTTTGCCACAGTCTTGAAGGCCCAGCTGTGCTTTTTCCTTTTGCAACATAATACTAATGAAACATCTAGTAAGCACACATTAGAACATTCAGATAACATAGATATGATGCTTTTCAACAGTACAGCTTACTGTGTAGCCAAGGGGCCAAGTGCAGATATATAGATGGGGACAAGATAGGTGGTACAGAGTCAATTTGGATAAATAGATGGGTGGCTAAACTCACGGCAAGCTTTTTGGACAGTTAAACAAGTTATAAGGAACTGGTGCAGAGTGGTGTTAACGTATGCTTAAGATCAAAACTATACATTGTTTTTTTTTTTTTTTTTTAATGACAGTTGCTTCATTAATCTCTTTCCTCCAGGACTTGGGTGCAGCAGCTGGGTCTAAGCGTCCCACCTGTGTGATAATGGTCAAAGCACACATGGATTACCAAGAGGCATATGATGAGTGTCTGGAGGAGGTACAGGCCCATCCTTTGCCCTTGTGAAACTTGCTGCCTCCCCTGCCTCACTTTAGTGATGGTAGAGGAACAGAGCTACCTACATGCCTGCCGTAGGCTGGCACTGGACTGATTTCACTGGAACTTACACTGCTGAACATTTCCTTGGTCAGGCTGGAAAATGGCAGTTTACTTTGATATGTTTTAATACAGCTGAGTTGTGTGATGATCATTTGTGGGGAAGAATAAAGTGTATATGTGCAGGCAATAAGTTTACTGATTTCAGTTTTGGCTAATATTAGACAACCTCTTGTATTTCATAGCAGTTATGCTAATATCCTTTTCTCCTGGATTCACCTTAGCAACTTCTCTATTTGCACCCAAACATTTTCTGGCATCTCCAAATGAAAATGTGCTTAGCACTGGCTTGGCATTGTGTACATAATCACAGGCTCTCTGCAGTTAAATAAAATGTAAATCTTTTCTGCTAATATGGTGATTAGAAGGCAGCAGAAATTATGTTCCTTACTATGAACAGCATCTCTCTGACAGTACGTGAAATCTCTCCCAGTTCATTTTGTCTGTGGAGCACTTAGTGATCTTTGTTAGGCCCTTTGGTAAGAACCACAAAAATGTCTTAAACCTTTCACCAGCCTTTGTTTCTACTTTACAAACTTCTTTGATATAAAAATGACCATAGGTGAGCAGTAAGCCCCGGGCAAGGAAGTTTTTGCCTTCATTCCTCTTCCTCCCCGCCCCCAATCCACAACCTTAACACAAAAGAAAAAATTGAGCTGTATGAGGCATTACTACCTCAAACTTCTGCCTCTCTAGAAGAGCTTATAGGAAGGAGGCATCAAAACTATTTCAGCGAGAAAACTGGGCTTGGCTAATGGATACAAACAGCTGAGTTTGAAAACTGTGTATTGCAAGCACTGTTTTGTCACAAAAGTTGTTGCATTATGTTAATGTTTAATTAAACCTGCACCTTTTTCTGACGAACAGGCCAAGGTGGTTTACAGTAATAGGATTTTGTATATTTGTACGTTTTGTTTTTTTTTAATGGGGAAGATAATCATTGTAGTTTTTTTTTTGTGTTCTCTCTCTCGTTTTCTTTTTAACTCTTACTTATCACAATGGAATAACCTTTCATCATTTAGAGTAGTAATAACTTCTAAATCACAATCGTTGTGTCATTTGGAGAGGGCTGGCTATAGGGACACCTAGTAGGCGTTGACTTGCTCCTGAGTTAGTAAAGGGCCACCAAAACACACATCATGTTATGAGAATCAGGTGCTCAACATTCAGCGTTTTTATTTTTGAAGTACAAAAGATTTTTTTATACCTTAATTAGTTTGAAAGCTGGGCACATTTTAAATCTTTTTTTTGTTTGTTTGTTTTCTGTACGTGGATCAAAAGACCAAGATGGTATGTGGGAACATGCTCCTTTT
Source organism: Microcaecilia unicolor (assembly GCF_901765095.1). Classification (NCBI taxonomy): domain Eukaryota; kingdom Metazoa; phylum Chordata; class Amphibia; order Gymnophiona; family Siphonopidae; genus Microcaecilia; species Microcaecilia unicolor. The sequence goes on along the minus strand of NC_044038.1, from coordinate 185,582,846 downwards.
TGTTTTGTGGAATGCAGTGGTATATTATAAAAATAACTTGATATTTTGTATTACTACTATTTAAAAGAGGTATTGAATAATAAGGGAAGAGCTACCTTCATGCATTAGTTCTGTCCAGAGTCAGTCTAAATATATACAAGTTCTGTTGTATATATTTATTTATTTCTAAAGTCTTGTTTGGATGTAAATGGCATGTTTTGTTTTGTTTTTTTAATCTTTGTCTCCCGGCTGTGTGTGTGTATATAGACGAGTCCTGTTAAATTTATTTGCATGTTTTACAGTTTAACGTTTTTATTAAGGACAGATCACAGTCAACAGCATCACAATGGGATACACAACAGTTAAACATGAACTTTGTTCGACAACAGTCCAGTAGGCTAACCCCATCTTCAAAGTATCCACCTTTTCCTCCCCTTCCCCCCAAATCAAAGGACATCAGATTATAACATATTTGAAAGGAGTCAGTTCAAACAGAACCCCCCTCCCCCCCCCCCCAGAAATATATATTAACAGCACCGTATGATTCAACTTACAAGACTCGTGCAAGGTCTTCCTGCCACTAACAGACTCTACAGATTGTAACTACTCGTGGTCCGATGCCTTAACTCGTCTAATAGCCTCACATCCAAAATCCCTAACAATGGGATCTGTGTTAACATTGATAGCCTATCTACCCCTACCCAACTACAACCCCCCAACATCCCCCCTCCTCCCCCCAGGAACCGTAGGGAACCAGAATTCACCCCGGTATGAAGCTCACCCTTCATTAAGGAGTAGACTGCGACCTCTAGGGCTTAGGATTTGTAGTAAGGCCCCCAGAAAAGTGGTTCTCTTCCTCTGTGAAAGCCTAGAATCTCTTGCCTCCCAAGATACCAACAAATGCAACTGGTTCCTCCAGTGCCAATATGCCGGGGGATCCTTAACAGTCCAATACTGTAAGAAACATTTTCTAGCTAGTAGACACATCTTGTGGAGCAACAAAGTCTCAAAACGATTTTTACCTCTAAAGGCCCCCGGAATATCCAAAACTAATTGTTCTACCGTTCCCATTACCAGAATCCCCAGCTGTTGTTCCCAGAAACCCCTGATTTGACTCCAGAACCTCCCCAAAGATGGGCAGTTCCAAAACATATGTAGCAGAGTACCCGGGCTCCTCCCACACTTAAGACACTCTGGGCCTTCAGTCACTCCCATATGTGCCAGTTGAGATGGAGCTATATATTATTTGCATGTTTTAATTACCTTTTGATGTGCAGATATCGCAAAATTTGAAATGTTGAGGTTCTAAGGCTCCATCACAAACAGCAAACATAGCTGATAGAAAGTCCATTTTATAAACTGTATAGTCTTATATAATGTCTTTGAAGGAGTCCAGACACAGCAAGTCTGTTAGACTCGGTTCTTAACACAGGATTTCCGGGATTTATAGTTTGCATTGATGGTTTGCTGATGCTCTGATATTCAGATTGGTAAACCTGAATATCAAATGAGATTCCTGTGTGACTTTAAAATAAACCAAGATCCAGTAGGCAGTCATGTGTTTTTGGTAATTAAAGCTGTGGCAGAAAAATATTTGCAAGTGCAATTTTATTAATGCAGGCCAACAATACATCACCAAAATACAAAATAGCAAGCAACACAGTATTAGCTGCGAAGCTCATACAAAGTTAATTATTTTCAGTGGGAAATAAGTCTGTTGGCTGCCTGTTTCATTATTGCTACCAAGTATTACACATTTTTTTTTGTTTTTGTTACATTTGTACCCCGCGCTTTCCCACTCATGGCAGGCTCAATGCGGCTTACATGGGGCAATGGAGGGTTAAGTGACTTGCCCAGAGTCACAAGGAGCTGCCTGTGCCGGGAATCGAACTCAGTTCCCCAGGACCAAAGTCCACCACCCTAACCACTAGGCCACTCCTCCTCCTCTTTCTCCTTTGGGGCATTTGCTTTAAAACTTTGATGGTTTTAATTTTTTTTATCCAGACCTTACATGCACATGGTATTGCTTTTTAAACCCAGAGGTGAAACCTAAGGGTGGTTGAACAATTAGGTATAAACTGTGTTATTTCTCACTTTACTGGTTTTGGTCTGCTTTGGGTCCTACTGATCTGAACTGCTGTCTAGAGTTTTGGAATATGGAAATGAGGAAATAATTTAAGTTTTGGATGTACACTGTAGAAGTTGTTGTTTACTTTTGCAATGTCTGGATGGATGCCTGTGTGCATGCGATAACTGTCTAGACTTAGGGCTATGTTTTCTGAACATGAGGCATCATTAAATGACAGACTTCTAAATGCCCAGTTGGGTATATATGTTAAACTCAACTTTGTTAGATGTTTCAGACATATCCATTTATTTGCTCCCATGATGTTACTGAATTCTATTATTCTGTCTCACTGTATTTTCAAATGTAAGCCACATTGAACCGGAGTTTGCTTGAGATAATGTGTGATATAAATGTAAAAAAAAAAAAAAAATCCTTTATCCTCCACCTTTTAAGGTACTGCCTATCCAACTGGATGGTGATGGCACAAGGAAAGCAAGTTTGGTCCGCTGAACCTTAACTCAAAATAACCTATTCTTTAGCTGGGCTCTAGTGAGCTTGCATTGTGTGGGAAAGCGCGGGGTACAAATGTAATAATAATAATAATAATATTGAAAATGTAATCATACCTTGCCTTTATGGTTAAGTTAAACAATTACCTGGCTATCTTGAAAGGATTATTTCCATTGCGTCCCCAGATCAATCCAGAGACTTGTTGGTTATGGCCTTCCAGTAGCAGGTTAGATAGAGAGAACACCAAAGTTCACCACAAGAGGGCATGTGCAGCCAGCCTAACTTCAGTATTCTCTTTATCTAGCAGGTGAAGAGACATAATGTGCAGATCTGTGTGTTTTTGGCTCCTATCCCGTCCCCTCGGGGGTTGTTGAGCTTGTTTTGGTGTTGAGGTGCATGAAGCACATTGGGGCTACACTTGGTGTTGCCAGGTCCCTGCCCTTCTCCCCCCACCAGCCTGTCTTTCTCCCCCCACCAGCCTGTCTGCTTCCTTTGGGAGTTGGTACCTGCCTATGTTTCTCTCCTACCTCTTTAAAAAAAAAAAAAAATGGAGAAACCCTGTTTAAAACAGCGATTGCTGGCTAAGGGTCAGGCTTCAGAGGAACGTGAGCGAGGTAAGGCTGGGAAGCCGGTCTCGGGGCGATGTTGGCGTCGGAGGCCATCAAACGGTGTTCGTGCTGTGATGTGGGTAAAACGGCGTCTGGGGCCTGTGAGAGCAGGGCCTTGGGCAAGACGCGATCAGAGCAGGCGGGACCACTCGGCAGGAGGGGAAGCGGCGGAGTCAGACGATTCCCATGTGGCGGGAAAGCCGCTGGTAGCCGCGGCGCGTGGGTCAGCTGCCGCCATTTTCTCTCTTCCTCCGCCGCAGGGAAGCGCAACAGCGGGATTGCAGCTCTCAGCTGGTCCTCCTCCGGAGATTGGGGTTTCGGGCTCTTCTCTCACGGGGGCTCCGCATGCGATGTTTCCCCCGGAGTTTGTGCTGCTTATGCACAAGGCTTTTTTTATTGAAAGCGGGGGGGGGGGAGGGGGGGAGGCTCGATGGACGCCATTTTGGATAGTCAGCGTGACTCGTCCCCGGAGTTTTCTCAAGATGTCCCAAAGAGGGCCTGTTTCAATCTTTTCCGCCCAGGGACCGAGTCAGTCAGTCAGACAGACTCTGATGAGGCCCCATTGTCGGGGGATTCCCTTCAGGAGATCTTGGAAGACTGAGAGGTGCCAGCGGGGGAGGGAGATGACCCTACCGCGGCAAGGCTGTTTCGTAAGGAGGAACTTCCGTCTCTTATTTTGAGGGCTATGGAGGTGTTAAATATCTCAGCCCCCGAACCCTTGTCTCAGTCAGGGGTTGCACCCTCTATTATGTCTGGCATTAGGACCGTCCCGAGCCTTTCATATTCATGAGGCTATGCAGGTCCTCATTAAGGCACAGTGGGATTCACCAGAGGCCAGCCTGAGGGTCGCGCGGGCCATGGCCAAGCTATGTCCCTTACGGCAGGAGGATTTGGAGTCTTTGCGGTTGCCGACGGTGGATTCCTTAATTACCACAGTGACAAAGAAGACAACTTTACTGGTAGAGGGCGGCACCGCCCTGAGAGATCCGCAGGATCGGAGGCTTGAGGCTTTGGTGAAGGCTTTGTTCGAGGTGGCGGCCTTGGCATTGCAGGCCTCGATTTGCGGATCTTATGCGGCTAGAGCTTGCCTTTCCTGGGTACAGAAGGCAGCGTCTACTGAAGACTTAATTGAATATCTGCCAGCGTTGGAGTCTGGTTTGGCTTACCTGGCGGATGTCCTTTATGACATTATTCGAGCTTCAGCTAAGGAAGTTTCCTTGGCTGTCACGGCCCGTAGATGGACTGGGCTGCAGATGTGGCATCTAAGTCCCGTTTGGCACGGTTGCTTTTTAAGGGAAGGTGTCTATTTGGTGACAAACGTGCTCAGATTGTTAAGGAGCTAGGAGATTCCAAGGGTTGTTTGCCAGAGGACAGAGAGTAAGTCCCAGGCGAAGACCTTCCGGCCACGCTTTAAAGAAGCCAAGCGTTATAGGCCAGGTAAGTTAGGCGGGTTTCAAAAGCCCCGTTTTCAGCAGAGGCAGCAGTCCTTTCGGCCGGACCGCCGAGTGCCTTCCTCGGCCTCTCAGGGCCAGCAGGGAGGCAGAGGTACCCAATGATGGGGCCCTGGTCCATTCCTTTTCGGCAATAGGGGGACGGCTGTCTCAGTTTGTGAAGGAGTGGACCGGGGTAACTGCGGACGAATGGGTGCTGGACATTATTCGGGACGGCTACAAGTTGGAGTTCGCTGTCCGTTGATAGACGGTTTTCTGGAGTCTCCGTGCAAGTCTCACCTAAAGAGAGCAGCAGTATGGGAGACTCTGGCGGAATTGCTCCACTTAGGAGCAGTCGTTCCAGTGCCTCCGGCTGAAGTCAGCCAGGGTCGTTACTCTATTTACTTTGTCGTGCCAAAGAAGGGAGGAGCGTTTCGTCCAGTTCTAGATCTCAAGGCGGTCAACAGAGCCTTCAGGGCGAGGCATTTCAGGATGGAGGCTCTGCGATCTGTCTTGGCGGCCGTGCAACCGGGAGAATTCCTGACAGCACTCGATCTCAAGGAAGCCTACTTACACATTCCCATTTGGCCGCCTCATCAACGCTTTCTGCGCTTTGCAGTGCTGGGACAGCATTTTCAGTGCCGGCATGCCTTTTGGACTGGCCTCGGCGCCTCACACCTTCTCCAAGGTCATGGTGGTTGTGGCAGCTTTCTTGCAGGCAAGGGGAGTGCAAGTGCACCCGTATCTCGACAACTGGCTCATTTGAGCGCCGTCTCAGGAGGAGTGTGCCCAGGCTACGCAGTCGGTCCTGAACCTTCATTCGCTGGGTTGGGTGATCAACATTCAAAAATGTCATCATTTGCCAACCCGGACTTTGGAGTACCTAGGTGTTCTGTTAGACACCAGTCAGGGCAGAGTTTTTCTCCCGGAACCATGCAGGTTGAAACTGCAACGGCAGATTTCCTCCCTACTTCAAGTGGTGGCTCCGAAAGTATGGGACTATGTTCAGGTTCTAGAGTTGATGGCAGTGACTTTGGAAGTGGTCCCTTGGGCCAGGAGTCATATGCGGCCGTTGCAGTGGTCCCTGCTCAGCTGTTGGTCCCCGTTATCAGAGGATTATGTGGTGCGGCTTCCGTGGACGGCATGGGCTCGTTTTGCCATGCATTGGTGGCTCCAGCCAGAAAATCTGCTTCGCGGCATGCCTCTTAACACTCCGGAATGGAGGGTGGTCACAACGGATGCCAATCTTTCGGGCTGGGGGGCTCACTGTCTGGGCCAAATGGTGCAGGGCATTTGGAGCCCGACGGAAGCCCGTTTGCCTATCAATCTTCTGGAATTACGGGCGATTCGTCTGGCGCTGCAAGCATTCGAGAGGTTAGTACAGAACCAGTCGGTACGAGTTCTATGCGACAATGCGACAGCGGTGGCATATGTCAATCACCAAGGGGGAACTCGGAGCGCTCAGTTGGCAGAGGAGGCTTCTTCCCTCTGTCTATGGGCGGAGAAGAGGCTCTCGCTCTTGTCAGCGGCTCACATCGTGGGAGTTCTGAATGTGCAGGTGGATTTCCTCAGCTGGAACCGGTTGGATGCGGGGGAGTGGGAGCTCTCTTGGGCAGCCTTTGACCGGATTACTTCCCATTGGGGGATGCCGGTGATGGATCTAATGGCTCACTTCTCCAATGCCAAGGTGCCCCGCTTTTTCAGCAGGGGCAGGGAGTTCGGCTTCGAAGGAATAGACGCACTGTTGCAAAGGTGGCCGTAGGAGCTTCTGTACGTATTTCCTCCGTGGCCCATGATCGGGCGGGTGGTCGGCAGGATAGCGCGGCATCCGGGAGTAGTCATTCTGGTGGCGCCGGATTGGCCCAGGCGCCCTTGGGGTATGCGGATTTAGTGTGTCTGCTGATAGACGATCCATTACACCTGTCAAACATACCTGATCTTCTGTCCCAGGGTCCAGTGATCATGCAAGATCCCATTCCATTTGGTCTTACGGCTTGGCTATTGAGAGGTCTCAGCTCAGACGCAAAGGGTATCCTGAGTTAGTGATTGGAACCATGCTGCAGGCACGCAAGCGTTCTACTTCAGCGTACGCTAGAGTCTGGCGAACCTTTGTTTCTTGGTGTTCGTTGTCGGGCGTTTTGCCAGAGTCTGCCCCTCACGTGACTATATTAGCATTTTTGCAGGAGGGGCTTGAGAAGGTGCTGTCATTAAGCTCTCTGAAGGTTCAGGTGGCGGCTTTGGCCTGTTTTCGAGGCCGCTTAGGTGGTCGATCGTTGGCCTCTCATCTGGATGTAGTTCGTTTTCTCCGAGGTGTTAGTCATCTTAGACCTCGAGTGCCGGTGGTACCGGAATGGAATTTGAACCTGGTGCTGCAGGCTTTGCAGCATGCTCCTTTTGAGCCCCTGCGTAAGACGTCCTTGAAGGATCTGACTTTGAAGACGGTGTTTTCGGTGGCAATGGCTTCGGCTAGAAGGGTTTCGGAACTTCAAGCTCTATCGTGCAGGGATCCGTTTCTACGTTTTTCGGAAGCAGGGCTCTCGGTTCGTACGGTGCCTTCCTTTCTGCCGAAGGTGATCTCTCGTTTTCACGATAACCAGGGAGTGAATTTGCCAACCTTCAGGAAGGAGGATTATCCGGAAGATTTTCGTCAACTGAAGTGTTTGGAGGTCAAAAGGGCTCTTATGGCCTATTTGGAGGCGACTAATTCCTTCCAGAGGTCCGATCATTTGTCTTGTTTGCTGGACACAAAAAGGGAGACATGGCTTCTAAAGCCACGATTGCTAGGTGGCTTCGGGAAGCGATTGGGTCTGCTTACCTTGCCATGGGGAAGCCTCTTCCTCTTCAGATTAGCGCGCATTCGACTAGGGCCCTTCTATCTTGCTGCTCCCTATGCCTGGAATAGACTCCCTGAGCCAGTACGTCAGGCTCAGTCTCTGGCTGTCTTCAAGTCTAGGCTTAAAGCCCACCTCATTGCTACTGCTTTCGACTCCTAACCATGACTCTCTTACTCAACACCCTCACTTATCACCCCTACCACTGCAATTTCCCCACCCCTAGCTGTCTGTTCGTCTGTCCAATTTAGATTATAAGCTCTGTTGAGCAGGGACTGTCTTTTCATGTTAATTTGTACAGCGCTGCGTAAGTCTAGTAGCGCTATAGAAATGTTTAATAATAATAATAATAGTAGTAGGGCCCAGGCCATGTCCTTTGTGGAGCACCGGCTGGTGCCGTTGGAGGACATTTGTAAAGCGGCTACTTGGGCGTCGGTCCATACCTTTTCTAGACATTACTGATTAGATGTCGCTGCGCGTCGGGATGCGTCTTTCGGCACTTCTGTTTTGACTTCCAGGGGAGTCCGGTCCCGCCCTTCTTGAGGATTGCTTTGGTACATCCCACAAGTCTCTGGATTGATCTGGGGACGCAATGGAAGATAAAATTACTACTTCCCTAATAATTCTTTCCATTAGTCCCATCAGATCAATCCAGAGGCCCTCCCTGGGGTTCACATTGATCGATTTTGCTATGTATATCTATATTGTTCTGATTGCAGTTGCATGTGTTCACGTTCTTCTGTTAGTCTGAGAGTTTGACATAAACAAGTTTTTAAAGTAGAGTTGATTATGGGCAGCTTGGAGGTTTTTCCTTCAGTACATATGCTGCTCTTTGAGAGGCAGGAGAGTGGAATATTCTTCAAATGTTTTCTTACTGCTTTGGTATCGTATATGCCGTCATTTACTATGTTATATGTTACTATGTATACTGAAGTTAGGCTGGCTGCACTGCCCTCTTGTGGTGAACTTTGGTGTTCTCTCTATCTAACCTGCTAGTGGAGGGACATAACCCACAAGTCTCTGGATTGATCTGATGGGACTAATGGAAAGAAAATTATCAGGTAAGTAGTAATTTTACCATAACCTTTTAGATGCATGACTAGGAACATAAACAGTATCTGTGCAATATCACAAAACAATCGCTTAGGATGGATAATGTTCACAATGAGCTGCTTTATTATTCACCAGAGGAAAAAAAAAAAGAAGAGTTTTCACTGGCACAGTAAAAGTCATCACAAGAAAAACAAAATGAAAGAAAACTAATGGACTGTACTAGGGGGCTTATAGTTCGATTAGTTGTGTTTAAAACAAATACTACTAATAATTCCTATAGCAGCAGTACTAGACATAAGCAGCGCTATACACATTAGATGCAGGTACTTTCTCTGTCCCCTAGAGGGCTCACAATCTAAGCTGTTTTTATACCTGGGGCAATAGATGGTTAAGTGACTGCCCAAGGTCACAGTGGGAATCAAAGCCAGGTTGCCAGGATCAAAGTCCACTGCACTAGCAATTAGGCTACTGTTCACCCAAATGAGGTCTGCATGAACAAATATTTGTTTTTACTTATTTTGGCTTATAAAACCACTTGTCCTTGAAACATACTCAAATCAGAATAAGCCCTTTGTGTATCTAAAATGTCAACTTCTACAAGAGAGAGTAAAGGGGTGGGACAACTTCCCTAGGAAGAAAGGCTGAAGCGGCTGGGTTTCTTCAGTTTGGAGAGGAGACTTCTGGCCTGAAGGGAGATATGAATGAGGTCTATAACATAATGAATGGAGTAGAACATTTTTCAAACATAGTGGGTGTGACTTGTTCTTACTGGGCAGTGCCTACCTGCCTGCTGCCTACCATTCCAGTTTTAAGCCTCTAATCCAGCTCTGCCGTTCTATCTATCGCTTAACACCTCAGTCACTACATATATACCCATAACACCTCAGTTACTACTTATGGCCCCTTTACACATTCTCTTCCTTGCCCTGTCCCTTCCTAATCTTTTTCCCCTCCCCCTACCGCTGTCTACCACTGGAACTCACTGCCTCCCATGTCCTCTCCCATCTTGCTCACTACTGCAATACCCTACTCACCCCCGTCCCTCACCACCTCACCATCTCTCCTGTCCCCCTCCTCCTTCCTAGCTCTCAACCTTCAACACTTCCTTCCTGCCATTAAACCCCTCCCCATGCCTCCTAAGCGCATCCCGTCTTCGTCGCCTTCGTCGCCCTACCTCCCCCACCCTCCTCCGCACTCTCTTGCTCCTCCTCCTGCTATCCGCAGGAGACATCAATCCCAATCCAGGTCCCCCACACCTGTCTTCGTCCTATCCATGCAAACGTTTCCGGGATGTCTCCAATCTCATATCTATTCCCCTCCTCCCCCCCTCTTCCCTCCCTTCTCATGTGCACTGTGGAATGCCCACTCGGTCTGCAACAAACTTCCCTTCACCCACGATCTCTTCATCTCTCATTCCCTTCACCTGCTTGCCCCTAACTGAAACCTGGCTCTCCCCTGACGACTCTGCCTCAGTTGCGGCTCTATGCCATGGAGGCTATCTCTTCTCCCATACTCCCCGCCTAGTGGCCGTGGAGGAGGCGTCGGGTTACTACTCTCGCCCTCCTGTAGCTTCCAACCCCTCTCCTACCACAGTCTCACTGCTTCTCATCCTTTGAAGTCCACTCCATCCGTCTATTCTACCCGTTGCCACTCAGAGTGGCAGTCATTTACCGCCCCCCCTGATAAATCCCTCCCTTCCTTCCTCACCGACTTCGATGCCTGGCTTTCTGTTTTTCTTGAACCCTCATCTCCATCCCTCATTCTCGGAGACTTAACATACACGTTGATGACCTGTCCAACTCTCACGCTTCTCAGTTCCTCACTCTAACATCATCCTTCAACCTCCAGCTTTGTTCCACCACCCTACTCACCGTGATGGCCATTGCCTTGACCTCGTCCTCTCCTCTTCCGGCTCACCCTCCAATTTCCACACCTCAGCTCTTCCTGTCTCTGATCATCACCTGATCACCTTCACACTTCTTCACCCTCCCCCTCAGCCCCGCCCAACATTAACCACTACTTCCAGGAATCTCCAGATTATTGACCCTCCCACCTTATCATCTAGTATTTCTAATCTCCTCCCCTCCATCATGTCCTCCGAGTCTGTTGACGAGGCTGTCTCCGCTTACAATGCCACTCTCTCCTCTGCTCTGGACACCCTTGCACCATCCACCTCCCGTCCCACAAGGCGTACTAATCCCCAGCCCTGGCTGACCCCTTGCATCCGTTACCTTCGCTCCTGCGCCCGATCTGCTGAACGCCTCTGGAGGAAATCTCGCACCCATTCAGATTTCCTTCACTACAAATTCATGCTATCCTCCTTCCAGTCCTCACTATTCCTTGCCAAACAGGACTATTACACCCAATTGACTAATTCTCTCAGCTCTAACCCTCGTCGTCTCTTCGCCACCCTTAACTCCCTCCTCAAAGTGCCCTCCGCTCCCACCCCCCCGTCACTCTCTCCTCAATCACTGGCTGACTACTTCCGCGACAAGGTGCAAAAGATCAACCTTGAGTTCACTACCAAGCCACCTCCTCCTCTTCACCCTTCAACCCTCTCCCTCAACCAACCAACCCAGACCCCTTTCTCCTCCTTTCCTGATATCTCCGAGGAGGAAACCCGCCCGCCTTCTTTCCTCCTCAAGATGCACCACTTGTTCCCTCATCCCAGCCCTCCAACTTACTTAACACCATCTCTCCTACTATCACCCCCTCCATCTGTCATATCCTCAACCTCTCTCTCTCCACTGCAACTGTCCCCGACACCTTCAAGCATGCTGTAGTCACGCCACTCCTCAAAAAACCATCACTAAACCCTACCTGTCCCTCCAACTACCGCCCAATCTCCCTCCTACCCTTCCTCTCCAAGACACTTGAGCGCGCAGTCCACAGCCGCTGCCTTGATTTTCTCTCCTCTCATGCCATCCTTGATCCGCTTCAATCCGGTTTTCGCCCTCTTCACTCGACAGAAACAGCACTTTCTAAAGTCTGTAATGACCTGTTCCTTGCCAAATCCAGAGGCCACTACTCCATCCTCATCCTCCTGGATCTATCCGCTGCTTTTGACACTGTCAATCATGACTTACTCTTGCCACCTGTCCTCATTTGGGTTCCAGGGCTCTGTCCTCTCCTGGTTCTCCTCCTATCTCTCCCACCGCACCTTCAAGTTCACTCTCATGGATCTTCCTCCACCCCCATCCCCTTATCTGTTGGTGTTCCCCAGGGATCGGTCCTTGGACCCCTTCTCTTCTCAATCTACACCTCTTCCCTGGGCTCCCTGATATCATCTCATGGTTTCCAGTATCATCTCTATGCTGATGACACCAACTGTATCTCTCCACACCAGACATCACCGCGGAGACCCAGGCAAAGGTATCGGCCTGCTTATCCGACATTGCTGCCTGGATGTCCAACCGCCACCTGAAACTGAACATGTCCAAGACCGAGATTATCGTCTTTCCACCAAAACCCACTTCTCCTTTCCTCCACTTTCTATCTCAGTTGATAACACCCTCATCCTCCCCGTCTCATCTGCCCGCAACCTCGGAGTCATCTTTGACTCCTCTCTTTCCTTCTCTGCGCATATCCAGCAGATAGCCAAGACCTGTCGCTTCTTCCTCTTTAACATCAGCAAAATTCGCCCTTTCCTCTCTGAACACACCACCCGAACTCTCGTCCACGCTCTCATTACCTCTCGCCTGGACTACTGCAACTTACTCCTCACCGGCCTCCCACTTAGCCATCTATCCCCCCTTCGGTCTGTTCAGAACTCTGCTGCACGTCTCATATTCCGCCAGAACCGATTACTCATATCACCCCTCTCCTCAGGTCACTTCACTGGCTTCCGATCAGATACCGCATTCAATTCAAGCTTCTCCTTCTTACCTACAAATGCACTCAGTCTGCTGCCCCTCACTACCTCTCTACCTCATCTCCCCTTACGTTCCGCCCGTAACCTCCGTTCACAGGATAAATCCCTCCTCTCAGTACCCTTCTCCACCACCGCCAACTCCAGGCTCGCTCATTCTGCCTCGCCTCACCCTATGCTTGGAACAACCTTCCTGAACCCTTACGCCAAGCCCCCCCTGCCCATCTTCAAGTCTTTGCTTAAAGCCCACCTCTTCAATGCTGCGTTCGGCACCTAACCCTTACCGTTCAGTGAATCCAGACTGCCCCAATTTGACTGCCCCGATCGGACCGACCGTTCACTGTCTATTAGATTGTAAGCTCTTTGAGCAGGGACTGTCTCTCTTTGTTAAATTGTACAGCGCTGCGTAACCCTAGTAGTGCTCTAGAAATGTTAAGTAGTAGTAGTAGTATATTAGGTGCTTGTTTGCTCTTTCCAAAAGTGCTAGGACTAGGGGGCACGCATGAGTACTACTACTACTTAACATTTCTAAAGCACTACAAGGGTTACGCAGCGCTGTACAATTTAAACATAGAGGGACCGTCCCTGCTCAAAGAGCTTACAATCTAAGAGACAAGTGAAGGGTCAGTCCGATAGGGGCGGTCAAATTGGGGCAGTCTGGATTTACAGAATGGTAAGAGTTAGGTGCCGAATGTACATTGAAGAGGTGGGTTTTAAGCAAAGACTTGAAGATGGGCAGGAGGGGGGCTTGGCGTAAGGGCTCAGGAACGTTGTTCCAAGCATAGGGTGAGGCGAGGCAGAATGAGCGAGCCTAGAGTTGGCGGTGGTGGAGAAGGGTACAGAGAGGAGGGATTTGTCCTGTGAACGGAGGTTTACGGGCGGTAACGTAAGGGGAGATGAGGGTAGAAAGGTAGTGAGGGGCAGCAGACTGAGTGCATTTGTAGGTAAGAAGGAGAAGCTTGAATTGAATGCGGTATCTGATTGGAAGCCAGTGAAGTGACCTGAGGAGAGGGGTGATATGAGTATATCGATTCTGACGGAATATGAGACGTGCAGCAGAGTTTCTGAACAGATTGAAGGGGGGATAGATGCTAAGTGGGAGGCGGTGAGAGAGTAAGTTGCAGTAGTCAAGGCAAGAGGTAAATGAGAGCGTGGACGAGAGTTCGGGTGGTGTGTTCAGAGAGGAAAGGGCGAATTTGCTGATGTTAAAGAGGAAGAAGCGGCAGGTCTTGGCTATCTGCTGGATATGCGCAGAGGAGAGGGAGGAGTCAAAGGAACTCCGAGGTTGCGGGCAGATGAGACGGGGAGGATGAGGGTGTTATCAACTGAGATAGAAAGTGGAGGAAGAGGGAGACATGGGGTTTTGGTGGAAAGACGATGAGCTCGGTCTTGGACATGTTCGGTTTCAGGTGGCAGTTGGACATCCAGGCAGCAATGTTGGATAAGCAGGCTGATACCTTTACCTGGGTCTCAGCGGTGATGTCTGGTGTGGAGAGATATAGCTGGGTATCATCAGCATAGAGATGATACTGGAAACTATGAGATGAGATCAGGGAGCCCAGGGAAGAGGTGTAGATTGAGAAGAGAAGGGGTCCAAGGACAAATCCCTGGGGAACACCAACAGAAAGGGGGATGGGGTGGAGGAAGATCCATGAGAGTGAACTCTGAAGGTGCGGTGGGAGAGATAGGAGGAGAACCAGGAGAGGACAGAGCCCTGGAACCCAAATGAGGATGGTGTGGCAAGAAGAAAGTCATGATTGACAGTGTCAAAAGCGGCGGATAGATCAAGGAGGATGAGGATGGAGTAGTGGCCTCTGGATTTGGCAAGGAACAGTTCATTACAGACTTTAGAGAGTGCTGTTTTCTGTTGAGTGAAGAGGGCGAAAGCCGGATTGGAGTGGATCGAGGATGGCATGAGAAGAGAGGAAAATCAAGGCAGCGGCTGTGAACGGCATGCTCAAGTATTTTGGAGAGGAAGGGTAGGAGGGAGATGGGGCGGTAGTTGGAGGGACAGGTAGGGTCAAGTGCTGGTTTTTTGAGGAGAGGTGTGACTACGGCATGCTTGAAGGTGTCAGGGACAGTAGCAGTGGAAAGAGAGAGGTTGAGGATATGACAGATGGGGAGGGGGTGACAGTATGAGAGATGATGTTAAGTAAGTTGGTGGGGATGGGATCAGAAGAGCAGGTGGTGCATTTTGAGGAGGAAAGAAGGGCGAGCGGTTCCTCCTCAGTGATGACAGGAAAGGTGGAGAAAAAGGCCTGGGTTGGTTGGTTGAGGGAGAGGGTTCAAGGGTGAAGAAGAGATGGCTTGGTAGTGAACTCAAGGTTGATCTTTTGCACCTTGTCACGGAAGTAATCGGCCAGTGATTGAGGAGAGAGCGAGGGGGGTGGGTGGGAGCGGAGGGCACTTTGAGGAGGGAGTTAAGGGTGGAGAAGAGACGACGGGGGTTGGAGCTGAGAGAATGGTCAATTGGGTGTAATAGTCCTGTTGGCAAGGAATAGGGAGGAGTGGAAGGAGGATAGCATGAATTTGTAGTGAAGGAAGTCTGAATGGGTGTGAGATTTCCTCCAGAGGCGTTCAGCAGATCGGCCGAAGGTAATGGATGCAAGGGGTCAGCCAGGGCTGGGGATTAGTACGCTTTGTGGGGCGGGAGGTGGATGGTGCGAGGGTGTCCAGAGCAGAGGAAAGAGTGGCATTTTAAGCGGAGACAGCCTTGTCGACAGATTCGGAGGACACGATGGAGGGGAGGAGATTAGAAATATTGGAGGATAGGGTGGGAGGGTCAATAGCCTGGAGATTCCTGGAGGTAGTGGTTAAAGTTGGACGGGGCTGAGGGGGGGAGTGAAGAAGTGTGAAGGTGATTAGGTGATGATCGGAGAGAGGGAGAGCCGGAAGAGGAGAGGACGAGGTCAAGACAATGGCCGTCTCAGTGAGTAGGGGTGGTGGAGCAAAGCTGGAGGTTGAAGGAGGATGTTTAGAGTGAGGAACTGAGAAGCCGTGAGGGTCGGACTGGTCATCAACGTGTATAATGAATGGAGGTAGAACGGGTGGATATTAGGTGCTTGTTTGCTCTTTCCAAAGTGCTAGGACTAGGGGGCACGCGATGAAGCTACAAAGTAGTACATTTAAAATAAATCCGAGAAAAATATTTCTTCACTCAACTAATTCAACTCTGGAATTTGTTGCCAGAGAATGTGATGAAAGCAGTTAGCCTAGTGGTTTAGATAACGTCCTAAAAAAAAAAAGAGTCCATAAGCCATAATTAAGATGGAGAAAAGCCACTGCTTATTTCTAGGATATGCAGCATAAACTGTACTGTTTGGGATCTTTCAGGTACTTGTTGGAAACAGGATGTTTGGTTGATGGACCTTTTGTTCTGTCCCAGTATGGTAACACTTATGTGCTTCCATGTGCCCCAATGAAAGGAGAGTTTAATTTTATTCTATTTAATTTCAGTATATCTGTAAGAACATAAGAATAGCCATACTGGGTCAGACCAATGGACTATTTAGCCCAGTATCCTGCTTCTAGAAACCCAAATAGTGGCAACATTTTCCACATGTCCATCTTGATAGAAGACTATGGACTTTTTCTCCAGGAACTTGTCCAAACCCAGATAGGCTAACTGCTGTTACCACATCCTCTGGCAGTGAGTGCCAGAGTGTAACTCTTCTTTGAGTGAAAAAAAATATTTCCCTGTTTATTTTAGAAGTATTTCCATGTAATTCTTTGTACTGTTTGAAAGAGTGGGTAAAAGTCAATCAATTTTTCATTCTACACCACTCAGGCTGTTGCAGACCTCAGGCATCCACTAGGGACAGAAAAAGTACCTGCATGTAGTATATGTAAACTACTTTGATTGTACCCACAGCAAGTTTTGATATCAAATCCATGACCCTTTACCTACAGCCTTTCTTTTCCAAGATGAAGAACCCTAAACTCTTTAGCCTTTCCTCATATGGGAGCAGGTCCATCCCCTTTAT
Organism: Microcaecilia unicolor; assembly: GCF_901765095.1. Taxonomy (NCBI): domain Eukaryota; kingdom Metazoa; phylum Chordata; class Amphibia; order Gymnophiona; family Siphonopidae; genus Microcaecilia; species Microcaecilia unicolor. The sequence continues at coordinate 185,566,516 of NC_044038.1, read as the reverse complement.
CATTCTGGTCGTTCTTCTTTGAACCTTTTCTACTTTCACTGTATCTTTTTTTGAGATACAGCAACCAGAACTGAATGCAATACTCAAGGTAAGGTCACACCAAGGAGCGATAGAGGTATTACAAGAGTCTTGGGTCTTATTTTGCATCCTTTTCCTAGTAATTCCTAGCATACTACTACTACTTATCATTTCTGTAGCGCTACTAGATGTACACAGCGCTGTACACTTGAACATCCTGTTTGCTTTTTTGCCTCTGCCACACACACACTAGACAGAAGAATTCAGCGTATTATCTACAATGCGACTTGGATCTTTTTTTTTTTTACTGCTGATCCTTAGCGAGGACTTTACCATTAGGTAACGATGATTTGCATTGTTCTTCCAAATGGGCATCGCTTTGCATTTGTCCACATTAAATTTAATCTGCCATTTGCATGCCCAATCTTCCAATTTCCTAAGGTCTTCCTGCAATTTTTTATAGTCTGCATGTGTTTTAACAACCTTGAATCGTTTTGTCATCTGCAAATTTAATTACCTCACTTGTCATTCTGATTTCCAGATCATTATAAATATGTTCAATAGCACCGGTCCTAGTAAAGATCCCTGTGGCACTCCACTTGTTCACCTTCCTCCATTGAGAGAAATGGCCATTTAACCCTGTTCTCTGTTTTCTATAGAAATGCTAAATAGTAGTAGTAACCAATTCCTAATATATAACAGAACATATTATTTATTTAGATTTTGCTCACACCTTTTTCAGTAGTAGCTCAAGGTGAGTTATATTCAAGTACTCTGGATACTTCTCTGTCCCAGGAGGGCTCACAATCTAAGTTTGTACCTGAGGCAATGGCAGGTTAAGTGACTTGCCCAAGATCATAAGCAGCAGCAGTGGGCTTTGAACTGGCCACCTCTGGATTGCAAGACCGGTGCTCTAACCACTATGCCACTTCTTCTGTCCCATGACTTTTAAAATTTTCTCAGGAGTCTCTCATGAGGAACTTTGTCAAAAGCTTTCTGTCAGCGCTCTTCGGATGGCAGTCAGGCTCATGTGGCCATCTTGGTTTCACACTTTTACTGACAGAAAATATCATCTTTATGGACATGATTATTCACACCATCAAAGAAATGAAGTGGGTTGAAGTCAAGATCACCGCATGAGTGGAAGTGTTTGATAATCGGTGTGTGTTCTATAAGTATTGCCATACTGGGACAGACCGACGGTCCATCAAGCCCAGCATCCTGTTTCCAACAGTGCCCAATCTAGGTCACAAGTACCTGGCAAGATCCCAAAAAAAGTACAATACATTTTATGCTGCTTATCCTAGAAATAAGCAGTGGATTTTCCCCAAGTCCATTTTAATAAATGGGCTATGGACTTTTCCTTTAGGAAGCCATCCAAACCTTTTTTAAAACCCTGCTAAGCTAACTGCTGTTACTACATTCTCTGGCAACAAATTCCAGAGTGTACTACACTGCTCCATACGAAGAAGAAAGGAGTGGTGAAGCAGAGTTCCTCTGCCGGCTGAACTTGCACTCCTATGCATCAGTCCATCAAGAGGTATGCTAGCCACTTGCATACCGGATCTGGAGTGCCCATTAGTCCTCTTGGGTGCAGGAGCTCTGGAAGACTTGGGCTTAGATCCTTCGTTATCTCCTCTGGTCTGTGCACCACCACCCTTCCTGGCAGAAGCAAAGACTGAGGCTGCAGTTGTGGCAGCTACGGAAGGCGTTATCCCATCGACACATGAAGCATTAAGATTTGAAGATCTGGTGGAATTCCACCCGTTAGTGGTGGCAGGTTTATGGAACCTGCTGGAAGGAGGGTGTTAATGGAAGTCCTGGTGTCCAAAACTACCCAAGAAAAAGGCCTCTCCGGTACTATGTAAGCCACATTGAGCCTACAAGTAGGTGGGAAAATGTTGGATACAAATGTAACAAATAAATCTAGGTGTTATAGATAATCCGCTGCAATCTGGTTGCAAAAAAAAGCAAACAGGATGCTAGGAATTATTAGGAAAAGGATGGTAAATAAGACTAAGCATACTATAATGCCTCTGAATCGCAATCTCACCTTGAGTACAGTGTTCAGTTCTGGTTGCACTATTTAAAAAAAGAGACAGCGGAATTAGGAAAGGGTCAAAGAAGAGTGACCAAAATGATAAAGGGGCTGGAACTCCTCTCATATAAGGAAAGGCTAAAGAGGTTAAAGCAGCTTGGAAAAGACTGCTGATGGCAGATATGACACAGGTCTACAAAATCCTGAGTGGTGTAGAACTGTTAAGTACAAAGAAGATGGGACACTCAAGGAAGTTACATGGAAATACTTTTAAAACGATTAGAAGAAATATTTTTTCACTCAACGATAGTTTAAGCTCTAGCACTCTTTGCGGAAGAGTGTAGTAACAGCAATTAGCGTATTCTGGCTTTTTAAAAACGTTTGAACAAGTTCCTGGAGGAAAAGTCTATAGTCTGCACATCCTCCTGTACCATGCAAAATAAGCTGACAGATGTAAATTAATCAATAAACTGAAAATAAAATCATTTTTCCCTGCCTTTCTAGTCTGGTGATTTTATTTTTCCAATCATCTTGTTCCTAATCTTTGGCTCTGCTTCTTTTTTCTATGCTCTTAGCTCTGTTGCGAGGGTCTCCTTTCCCTTTTCAATTTCTTTTCTTACTGCCTACTGTCTGTTGGTACGGATCTATCACATTCAGGCTTTCTTCATGTCTCTGCCTCCTTCTCAAATCTATCTTGTTTTCCCTCTGTCTTCCTACCTTCTTCCACCCAGCCTTTGGGCCTCTCTCTCCTCTTTTCAACTGTGCAGCATTTGTAGCTAATAGAACAGGCTTTCCTCTGCTGCATCCCTCCTGCACACCAAAAGAAGTGCATCAGATGTAAGGAGGCCAGGGCTGGCCAGGGAAATGGGACTTGATATACTGCCTTTCTGAGGTTTTTGCAACTACATTCAAATCGGTTTACATATATTCAGGTACTTATTTGTACCAGGGGCAATGGAGGGTTAAGTGACTTGCCCAGAGTCACAAAGAGCTGCAGGTGGGAATTGAACTCAGTGCCCCAGGATCAAAAGACTTGAACAGAGATGAGAGAGACCTAAGGGTAGGCAGGAGGAAAGATCATAGGTGTTGCTTGATTTGCTTCAATAGCTGGAGGTGATTCCCAGACTCCCCTTGGCCCACTGGGTTGAAAAACCCTGGTCTATGTTGTCTGAGAGGAAAGACAGGGAAAAATTAGTTATTACCATGATAATTTTCTTTCCATTAGTCCCAACAGATCAATCCAGAGATAAAGAGAACTTCTGCCGCTCTATATGTGGTCATGTGTAGCCAGCCAAACTCAGTATTATCCATATCAAGCCATGCAAAAGTCCAACTCCAAATAGAGAGCTATTCTCCTGTGTTTGAGAATTCAAGGACACCCTGCAACCGCAAACACGGGAGGAACTCATGCAGCTCACAGTAAGGAAGTTGCCCAATACACCTTGAACAAACAAACAAACCAAAAAACGAACTCCAATTCTAAATAGAAACAGCCAACAAATAAGCAGAAGACTTCCAGGGAGGGCCACCTCTGGATTGATCTGTCAGGACTAATGGAAAGAAAATTATCAGGTAACTATTTTCCTTTCATAGCGTCCCACAGATCAATCCGAGACTGTGGGATGTACCCAAGCAGTCCTTAAATAGGGTGGGGACCAGAGAGCCCATTTTGCAGCACCGAAGAGCCGAACGCAGCCTCAGCCCTTGCTGCTACATCCAATCTATAGTGCTTTGAAAAGGTATGTACCAAAGACCAGGTAGCCGATCTACAAAATCTTCTCCCAAGAAACAGACCTTGACTCTGCCACAGAACGACACCTGTGCCCTAATGGAATAAGGCTTGCAACTGCGCCGGCAGATCCTTGACAAACGCGATATACGCTGAGGCAAGTTGCTTCGTCAACCAGCGAGCCACCGTCGCCTTAGAGGCTTGCTGCCCCCTCGTTTTGCCCCACAAACAGGACAAACAGATGATCCGAACTCCTGAAATCATTCATCACGTCCAAATACCTGATAATAGCCCTCAACATTTAGACACCAGGGAGCTCGAAACTCCGTCGGATGATCCTCCCTACGAAAAGAAGGAAGACAGAGCTGTTGATTCATATGGAACACGAAAATCTTGGGCAAAAAAAAAAAAAAGACAGCACTGTGCCACAAAATCACACCTGCCTCCGTAAATAGAAGAAAAGGATCTCTACAGGACAAAGCCTGTATCTCAGAAACCCTCCTTGCCGAAGAAATAGCAGCCAAAAAAACCTGTGTTCAACGTCAAATCCTTAACCGACAACCGAGACAGAGGCTCAAACGGAGGCCGCTGAAAAGCCTTCAGCACCAAATTCAAATTCCAGGCAGGAAAAACAGAGATTCGCAGTGAGTGCAAATGATTGACCCCCCCCCCCCCCCCCCCCCCCCCCCCCGCAAAAAACCGAACAATATCCGGGTGAGAAGCTAAGGAAGACCCCTGTAAATGGCCGGAAAAACATGCCAAGGCCGCCACTTGCACCTTCAAAGAGTTCAGCGACAGACATCTGTCAAGACCATCCTGCAAAAAAGCCAATATCGAGGAAACGGGCGCCGAAAAAGCGGAGAGCCCTGCCGCCGAACACCATACCTCAAAGGTCCGCCACACTCTAGCGTACGCTGCCAAGGTAACATAGTAAATGACGGCAGAAAAAAGACCTGCATGGTCCATCCAGTCTGCCCTACAAGATAGACTCATATGTGCTACTTTTTGTGTATACCTTACCTTGATTTGTACCTGTCCTTTTCAGGGCACAGACTGTATAAGTCTGCCCAGCACTATCCCCGCCTCCCGCTCTGCCACCCAATCTCGGCTAAGCTCCTTAGGATCCATTCCTTCTGAACAGGATTCCTTTATGTTTATCTCACGCGTGTTGAATTCTGTTACCGTTTTCATTTCCACCACCTCCCGCGGGAGGGCATTCCAAGCATCTACTACTCTCTCCGTGAAAAAAATACTTCCTGACATTTTTCTTGAGTCTGCCCCCCTTCAATCTCATTCATGTCCTCTCATTCTACCTGCAGATTAATACTTTTCAAATATTTGAACGTCTGTATCATATCACCCCTGGAACGCTTCCCAGCTCGCACATCGTAGCAATTACCTTTTCTGGATAACCTTTCCTCCTCAACTTTGCCCGCTCAATAGCTAGGCCGTAAGACCAAACGGGGAGGGATCCTTCATAAGGATAGGGCCTTGACGTAACAGACCCTGACAAATGGGCAACCGTAACAGTTTGCCAATCCGAAGGCGTACCAAATCCGCATACCACGGATGCCTGGGCCAATCCGGCCCCACAAATCTCACTTGTCCTGGGTGTCTCGCCACTTGTCTCAATATCCTGCCTATCATGGGCCACGGCGGAAAAACATACAGAAGAACTATCAGAGGCCAAGGCTGAAGAAGTGCATCGATCCCCCAAGGCTAGGGGTCCTTGCCTCGGCTGAAAACCTGCAGCACCTTGGCCCTGTCCGCCCGTGCCATCAGGTCCATAGCTGGAACTCCCCACCGGCTCGTAATCAACGAAAATGCCTGGGTGGAGAGCTCCCACTCCCCTGGATCCAACATATGACGACTCAGAAAATCCGCTTCGGTATTCAGTATCCCTGCTATGTGCGCTGCCGAGAGCTGAGCTAAGTGCTCTTCCGCCCATTGACAAAGACACGTCGCCCTCCTTGGCCAAAGGAACACTCCTGGTGCCCACCTGACGATTGACATAGGCTACCATTGTCGGAGAGAACCCGGACCGGCTTTCCCACCAGATCCACCTGAAAGGCTAGCAATGCCAGCTGTACCGCTCTCAGTTCCAACCGATTGATGGACCAAGAAGCCTCCTCCAGCGACCAAGAACCCTGCGCTGTGAACCCCCGACAATGGGCTCCCCATCCTGAAAGACTGTGTAGTCACCACTACCCAGTCTAGAATCACTAGGGGTATCCCCAGGCTCAACTTGTCGACCCTGAGCCACCAACGCATCTCCAAGCGAACCAGAGGCTCCCAGGGCAGACGAACTGAGTAATCCTCTGACACCGGAGACCAGCAGCTCAACAGGGAACCCTGACGAGGCCTCATGTGACTCCTGGCCCATGCAACCACCTCCAGCTTGGCTGCCATAGACTACACCTGCACATAGTCCCAGGACTTGGGAGCTGGATTGCGCAGAAGGCACTGCATCTGTGCCTGCAGCTTCAACCTCCGGTGGTCTGGCAAGAAAAAACTCTGCCCACACTGGTGTCGAATAACACACCAAAGGTATACCAATGATTGAGAGGGAACCAAATGACTCTTCACCAAATTTACAATCCATCCCAATGACCGCAGCAGCTTGAGTACCTTGTCTGGCACCCAAACGCTGGCCTGCTAAGACACAGCCCATATCAACCAGTCGTCCAGATAAGGATGCACTTGCACCCCTTCCTGTCGCAGGAACGCTGCGACTACAACCATGATCTTGGAAAATGTTCGAGGCGTCGTAGCTAGACCGAAGGGAAGTGCCTGGAACTGAAAGTGTTGACCCCAGCACCGCAAACCGTAAAAATCGGTGATGAGGCGGCCAAATGGGGAATGTGCAAGTAAGCCTCCTGGAGATCGAGGGAAGTCAGAAATTCCCCGGCCTGAACTGTGGTTATGACGGCTCGAAGAGTTTCCATGTGAAATGACGCACTCGCAGAGCTTGGTTTACTCCCTTGAGATCGCGTACTGGACGAAAAGGCCCCTTCTTTCTTTGGGACCACGAAATAAATGGATAACGAGCTAGACCTCGCTGTGCCACTGGAACGGGAAACCACAGCCCCCAAGCAAATCAAGTTTCCCAATGTGTCTCTGACTGCCGCTCTCTTCTTTGGAGATTTGCAAGGAGACTCCACGAAAAAATCCAACAGACTTCGTACGAATTCCAGCTTGTAACCGTCCCTTATTACCTCCAAAACCCACTTGTCTGGTCACCCTGGTCCACTCTCCCAGAAAAAGGGACAGCTGTCCCCCTATTGACTCTGGAAGATGGACCAAGGCCCCATCATTGGGAACGAGACCCCTTGGCGGATCTGGAGGTTGCGCCGCTCCCCCTGAAACGGCTTCTGCTGAAAACGGGACTTAGAGAAGGTCACCAACCTGCCTGGGCAATAACGCCGAGCATCACGAAACCGGCCCTGCAACGAACCCACACGAGAAGTCGTTCTAGGCCTGTCCTCCGGGTAAACAACGGCCCTTAGCATCTCCCAGATCCTTCACAATCTTATCTAGATCCTCACCAACAAGAAGTTGGCCCCGAAAGGGCAAACGAGCAAGACGAGACTTAGAAGCCATATCCGCCAACCAGTGATGAAGCCACAACCAACGACGAGCCACCACAGTGAGAGCTAATTCCTTGGCCGACGCCCGACGAATATCATACAACAAATCCGCCAAATAAGCGAGACCAGCTTCAAGCAAGGGCAAATTTGCCACCAGTTCCTCCAAGGATGCCTTCTGCAGCCAAGACAGACGTGCTCTGGCCAAGTATGACCCGCAGACCGACGCCTGCATGCATAACGCTGCCACCTCAATGGATGCCTTAACCGCAGATTCCAACTTCTTATCCTGCGGATCCTTAAGCGCTGTCCCGCCTTCCACCTGCAACCTTCTTAGTAACTGCCGTGATCAACGAATCCACCTTGGGCAAATGCAAATTCTCTCGCTCTCCTTCTGGAAGCGGATATTTATTTGCTGCACTTGTATCTCACACTTTCCCACCTATTTGCAGGTTCATATAAGCACGTCATGGCCTTAGTCACACGCAACCCTGCCTCTGGTGTGTCCCATTGCGCCACAATGAGTACCTTCATAGCATCATGAATATGAAAAGTACGGGACGGCCGCTTAGTCCCCGACATAATAGAAGGGGCTGCCACAGAGGCGGGACCGCTATTCTGGCGCTGAAATATTTAACACCTCCAAGGCCCTGACAATCGGATTCGACAATTCCTCCTGGCGGAACAGACGTGCCGCCGAAGGATCATTCAGCTCCCTCAGACTGACTCTCCCTCCTCCCAGCAATCAGACCGGGTCAGTAGGGAAACCTCTGACAACCGACCATCACCTACTTCAGTGTCCACCGACACCGATCCAACTCAAGAGAATCCACACAAGGTCTCTGAGAGGAAGAGGAAGGAAATACCGAAACCTGTTCTTGAAAAGCCCCCAGAGAATTTCAACCCCAAGGACCCCTCCAACTCTCTTCAGCAAAAAAGCTGTGAAGCAAGAACACAAATTCAGGGGAGAAAGTCAATTCTGCCTGTGCTAGCTCTCTGTCAGAAAACCCGATCCATTTCCGAAGCCGGGTTCCCTGTAGCTGACTTGAGACCAAGGGCGCCCTGCAAACCGTGTCACTTGAATCCAAAATGGCGTCCAGGATCCCTCCGCGCTGAGAGCGCGGGAAAACAGTAACATCGTCCCTGCCGCTTCCTCTGCTCCTCCGGAGCCTGCACTGTGATTCCCGGCCCCAGCTGATCGCGAATCAGCTGATCGCCTGCTTTTCACTCCGCTTGCGGAGTTCACCGCCAACCGCCCCTTCAAAGGTGTGACGGCGCCAAAATCATCAGCCGGCAGGGTGGGAAGGCCGAATGCCCTGCAGCTAACAAAGGAGCTGCCGGTTCCCGAGAGCCCTTCCATTGCTCCTGCCCTGCAGCAGACCACCCCCCCCCCCCCCCCAACGAAATTCGAGGGCAGGGAATCTCACGTCCCCATGCTGCTCTCCAGTTCCCACACCGGGAGCAGTGTTGACGGCCTCCTACGGGGCTGCCATGTGGCCAATGAAAGAATAACAACACACAAATCCCCCAACAACAGAGTCCTACTAGCCTTATTGCAGCAGACTCCTGCTCACTGTGAGTTGCCAGCCAAAACACACAAGGTGTGTTTAAAAATCTACCTGCCTCTGGTTTTTCTTTTTTTTTCCACAGGAGAATAACACTCACTTATCCTGCAGGACCAGCGGGCGAGGGGAGAAAGGGAGGGAAACTGGCACCACCAGGTATCCCTGCTCAGCTGAGTGAGCTCTCAACCCCACAGGTACCTCAACTCATTCCGAGGGAACGGGCGAGGAATCCCAAATCCAGAGCTGCAGAGTTATGACCATCCACCTGCTAGACAGAGAGAATACTGAGGTTTGGCTGGTTACACATGACCACAGAGAGAATACTGAGGTTTGGCTGGTTACACATGACCACATAGCGAGCCTCAGAAGTTCTCTATCTCCACCTGTTTGGCAGAGGGACATAACTTACCAGTCTCTGGATTGATCTGCGGGACGCTATGGAATACTGTTTTGTCTATGAATGTGAGGTGGAAGCCTATGTTTCTCGCTAGGAAGTACAAAAAAAAAAAAGCTACTAAACACAAGCCGGAACTTTTCAGTGTTTAGAAAGAGTTGGGCTCTATTAGATTTGATTTGTCAATAAGTTGATATCGAAAGAGGATTGAATTTTGGTCTCTGAAAGACTGTGGGCAGGGGATTGTACTGTATTTGTGTTTTTGACAACTGTAAAAATAAGCCTAAACTAAAAATAAAATAAAAAAGCCCAACACAACGCAAGGAGATAGGTAAACAAATGACTGGTTTGTTGGAAATGAAGCCTCAAGGCACCAGGTGCTAATGCCAGTTCTGAATGTACACAGCAAGGAAACTGATGGGGCAAAGAAAGTAAAGACAGGACATACAAGTTACACCTACTCTAGCAGAAGTAAATATAGTTAGGGCACAGGCTCTTGAAGGTGGTTTAATTTTTACATGCAGCACATAAGAAAACTGGCATATGTTTCCAGAGGACAGGATCAGGACACCTACCATCCACAGCAGGCCAGGCTCAACTGACCTTGGCCTAACTCCGCAAGACCTTTTCTTATATGCTGTGAGCTGTGTTATGAACAGAGATGTCAAAAATTTCTTTTCATCTGCTATTTACTTGCTCCAAATAAACCCTTTCATGACATTTACTAAGTGGCGATCCTGCCGAAAGAGACTCGACACACCAGCAAAGACCCATGAGGAGTAGCAGGCAGTTGTGTGAGTGCAAAGAACATGAGCATATAGCACCAGGCAACTGCAGGCAAAAGGCTTCTTTACTCACAGTCAGATGCACTAACTCCACGGAAAGAGCCCTTCCCTTACCGAATCGGTAAAAAAACGGGCATGCATAAAGGAAATCACATGCAAATGAGCTGCTTGCTGTTAGCTCATTTGCACGTGATTTCCTTCCTAAGGAGCCAGTCGCCCAGCTGAGCATGCTGTTAAATATTCTATTGTATTAAATATTTTTGCAGGCTCATCTTTTCCAGAACCTACATGGCACTTTATGTATAAGCTCTCTATTACAACAGACAGCGACCGTGATTCCAGAAGATACTTCCATCACCTGGACTAGTTATGAGTTTTAAATTCCTGCACATTAGACTTCTGCTCTGATTATGACTATTTCCTAAGCTACCCTTCTTTCTGAATCATCTAACTCGTAAGTCCTGCTGGCCTCCTGCAGCTGAGGGCCCAACCCTTGGTGAATGTTAGTCATCGCAGGTGAAGATTCCATACCTATTGGCGATAGATTTCAATGCATTGCCTGTGCCTTTTGACTATTTTTGTGCACCATATTCCTGACCCTCCATACCTCAATAACTTGAACAATCAACATCGTCTCTAAATTTAATTTTTATTGTTCTTTTGGTACCCTTTTCTTTGTTCCATATACTTAACTATTGTTATTTGATCATCTCTTCGTAGTAATTACCAATCTGTCTTGCACACTATGCAAGCCAGAAGTGGGGATACATTCTGCAAATCCCAATTCCTAGTATTAAGACTGTCACTTCTACTGATTCCTTGCCCAAGTTGCTGTGAAAATCCAGCCCTGTTAGATCGTCCAGATTCTTCAGCGCTTCCACCGCCTCAACCATGATCGATGAAAGAGAATTCAGAACTGATACTTAATTTGAGATTTACAGTTGCTGTTTATGGACATTATAGACTCATATTTTGTTTTATTTTCAGTTTAGCAGTAATCCTGTCTATATATTGAAAAGGTTTTATTTTTATTTTCCTAATATTTCCTTTATTGTTCTAAATGTTTTTCCAAGAGTTTCCCCGTTATTTCTGTTTATGTAATTTAAATTGAAGTTGATATTGCTCAGATACAAGGGTAACATCACACCCTAATACTGGCTAAGATATCATAATGTAGGTGTAACCCTGTTAGTATCAACCAGTTATGCAATTGTTTAACTTTGGTGTAGGCTTTCTGTAGGTTTGACTGAGCTCCAAGTGGGGTAGCGGATATATAAAATGCTTCCCATACTTCCAGGTCATTATGCATATGTCAAGATACATGCATGACCTTTGTTAATATAAATTTTCCTAGGATTGACCATTTTTGCTGTATAAGGCAACCACATACTTGCTATCCACTTTTTAGTGCTCATGATTGGATGCCAATGATGAGTAATAGTAAGGTCCAGGAATTCCGACCTGTTTAAGGATTCTGAATACCTACAACCTAAAACAGCTTGCGAACAGAGTACTAACCATATATTTGTTGAGCCACCATAACAATGCTTAATCGAAACCACTGTTCCTTCCCAAGACCACTGAAATAGATACATTAGATTATCTCCCCATGCACTATGCAACAGATATAATAGAAGCCATAGACAGACCTGAAAGTGTTTATTAGTATGATCCACCTGAAATTGCTATTACCCACATACCTTCTAGCAATTTGTAAGACCAAAACTCCCCCTCTCGTTTGATAGCTTGCTACCTTCTGGAATGGATGATGACAAGCTTGACGAGCTTTGTGTCACCCCTCCCCAGAGGGGGTGACAAGTGGGGAATGTATAATTATGGTACAGCCAGAGACCCCCCCACTGGAATGGTGGTGGGCCCAGTCACAGAGCTCAGGCCAGTACAGACCTTGGCTGAGTCAGAAATCTGATGGCTGACACAACTGGGAGTTTACTGGAAAAGTATGGCCTAGTTGGTAGCCCACATTGAGGCCTAAATAAGCTAAATTAGGAAAAGTTAATAGATATGGAAACAAAATGGAGGATTTCAACACAAAATGGAAGCCCGTATCTATTACAAAGTGGAATTTTCTCTAATGTAAGTTAGAAAAACAAGTTGAGAAATAAGTGAGTCATAGCAGGTGCAAAGAAAATAGGGAACTAGCTGTTCCAGAGAGGAGGGAGACTTCCTGTGAGCAGGATTGTGGTCAGCTGGTGTGAGAAAGGAAAGGCGTAGCAAGATAGAAAGCTACTCATTAGCATGAGCCAATCAGTGACAACCATGACATTAGCATAGATCCAATCAGGTATATCTACTGTCATATTACCCATATCCTGAGGGCACCTATAAAAATCCGGGTATTTCCTGGTTTGAGTTAGAGAGAAAAGGTTGCCACTCTCTCTCCAAGGGAAACCAATGTGTCCAGCAGAATTGACAAATTACCTAATTGCTTTCCCCTTGTAAAACCTCTAATTGGTGAAAGAAATTATAAAACATTAGCAAATATTAACACCTGTTGCAGCTTATTTATATTCCTATATTAATTGATTGTACATGCCTGTTGTCAGCACTGATTTGACTTATACCTTAGCAAATAAACTCCTCATTCCAAATGATGATTTGTGGGCTTCACTTAATGATCAAAGGCTGTAAGTATAAATGCATTGTATAACTGGTAATCTAAATCCAGTTTGTCATAGGCTGGTATCTTTTCCTTAGACCTAACGTCTCCCTTAGAGGCAATAACTCCTTGATTACCCAGTACTAGTGTTATTTAGAGATGGAGTCAAATTAAGGTCACTCTAGCCTTCTTGGGGGGGCTCGGGACCCCCCAATTCTCAACAATGCGCAGAGCAGCCAATCGTTATGGTGGCTGCTCTGCGCATGCCAAAGACGGCTTCATCCACGACCTCACTCAAAAAAAAAAAAAGAAAAAAAAGAAAGGACATCCCTGAAGAGCATTTGGACGTTTTTTCTTCAGATTTTTGTGATGGGCGTCCTTCTCTTGGACGTGTTTTTCTTACATGCTCGAAATGACCACCTCCAGTGCCAGCTAAACGTGCTGTGATTGGCTGAGAGAGAGACCTGGAGGCATAATCGAAAGGCACGTTCAAATAGTTTTGATTTGGACATCCTTGCACGTCCCGAGCCCCGATTCTCTCCGGCCATGGTCATTTTGGTTCGGGAACCTTAGTCATAAGAAAAACGCGTCCAAGAGAAGGACGCCCATCACAAAATCTGAAGAAAAAAAACCCATCCAAGTGTTTGTCAAGGACATCCTTTTTAAAATTATTATTTTTTTTTTGAGTGAAGGGGGACGGTTTTTTTTCTTCTGATTTTTGCGATGGGTGTCACTCACAGCAGCCCCAGCCAGAGGTGCAGTCCTCCCGTTAGGTTTTCCATGGTTCATAGGGGCATCATATTCACATTATAATATAATTAGCACATTTGCATTCCGTTTTTGTTAGCTGCTACCATGACAGGAAAATGTCTGAGAACCCTTATGTATGTCCCGTTTACTACTTGCACGCTAACTGGCTAGAACCAGTTGTTGGCTCATTAAGTTTTAGTGCATCTGAACCTCAAAGCAGTGGGAACACTGCATTCCCAACCAGCCAAAAGCCAGATTACAATGACTCAAACCGTGAACCCTGGCTTAGTAGACTTCTACTCTTATTGCAAGGTTGACCAGTTAATAATAATAGTTAGCTTTCTTTACCAAACGGACCATACCCAGATGGTAGCAGAGAAGAAAACCACCTCCTATGAGCAATATAAAACTTCCCCACACCTGAATGTTGACACAAACCCTCCTCCTCACACATACTGAGGCCAGATCTACCACTATCTTTATGCAACTTTTAGAGACTCACTACAACTTTCTGAAATTGGGTAAGGTAGAGAGAGAGCATAATCGATGGTGTTGAAGGAGAAAGCTCACCAGAAAATCTTTCTATTGTCAAAAAACTATTTCAACTTCTGATACAGCAGCAAGCCCTCAATTTCCAGCTGTGTGCTCAGTGCAGGCCCCACAGCTGGTGACAAGATAGAGTCAAAGCACGAGACTCCAACAGAGCTGCTTAAAGGATCTGTGGGGAACTGCTGCTTCCTTACAGCAGACAGCAAGATCCAGTGAGGAGCTCATCCAGTCTTGTTTGTTTCAGCTGCTAAGTTCCTTGCTTAATGTTGTTCAGTTCTGTGACCCAGCAATGCCAACATCAGCTAAGCAGACACCAAGGGGTTTGGCTATGATCACACTCCAACACGATGTTCAGCACAGTGCAGGGGGCTCCAGCAATGGTGACATCCGTACGTGACTGTATGCTGTATTGCACATTGTTCAATCCCCCATCCCGATCCACTTTAAACTGTTCCTGAGAGCAGAGGGAGAGAGAATTAAATATCATGGAGGTAGAACGCATCTTCCCTACAGCATATTATAGAGAAAGGTCTGAAAGAGAATAACTGGATGGGACAAGAGGGTGTGAAGAGATCAGATAGAGAATGAATGAGGGCGAAAGGCCAGGAAGAAAATAAGGGCTCAGGCTGTAAATGAGAGGATCAGAGGAGGCATAAGAACAAGTGAGGGGTGCGAGTGAAAAAGGAGACTAGTAACATGAAGAGGGATGTCAGTGAATCATCCACCCTACCCTCTCCTAATCCTGGATCCCACTCTCTCCTTCCCCCATCCCTGAAATTCAGTCTCCCTTTCCCTCCTGCAAGATACACTCTCTCCATCCCCCACACCACTTCCTTTATATGCTATACTCCCATTCCAGCACCACTTACTAAGATCCATTTCCCTCAGTAAACAGCCAAATAAATGGACAAATCAGAAAATGACAAATGTAAATTTGGAATTTTTAGAAGCTAACAGAATATGCAAGTGTATGCAAATTTGCTACAAAACTGCCAGAGAATTTTCTGTAAGCAATACGTACAGGGAAACAAGACATTCTCCTCCCTCAGTACATGATATGTTTGAGTTTTACCTGTTTCTGAGTTGAAATTCGTTTCTGGTCTCTTTTTCTCCAAGCAGGATCATGAAGGTGGCGGAAAGTTTTATATCCGGTGCTGATTCCAGAAGGCCGATGAAGCTGTGTTTGGTGGGGGAGGGAGAAGAAAGCTATGATGATGATACAGTACTTATATTCCACCAACTCCCAACAATTAGGTTCAAAGCAGATTATAAAAATACAGAATTATAAGAAGAAGAAAAAAAAGATTAACTGTGATCTTTTATATTTTACTCCCATAAAAGATGGAAAATACAGGAGACGATAAACTAAAGAAAAATAAAATAATTTTACCAAATAATCTGGCCCAAACCATCAAACATTTTATGAGTACAGCAAGCCAATGTAAAAGAAATTTGAGCCTCAATAGGAAGCCAATATAGCTTAACTAAACAAGGAGGAGAATGATCAAATCTTTTCTTCCTAAACACCATCTTAGCGGCAGTATTTTGTAAAACCTGCAATCTCAAAATCAATTGAGCTGATAATATATAACATTTCTCTGATAATGTACAAATATTCCTAAGTTGGTGTAATAAAAAAAAAACACCACCACCGTTTTAACCACCACTGCATTAACCTGCACTTACAGGAAAACAAGAATGGAAGGGTAGGTTACAGGATGGCAGCTATAGGGAATGTAATCCCGACCCCTGCCCCTGGGGAGGGGACTACACTTCAGCCTTAGAGAAGTTCTCTTTGCTTGGAGAAAAACCTCCTTGGCTGTGTTTAACCTATGCCCTCTTATCAGACAGGCTGCAAGATACAAGGATACACTTTCAGACATTTATTTCCCTGGGTAAAAATAATTTGGATTAAAGAACACAGGAAGGGAGGTCATGTGATGCGTTGAGAGCGTCGGCAGCGTAGTGGCTGAGCTCCAGGGACCCCACTCGCCATACGGCCGAAAATCACGGAAAAAATAAAGAAATACAATTTCTAACCTTGTCTATCGCTGCGGGAAGGTGCATGGACCAATATTTGGTCGCGATGCCAGCTGGAACAGCGAAACGCAGCGTGAAAACAGAGAAGGGGAAATCCTCACCTCCACCGGCGGAACCTAAAATGGCGGACGAAGCACAAGTGGCGCGAGATGATTTCTCAGAACGCCAGCTGGCCCAGATCTCAAGGTGATAGAAGCAGCCCTGGAAACGAGGTTCGACACCCTAGCAGTCCACCTGGGAAAATTGGACGCCACTATAGAGGGGTTAGCGACGCGTACCCAAACGCTGGAACAGCGTGTGTCGGACATGGAAGACACGTGGCATGCTACTGAACCGAAGATCACAGAGTTGGAAAAACAGGTTAGCACGCAGGCAGTGAAAATCGATGATTTAGAAAATCAAGCGCGACGATCCAGCTTGAGGCTGGTGGGCATTCCTGAGTCTGTGATGGAGAAAAATGGCTACAGCATGAATTTGCATTATCAGACAGTAGGGGAAGCCTCAGCATTGAAAGAGCCCATAGACTGGGACGGTATCAGGAAGGAAGGAAGCCTCGTGTGGTTATTCTTAAAGTTCATAATTATAGCCACAAAGAGGAAATCATGCAGGGATTTAAGTCCAAACGGGGCAATTTAACATTTGAAGGACATGAGATTCTGATTTTTCCAGATTACTCGGCTGGGTTACAGGAAAAGAGAAGGAGATTTCACCCATTATGCACAACCCTAGTGGAGAAGAAGATTCGCTTCACACTGTCCTACCCTGCTGTCCTCAAGATCTACAGGAATGGGAAATGGCATAGCTTTGATTCAGAGCAGCTGGCTACAGCCTTTGTAAACAGAGAAATTGATGACCAGGCTCCTACTCCATGAGGAATGCCAGCCAGCCAATTTGGGATTATTCTACCACACGGAGGAGTGGACTTTGAACAGTTTTTTTGGGACACTTATGTAGTATGTAGGTAAAATGTTTGGTGGAAAGGGTATGTGATGTGAACAGTGATATAATTTGAATTTTGGGGAGTGGGGTCCCTAGCAGATGAGTGACCCTAGTGACACCAGAAGATGGTGTACAAGAATGGTTATGGGGGGGGGGGGGCTGGGGGGAAAGATGGAGTGAATGAGCTGGAAGCGAGAGTGGAAATGTTGGCAGTTGTTCTTGCTGGGAGAATGGGAGATAGGGGAAAAGATAATCAAAGGCTTGGCAATTGGAGGCAGACAACCTTGGGGGAGGCTGGGCTCCCGGGGTTACTCGAGATGGGAGGAATTGGGACAGTTCAATTCTTAATTTTTAGAGATTCAGGGTAAAGTTCGGTTGAATATCCTTTCTTGGAATGTAGCGGGGATTACTTCCCCGGTGAAGAGATATAAAATTTTATCACAATTGAGGGCGCATGGAGCGGACATTGCCTGTCTCCAGGAGACAAAATTGTCCGATGTAGAGCTTGCCAAACTCTGTCAGCAGTGGGTAGGGGAATGTCACTACTCCTCCTCCGGGAATCGAAGAAGTGGAGTGGTTGTCTTGGTAAAAAAAGGTATCCCTTGTCACTCCAAATTGATATACAGGGAAACGGAGGGGAGAGTGGTGCTGGTGCATTTTAATTACCAGGGAACAAAGTTTTACCTTTGCGCTGTTTATGGCCCAAACACTTATTGCCCGCAGTTTTTTCAATCTTTAATAGCACTGGGATTACAATATGCGGATGCCCCGTGGGTGTGGGCGGGGGATTTCAATCAAGTCATAGATCCAGAGTTGGATAGATCTTCCCCAAGAGCTATAGCAGCGCTGGGCCGTGGGAAGGATTTGTCGGCCTTGTGTAGAGCCCTGCATGTGGTCGATCCTTGGCGCTTGCTGCACCCTGATACCCGGGATTATACTCACCAATCTAAAGTACATTCTACCTGGTCCCGGATTGATTACATTTTGTTGACACAGTCCTGGGTTTTTAGAGTAAGGAACGCTTTCATAGGTCCCACTGAGATTTCGGACCACGCTGTAATTGGGTTGGAGTTGGACTTAGATGTTAGAGGGTCCTGTAGAAGATATTGGCGCTTCCCTTCCTATCTTTACCAAGATCCAACATTTGTAGATCATATGAGAAATCGATGGTGTTTTTATGTAGAGACGAATGCACAACCTGACGTGGCGCCAACAATATTTTGGGAGGCCTCAAAAGCAGTTCTTCAGGGAGAGGTCATTGCCTTTATGAGTGCCCGTAAAAAGCGCTTGGCGACGGGTATCATACGTTTAGAATCGGCATACAGGGTTGCAAAGAGACGCCACATAGCTAATCCAACTAAGGAAAACCAAGAAAACATGGCAGCTGCTTTGGTAGCACTGAACACAATGATTCATGAACAATATCAGAGTTTATTCTATGCTAGGCGGCTTAACTTTCAAAGATATGGAAATAAGTCCAGTAGGCTATTAGCACAAGTAGCTAGAGTTAAGAAAACAAATCAATTTATCTCATATATCCAATTGCAAGATGGGTCCCGGCTCTCGCAGCCAGCAGAGATTGTAACTGCGTTCCAGAAATATTTCACAGGGATATATTCTGAAACGGGGGAACATCAGGTCCCGCTGATACAAGATTACCTTGAGGATGCAGGTATGCCGCGTTTGGAGCCGCGAGTTCGCAATTCCTTGGCACTACCCATCAGGGTGCAGGAAATCCAACAGGTGATAAAGTCCCTTCCTTTGAAGTCGGCTCCGGGCCCAGATGGTTTTTCGAGTGAATATTATAAAATCTTGGGCCCGGAGTTGATAGGGCCCCTAATTTCATACTTTGATGCAGTGGTGGAACGAGGCTGGTTTTCATCTGGTGAAAATGAAGCACTTATTACATTGATTCCTAAACCGGGTAAACCCCCAGACCAAGTAGAAGCCTACAGACCCCTATCATTGTTAAATGTGGATATAAAAATCTTGGCCCGAGTTTTGGCAGACAGGCTTGCGCGGCATTTGCCATCACTAATTGGAATTATCAGGTGGGTTTTGTTAGGGGTCGTCAAGCAACGGTAAATGTACGAAAAGTGCTGTTGTCTATTGCACGCAGTCATGCCATGGGAGAACGACTGGTAAGCCTGGATGCCGAAAAAGCATTTGACAAGGTGCAGTGGGCCTACTTGTTTCAAGTGCTGGATCATGGTGGCGTGGGGGCTGGTTCATGGAGGCGATTTCAACATTATACAATAACCCCTCTGCTCGAGTAGTTGCGAATCGGCTTCAGTCTGCTCCATTTCAGTTACAGAGGGGTACTAGGCAGGGCTGTCCTTTATCCCCATTACTGTTTTTATTATACTTAGAGCCACTACTTAGAACGATCATGAGGGACCCGGATGTTGTGGGGATAAGCATGCCATCGCTGGAGGTCAAGGTGTTGGCATTTGCTGATGATATCCTTCTGACATTGACTAATCCTGCCTCGTCGGTGCGGCACTTAATGGCGAATTTAGATGAATTTAGTTTTTTGACGGGGTTTACCTTAAATTATCATAAGTCCGTGGCCCTCCCTATTCAATCGGACATTAGAATGCAGTGGGAGGGGAAATTCCACTTTCAATGGGCGAACTCCAGTATTAAATATTTGGGGGTACATATTCCCGCAGATTTAGTGGAGCTTTATGAACTTAATATGGGGCCGATAAAGCAACGAGCGGTGGAATCTTTGCAGAGGTGGCAGGCACTCCCTATTACTTTATTGGGACGAATAGCGCTTTATAATATGGTCCTTTTCCCCAAGTGGACTTACGTATTTCAAATGTTGCCATTTCATTTGAGGCCCCGGGATGAACAATGGCTGCGGAAAAAATTGACACATTTTTTATGGCAGGAAAAGAGGGCCCGTTTGCCATTTTGTAAAGTACTGTTACCACGCATAAAGGGGGGTTTGGGACTCCTAGATCTAAAATTGTTTTCCCTGGCTAGCAGTATGAGACATCTGTCCGACTGGTTCCGCTCTACAAATTTTTTCTCTTGTACAGGGGCAGAAGTGGCAATTTTGGGAAAAATGCAATTTTCTTATTGGCTCCATGCGCCCTCCAGAGAATTACCAGGGTTGGGCCCTTATCGACCGATCCTTTCGCCATTGAGGGCCGCATGGAGATGGATGGGCAGGATCCTTCGGTTAGATACAAGGATTTCGGCTTTACTGCCCCTAAGGGGTAATTTGGCTTTCCCGGCGGGTGGCTCTTTGGTCCCTTTCCAGAGGTGGGCTACAGTGGGAATTAGGTACCTATTCCATGTGGTAACTGAGCAAGGGACATTAAAAACATTTGAGGAATTGAAGAAAGAGTATGGTTTGAGTGTGAATGACTGGTTAGCATATATGCAATTACGGCACTATGTAAATTCGTTACCGGCAGAATCATTAACTAACGTTTCCTGGGAAAAATGTAATGAAATATTGGGTTTTGAGGTACAGTCGCGAGTACCCTTGAGCTATTTTCACCGTGGTTTGAGGGACTCTTTGCAACAAATTGACTGTCACCGGGTGGCGCAAGCCTGGAATGAGGAATTGCAGATTAATCTACATCCTGAGCAGATTGACAAATGCCTTAAATCTATCTCTACCATCACAGACAATGCTACCTGGTGGGAGCTACAATATAAATTTCTGCTTCGGTTACACGTATCCCCACACAGAGCATATAAAGCCATGCTTCGAAACTTGGACAATTGCCCAAAATGTAATGGTATCACGGCTCACTTGGGGCACATGTATTGGACATGTGCGCCGGTTAAAGCCTTTTGGACTGAACTGAGCAAACACGTCTCCCAAATTTGGAATCATGCATGGAGACCAACTCCTAAACAACTGTTTGATCTCTTTGAAACGCAGAGGCCTGCGCCGGCAGGATTCACAGCATTTTTGAAAAGGGCAGTATTAATGGCAAAGCGTGTCATATTGCAACTGTGGTTGGTAACAGACCATCCGAGTATAGCACATTGGAGGTCCACAATGATTCAAGCTTGTGCCATAGAAAAGAAAGGTATAAGAGACCTAGCCTCCAAGAGAGGCGATCAGTTTTGTCACACTTGGTCTCCATTTTGGGACACTCTCACTCCAGTGGCAAGAAGCAAAATCTTGAACTCTTGAAGTGATTTGTGGAGGGGGGGGGGGATAGGGTTAGAGGGTAGGAAGGGGGGGGAGGGGCTGAGTTAAAAAAATGTTAAAAAGTTCAGGCAGACCAAATATTATGTTGTAATTTCCTTTGCATTGTGTGAATATGTTGAATTGCCTGAATAAAAAGGATGATAAATAAAAAAAGAAAAAAAAAAAAAGAACACAGGAAGAGAGACACCATTAGCCAATCATAAATGTATCATAGAAGCTTATTTATTACAAATATGAAGATAGACATCTGATTACTGCTTTGCCAATTACAATTCATAAGTAGTACATATAAACAGCCTTTTTCCTTTCTATTGTTCCTATGGATGAATTTACCAGCCTGGAGCAAAACTGCTATGCAGAGCTAGCAAGATTCCTGTTTCTACAGTGATAAACTATTCCTTGTATACATTATCTATGTGTTATGTGACCATATTACATGACTTTGTGGTATCATGTCCCAGTTAACATAACTTCCACCAACCAGCCTACCAAACTTGTTTATAGTTTTCCTCCATTGTTATTGGTTGGCTTCACAACATGATAGGACTGTGGGTACACAAGTTGATTGGGAGGTATTGGTGTTATAGGACAGCGGGTGGGGAAGTCACAGTGGCATTACAGCTGTAGGTAGCCATCTGGGCAATGGGAACTACAGAAAAGCAAGATGTAACTATTGAGAGAACATGAAGGACTCAATTAAATCAAAGTGGGATCCAGGATGGCCAAATGTGTGAGAAGGGGGGGTGGGGGGGGGTGGGGGAAACAGAACATGGCCAGGGTGCGTGTTGGAATCTACAGAGGATATGGACTGGGGGTTACACTGGGGAACAGAAAGAAGGACCTTACCTGCAGGCCGGCACCTTTAATCCTGCGGTAAAACTCATCATCCTCACGACCCCATCCCCAGAAACGATTAGACATTCCATTACACTGAAAGCAGGAGAGAGAGAGAAAACACTGTAGTCAGCAAATACAAGTACTTTTCCCCTTTCAGCTCTCTCCTCTGCTCAACCAATAAATGTTTAAACAAAGAATTTGCTAAACCACCTTTG
The DNA here is from genome assembly GCF_901765095.1 of Microcaecilia unicolor. Taxonomy (NCBI): domain Eukaryota; kingdom Metazoa; phylum Chordata; class Amphibia; order Gymnophiona; family Siphonopidae; genus Microcaecilia; species Microcaecilia unicolor. The sequence continues at coordinate 185,544,276 of NC_044038.1, read as the reverse complement.
AACCATCAGACATCAAGATGGTGTAAGTCTTAATTCATACATAGAAACTTCAAAACAATAGGGAAAGTTAAAATCAGTCACCTGGGAGCCCTTCTGTGTGCTCTCTCCCCTACTCAGTAACCCTCTGTGTACCACTGTATCAAACCCCCCCCCCCCCCCCCAGCTTTCCTTCACTCCGCAGGTCCCCTATTTATGCCACATAGGATCTTTCCTCCTCATCCCCTTAAATACGTGTGCAGACATGTTTCTGGATGCCTCACCATTTCATAATGCTGTTTGGTAAGTAGCAGTATTCCTCCCACATAAGTTTTGTAATGGTATAAGGGGTGGAGATCTGGTGATGCCACATGATAAGGGCCATTAGCAGGGTACCCATAATCCAAGTCCTGATTGAGTGGCAGCAGGTCCACATCATGCATCACGATGTAATCTGTGTCATTACCGCTCTCCTTGAAGCCAACATTTATTAGCGAGGCCCTGTTAAATCTAACACAGACACAATATGAACAAGAGACAGAGAGAAAATACACCTCTACAAAACCTCCACACCCAAGACAAGCACACAAGGAGCCAAAAAGAGAAAAATACTTTAACCAATAGTAATGTCTGCATTCTCTCTACAGCTGCTGTCCTCTGCCACTTTCTGAGAAAAAGATGGACAAATCTGACAAAAGCCCTATGTCTGAATTTCTACTAAGAAGACTACAGCCCAATGCAATTTGTTTTTACTAACACAACCTATTAGCATTTCTCAAATACAGCAGATAAAGATATGACAATTTTTTCTACAGCAGTCAGCTTACTTAGTATCCATGCTCTGAAGCCACACAATACTGTTATGAATAGCCCTCTACTATATTATTCTTAACGGAAGGTGGCGTCAATAGGCCAATCATTACCACTTATGTCTGTTATGTGAGCCAGAAGCATCCATTAGCTCAGCTCACTGGAACATGAGATTAAAATGAGAAAGTATGGGGTAGAGAAAATAGCATAGCAGAAAGACAGCCTCAAGGCCCTCAATCAAAAGAGGGATACAGATAGGGATTGATAACGAATAGCATCACACTGGTGGAGGGAAAGAAAACACAAACCAGGGCAAGGGATAGAGTATCGCCCTTAATGTGAGACAAACAGCACTTTCCCCTCCTCCCCAGGGAGAATGGGGAATGAGAGGCAGCCTTCACTAACATCAAATGCATATCACATCCACAGAACTTTCCATTTGTATAGTAAATAGGATCATTATATACCAGTATTCTTTCAAAAGGCACCAAGTCTTAACACTGAATAATCAGTATTCTGCATTTCTAAGTTGCAAACAGAATAAAAAATTTAAACCAGCATCCACTCACGTAGTAAACTAAATAGTTTGAATAAGTTTAGACTTGTCTGTCCGTTAGTGAGAATGGGATCAGGTGTTTGCGTGGGTTGATGTTAACAGTGAGGGATGAGAAGATGCTGCGTGTGTGTGTACCTCAAATGGTCCACCTGGTTGAGGATGAAGAGTCGGTGCTGAACCTTCTGCTGCTGCAGGAAGCTGTGCATGTGCGGTGCAAAGGTCAGAAGCTCCTCAAAGCGCTCTCGGAACGGAACCAGCACAGCCAGCCGGTGGGGACCCCAGGAGAGCTGCTCCGAGGAGCCGGGGGGCTGTGGGGGGCAGGCCTTTTGGGGAGCTGGCTCCCGGCGGCGCCAGCCCAGGTCGCCCGAGCAAGTGAAGTGTAGCCAGACCAGGGATAGGACGGCCAGCAGGAGGCAGCTAACGAAAAAGCGGAAGATGTTGCACTGCAGAAACAGGAATCCCGGAGCAGCAACGGCCTGTACCGGACAGACAGAGAGAGAGAGAGTCAGAGGCGGGTCCCCGGTACCAGCCCATCACCCCGCTCTCACCACAAGGCCACTCACCTGCCGCCTCCTCGCAGTGTTACTGCCGGCTTCCTCCGAAACGGGTTCATCCCCCGCTACCGGGGACCGACACCGGCCACCGCTACGTACAAGGAGATTCGATTGAGAAGAGGACGCGGCATCACAGCACGAGCCCAACGAGGATGCATAAATCCTCCTTGGCTACATACAGGTTCTTCTCGGTCCGTTGACAAACGGCTCCGGAAGTAAGGGTAGGGGGACGCTCCGTCGGAAACGCAGAGCAAGGAGGTTGGATAAAACAGGAGGCGGGGTGAGCAGAGCCCCTGTAGACCATCATGTGGGTTAAAGCCAGTAGGAGGAGCTTTATCGCCACATTGGTTCACCCAAAACAATAGCAAACGCTATTGAGATTAGTAGAAATAATGGACTGCCTAGGCGTGATCCATCTGTAAAAGTAATCGGCTCTATATGACTTTGGATTATTGTACTGTTAAATAAAGATGATTAAAAAAAAGTCAAAAGCTGTTCCTGGATAGGCAGTGCCTTGAAAGGATGAGGACAAAAGATTTTTCTCGTTTACTTAGTTGAAAGCTTTTAGTTTATCTTAAAACTTCCCATATATAGATATAAATATCATAAAATAAAAACTATTACTAAAAGAGCTTCAAAAATTATTGTAACTGGCGGAAACAGCACTAATAAACCTGTATTTTGTGCTAATTTTTCTACACTTATGTACAATACAGTAATACATGACTACCTTTCAAAGGATACTGTTTACTCATGGGTTTATCAGATTGGAAATAAAATTAAACTCTTTTCATTGGGGCATATGGAATTACATCTTCACCACATCTCTTTTGCACAAATGGATTATTCTGTATTGAGCTTGTTTCAGAGATGTGGCTTTCATGAGTCAAAATAATAAACAGTTCATGCAGATCTCTTGTTTGGAAGGGTGCAGCAAGGGCTGAGTGGGCTAGGGACAGGTTAGGCTGGAATTCCAATGAGCTAGAAAAATCGTTTCTATCAAGAATAGAACTTGCAAGAAGAGAATTGGCTGAGACTTTATGTAGCTCCCTAATAGAAGGGTCCTAGAAGAAGTAGTACCAATTGACAATGGATCTATGACATAACAGGTAGTAATGATCTGCCCAGGGTAAAGGATGAGCTGCTTGAAAATGTAAAAATGTGTTAAGTATAGCAGGTGCAAAAATCAGATCTAGTGTGTGTCCATCCTTATGAGTAGGACTAGTACGTTTCAGGTCTAGATCAGATCTAGTGTGTGCCCATCCTTACAAGTAGGACCTAGCACATGTTTCAGGTCTAGATCAGAAAGTAAAGTGCTGAGGTTATGGGATAAGCAGGCTGTAGAAACATCAGTATGGATGTTAAAGTCACTGAGAATGATCAGATATTTATGATTCATGCAGGATTTATCCAGTGTTTGAATGTAAGTCCAGGATGTTATTGAAGGAGGATGAGGATGGTGTATGAATAAAAAGTCCAGAGAAACAGAATCATGAATTCTAAGATGAAGGATGTCTACAAATGGTAACAAAGTTGTAATATATAGAGAGCAGGAAAGATTTAAAAAAAAATGACTGCTAAGCCTCCACTGCACCTTGAAGCACAGGTTTTGTTTTTTTAACATTTGTACCTCACGCTTTCCCACTCATGGCAGGCTCAATGCGGCTTGCATGGGGCAATGGTTAAGTGACTTGCCCAGTCACAAGGAGGTGCCTGTGCCTGAAGTGGGAATTGAACTCAGTTCCTCAGGACCAAAGTCCACCACCCTAACCACTAGGCCACTCCTCCACTGGTGAAATAAGCATAATTAGGTGGAATAGCTCAATGCAAGTACGATGTGTCAGTGTACCAAGTTGCCATCAAACCTAAGATTGACATTTTGTAGGTTAGAATGTTTGATAAGAAAATGCTTATTGCATACAGCACAATTAAATAGGCCCAGAGGAAGAACAAGAAGGTGAAATAATTTCAGTTATAGAAGAAATGGTTAATGGAATCAAAACTAATTGTCCTACCTGGGAAGCAGTAGGCAGAGAGTGGCTTAAAATAATGTCTGGAGATGTTTCCAGTCCTTCACATTCGATTATACATTTTATTCCATACCACATCATACTCATTCCCAAACTGATCTCTTTCTATTCTAATTCCTTCCTTCAACTAGTCTCCAACTCCAACATACTGCTCACCATGCTATCAGAACACACACCTATCCAACTTCAAGTACTCAAGGAGGCTCCAAAACCAAGACCACAATGGCGATTTGATTCTAAATTTTTTAATGATCCTGAATTTATAGACATGGTCAAAAAGGCTCTACATGATTACTGTCAGTTCAACAAAATCAAAGACACTTCGCTAGCCTCCTCGTGCGATGCTCTTAAAGCACTCCTCAGGGGGTCAATTGTTAGCTATACTGCTGTGTGGCATAAACAACAAAAATGACAAGTTCACACGAGCAATACATCTTCCAATGAGAAAATCCAATCAATCCTAAAATACACACATGAAAATACTCAGATATTTTCTTTACACTTACAAAAAAGTGGAAAAAAAAAAAGACCTCCGCAAAACCAGCCAATCTTAGTCTTAAGGCTCAAGCTTAGTATTTGTTTGTTGCATTTGTATCCCACATTTTCCCACCTATTTGCAGGCTCAGTGTGGCTTACACACACCATCACAGGTCTAGAAAAAAAAAAACTCCACTACATTGTATATTTCTTCAATTCTCTGAAAAAACAAACAAACAAACATGTCCATCCACAGACAAAAAGATCAAAGTGTACTCCACAACAAGCAATTTGTATAATCCACTTAGCTCATGTCTTCTTAACAGTTGCAGGAATAAATCAGCATGTCAACAGATCCCTAGTATCCGATTGGGAATCCCCATTTCGCCAAAGCTGTGTCAGGGGTAATAACCCTGTGCCATGGTCATTGCTTCCAAAAGAACAGGCAGGGTAACTGACCAAAAGCTTAATCAAATTTTAAAGATGGAGCTCCGCCCCTTCCACCAGAGTGAAACCAATCACAATCAAGGTTTTTCTGTTAGAGAAAGTAATAGGTTTCTTTCACCTAAGGTTTCTGTGCATTGTTCCTCTTCTCTAATATTTTTTTTGTGGATTTTGGGACAGTGAAAGGTGCTGTTATGAGCTGAAAGAGCTTATAGGCATATTTCTGAAATTCTGCTTAAAGGTTTATTAAGTCAAACAAGTAAAGGCAGCTGGATGGATGAACTGACTAAAATTTACTCAAAGTTGGTTAATTTACTATTACAAAAAGTATAAATGCAAAGCTACATATCTGGGATAGAGTTGAAGAGGGGATACGGCTGTAAATTTCAATTAACAAAGATGCCATTAACAGCAAAATTGCTAATTGTTAGGTGCTGCATGCCTGGAATAACCTTCCAAGGGATGTAGTGACAACAAAACACTGTAGTTACAGGAACAAAAGAGCATGAGTTGAGCAGAGGATCCTTAGAGGAAGAGAAAGCAATCAGCTGCAGTCTGGCCCTGTACTATGGAATAAACTGAGCCGAGTTGGGCCTTGGGGTCTTACCAACTATCATTCTATTTTAAGAAAAATGTAATACAAATGTACACAATTTCATATTGTGTTTCATAGAGTTCCTTTATTTACAGACATAATTCAATACAATTAACTCTCTTATCAGACCACACCCTCCAACTCACATCAATACACCAGAGCTGTTGGGAAAGCTCCAATCACAGGTAAAATGTACTGGCTGTAGGGTCAAAGGTAATGTCATATTAAGGTCAGTGTCCTCCTAATATGTAGCCAGTGACAAGACAGTGCATGGCTCATCATTTCCAAAATCAAACCATGGGCATCAATACTGTAAACATCTCTACATAGACACTTCAAAATTCTTCACCCAGATTTGCTTATTATGTGCCCTCCCCTGGATTGGAACAACACTCCATATAGGATTTTTTTTCAGCGAAATTTCAGAGAGGAATGTTTCCATATCGGGATTACACAAAGCACTTTATAAGTTACAGGACATTAGAAATATGAGAGGTTAAGCAAAAATGGAAAAAAGGATCTTGGTAATGGACTGGGTGATGCTCTACAATATAAAAGGTATATCAGGGCCTACTTCCAATGCTGACCTTAGGGAATGTTCTTTTTGTACACTGCATAGAGAGTATTTTACCCAATCACAATTATATAAGTCAGGTAGAATATAGTCCCCTTTATGTGGTAAATGCCTGGGCTCCATCATTTATTTTAGGCATGGCCAACTTTGGACGTGATAGTTCAGTACCTGTCTATTTCAGGATACAGTATTACTAATTCATCAGAACATCTTAGATTGAACAGGGGCTTGTAGTGGAAAATCTAAGGGGGATACACTTCTAATTTTTAAAACATGTCTGGTAGCCAGATGGCCACTAAGCACCCCCCACCTACTAGAAAGGAAGGAATCAAGTACATCAATTCCTTGTTTGGGAGGCTTATGGTTTTCCAAAACAGAGAAAATGTTTGATGGTTTGGAACAGTTATAATCAAAATATGACACCGAGGGGGAGAAGTCTTATTTTAAATACTTTATAATAAGCTGATTGGAACAGGGACCAAGTAGCAATTAGTTCTCTAGTAAGTAATCCCTTACCTCTTTCATTACTTTTAGGTTTTCTACCATAATCACTGTAAGCCATGATAAACGAGGCTGAAGGTGATAGTAGATTTATAGTGTTTCTTCTGAAGGGTATGTGTATGGCGGGGGGGGGGGGGGGGGGGGGGGGGGGAAGAGAGGGAAATTTGTTATTAACTGCATTTTGATATCCATTTGTGGATATGAAAACTAATGTTTATTTTAAACTTACATTTTTCACACAACAGTAGCAGTATTTCACAACAAATGTGTTTCAATTGCTTCAGCAGTGTCAGGTTTTCATTCGGTTTTACAAATACAAGCTTGTTGGTATAGAGTTCTGCACAGTTCAAAACATCAGAGACTAGAACTTAGAGCCAAGTTGCACTCCTACAACCATATTCAATGAAGTGACAGGCTGCAGGGGTGTCGAGTCTCTCTCCTCAGTCCCTGCTTTTTCAAGATGCCTTGCAATTCTACATTTCCTTTATTTTGAACTGGCCACTTTCCTCCTCCTGCTCCTCTGGGTTTCCAGCTTAATTGGCTGATTGTCACAGAAAGCCCATGACACTGTTGTCCAACTGGCATTTTACTTCCCACTTTCCTTTAAATCCTCCCCTCCAATCTAGCACTACCATTGCAACAACTGTTGTTCGAGGTCTGCATCCACCATATGTCACTGCTATGCAAGGTCTGAAATCCATCTCTTCCCCCCCACCCAACCAAAAAATAAAATAAAATATGAAACTAGAAATTAAAATCTGATTTGTGCCACTAAAAACTGGCCTATATGTCATAGCTTCCTCCAGCACTGTTTAATGAATTAACATGTTTATTGTGTAATCGTTTCTTTCTATTTAAAAAAAAAAAAAAAAACCCTCATTCAACCATTTCTTAAAAACTCACTTACTATGTAACTGTTACCTATTGTATGCAACTTGGTCCTGTACCAACAGCCTGTTACTCAAAATATTGTTTGTTCTCCACCTACAGCTTAACGGTTGAATGGACTGTAAATGTCAAATTAAATAGTAAAAACCAGCAGCTCCAGTGTCAGAATGTCCAGCTCCTAGAAGCCCAGGAAATTTGCAGGAAGCTGGTTCAACCAATTACACATTTTACCAATGAAGAACTTAATTCTGAAAGACTGCACCGGACACACAGTTGGGCAAGTTCTATGACAGGGCACCTGACAGCAGCCTAACATTTGGGTGCAAGCTCTAATGCCAGCCATACAGCTGGTGTAAATGGGAGTCCCACCCATGCTTCACTCCATTGCAAATACAATGCGTAAGACGGTAGGTGCAGACTAGCATTTAGGCAGCATGAATATGCTAGCATTTTAAACGTTTATGCACAAGTGTGACCAGTCAGCTAAAAGCATTCCACACGCCTTTGCAGTGTAGGTCTCTTCCACTTTTTGCAAGAGTCCAGTCTCAGAAGCTAGATATCTGTCCTTCCTTTGATACCTACTATAAATGATCAGTTACCAGTTATCACTCCTTTCGTTAACACTACTGCAACAAGCTGTCATTCAAAATAAGGAAGCTGCAGTAGAGTGCAAGAACCCTCTCCAGTATTTATGCAAAATCAGTCTAACCAGAGGTCCAGAAACTTGCTGCAAGACTTCTCCCTGGTAAAAGACCAATCACCAGGTCCAATTTGGAGAGGACCACCCCTCTCCCCCCTTTTTGTTCCTTACTGCTGAGGTGGCCCATTTTCTCCTCCTTCTAAAGTAGGTTAAGGGACCTCAGAATTTCCCAAGAACCCAATTTTTCTTCCCTTGTGACATAGTGACAGATAAAGATCGCAGTGGTCCATCGAGTCTGCCCAATAGTCACATTCATTATTAATTCTTAAATCAACAATGAATGTATATACTTGTTCATGGTTTTTCTTTGGTGTTTCTGGAACATAGACCATAGAAGTCCGCCCAGCTTTGTCTTTATGTTCCAAATATTGGAGTTGCTGTCAAAGCCCACTCCAGCACATCCAAAACTATCTTGCCATTTGCGGAACAAAGATCGTAAAAGTCTGCCCGGCACTGTCCTCATGTTCCAAATTACTGAAGTTTCCGTTGAACCTCTTTCTAGCCCATCCTAAACCATATCGCTAAATGCAGGACTGACCGTACAAGCCAGCACAGCACCAGCCTAGTTGATGCAGTCAGTTGCCATCTAAGCACCACCTGACATGCAAGTTGTTCCTACTACTGGGTCCAATTTAATTTCTAATCTGAACTGTAAATCAAAAAGGAAGGAAAAAAAAAAAGATTAAATTGGAAAAATAGATTCCAGTCCCTCAGAGAGCAGACCAACTTCTGCCCTTCAGAAAGCTGTGAATGTGTCTCCCCCCAAAATCATTCCCTCACATCTACTACATGCTCTAAATCCGCATTGCTGCTTCCGGCTCTCCTCAGGAGGAATATGAAAATAATCTATAATTTTGTTGGAAATAGCTTTAAAAAATAATCTCTTAAGTAGTCTGAATGTAAAAAAGTTCCAGTTTCCTGCAGTAGTATTCAATAGAAGCGTTTGTTTTTCTCTTTACGCTTCTGGAAAACAACAGCTCCCACCACTGCACAGACGATAATTCCTAGGAGTGCACAAAGCAGCAGCAGAAAGATTTTCCAACCAGTCAGAGGTCCATTGCGGAAGTTTCCTGTAGGGTCATCCACGTTGTCTGCCAAGAAAGAGGACAAAAGAGTCATCAGCAGATAATGAAGATAAAAAGGCATACTTTCAAAACTTTGAAAATATGCCTCAAAAAGGTTCTTTTTCTCTCACAAGAAGACCATGCTCCCTCTAATCAGTATTTTTAGTTATTCAGTAGGGTGGTGGTTGTGTTTAACCTTTTATTTCTCTACTGTCAAATGGACTAACAAAACAAAAAGAATAAAAGATGACACTATTAGACAAACAAATATATACTTTTTTTTTTTTTAACACCAGCTTCCTTATGTCAGGACATAAGGAGCACAAATGAACAATAAAAGGAAAAGGTGAGAGAGGTTACAAGGAAGAGGAAGAGATGGATGGGATTTTAGAATTTTATGGACAAAATCCTGAAAGGGTGGGGGGGGGGGGGGGGTGAAGAAGGTCCTCCACAAAGATTATAGGCTCCACATCCAGACAGGATGCTTGGACTTCAACTACCAACATAGGAAACAGCAGGGGGGAAGGGCATAAAGTCACAATAGCCTGAGCCACCTGGCGCATGTGGAAGGTCCCAGGGCGTAGATGCTGACATGGCTTCACTCTTAGTTCTGCCAGCTTCCACACTCCTGGAACCGACCCTTCATGCTAAGGACTCTATGCAGGCTAGTGCAAGTTGTAGTGCACCAAAATTGATCGAATGGCTCCTATAGGTCTAAAGGAGTCTGCTGCTTGTCTCGATGAAGGAGGATACTATGTAAGGGAGGCACGCTGGTTCAGGAGATGGTCAGATAGGTAAAGAGCTGGTACACTGGTGAGCCCCCATGGTGGCAGGTGCAGGAAGGAAGCTCTTAGCAGCGCCCTTTTGGGCTGATTTTTCACTGGATAAGTGTTGAACCCTTACATCAGGGGTCAGTCTTTTCTTAAATTCCTTCCAATTTAGTCTTACTAGCCAGACTATGTACGATTCCGAGCCTATGCACTTAAAAGGATGTCTCCTACTAGTAAGGGAAACATAAATCCACGTATTTGGATGGTCTGGCTAAGAATGGAAAGTAAGACGGCCTCACTACCACACATTGCTTTCATAGATAATCACCCTTTGGGGACTTGAGCAGGTTGACGCTTGGCTCAATCTTGGTCCAGTCAATATTCTCCTCTTCAGGAGTGTGTTCCACCATCAGTTGGAATAACTTCATGGAGATAATGTCATGGTTGTCTAGGAAATGCAGAGAAATATCGGCCACAAAATAGAAGTAACAATGTGAAAGCAAAATTAAAACCGTATTAACCTTAAATTTCTCAATCACATCCTTTAGCAAGTCTGGCTCAGCTAAGTAATTTTAATGCACCAATAGTATCAAAAATGATAGGACAATACGCTCATTCTGAGGATAGAAAGAAGGCTGGTAAATGCCAATAACTGGTAGGCAAAGCTGGAGCAAAAGATGTACAGGAGGCCAAATAGGAGAGGTAATGGACATTCAGTGGGGTAGCTTGGACCCACCCTGCAGTAGCTCTCTAACTTTCCTCTGAATTAGCCTAACTCCAAATTCACACATGCAAAATCACTTTGATAATGTGTGTCCCTATAGGAAAATATAGAGGGGGGGGGGGGGGGGGGAAACCAGAGAAACTGCCTAGTACATTCTCAAGCCACGATGCTAGAGATCTGAGGGCAAGAAGAATGGCCATTTCCACACCACCTGATCTGCATGCTCACTTTCATACAAGTGTATGAGGAAGGACTGGATGTTTCTGCTGTTGCCACTTTGGTACAATTGGTTTTGCAAAATAACAGAATACGTATAATAAATCTAACTCAAAATAGATCCATAAAATGGTGAAATCCTCAGTATTTACACACAAGGAAAAAAGTACACTTACTATGTTGATGTTTTGGTAACCTGCAGCACATGAACTGCTGGCATGCAAAACCACCATGAAGTCAGTATTAGCCCAAATGGTTAATATCACTTGATCTGCATAATTCAGAAAGGTTTTGAATTATACATACGGACACCTCAAAGTCCAACTAAAGCATTCAAATACAGAAAATGACAGTAGATAAGCCCACAGAACCTATTCAGTCTGCCCATGAAAACCAACGGCAAGCTCTACAACCCTTTCTTTCTCAAAAAAAACAAACAAAAAAAAGCTATAAATATGGTCACAAACATTTATGTAAGAAGAGTAAATAAAAGCAAGAGAAAAAGGAAACCGATATGTTTCTCCAAGCAAGTGGCTGAGAAAATAAAGGCTGAAGAGTTGGCGTTCATGAAATACAGAAAAACTCAAGAAGAGGAACACTGGATGAAACTGAAAGAAGCCAAGAGAGAGATACGTCTGGCGAAAGCACAAGCGGCTAGAAATGTAAGGAGGGGCGACCAAAATTTCTTCAGGTATATTAGTGAAAGGAGGAAGACTAAAAAGGGAATTGTGAGACTGAAAGATGCTGCAAATCGCTATGTAGATAATGATGAAGAAAAAGCAAAATTTGCTAAACAGATACTTTTGTTCTGTTTTCACAGAAGAAAATCCTGGAGAAGGACCACGATTGACTGGCAAAAGTACATATGAGAATGGAGTGGATATAGCACTGTTCACCGAAGAGAGTGTGTATGAACAACTTGAAAATCTAAAGGTGGACAAAGCCATGGGACCAAATGGGATCCACCCCAGGATATTGAGGGAGCTCAGAGAGATTCTGGCGGGTCCTCTTAAAGATTTGTTTAATAAATCCTTGGAGACGGGAGAGGTTGCGTGGGATTGGAGAAGAGCGGATGAGGTCCCTCTTCACAAAAGTGGTGATAGCGAAGAAGCTGGAAACTACAGGCCGGTAAGCTTCACTTCGGTTACTGGAAAAATAATGGAAGCGATGCTGAAGGAAAGGACAGTGAATTTCCTGGAAGCCAATAAGTTGCAAGATCCAAGACAACATGGTTTTACCAAAGGTAAATTGTGCCAAACGAATCTCATTGAATTCTTTGACTGGGTGACCGGAGAACTGAATCACGGACGTGCTATAGACATAATCTACTTAGATTTCAGCAAAGCTTTTGACACGGTTCCCCACAGGAGGCTCTTGAATAAACTTGACAGGCTGAAGATAGCACCCGACATGGTGAACTGGATTAGGAACTGGTTGACGGACAGGCGCCAGAGGGTGGTGGTTAATGGAATTCACTTGGATGAGGGAAAGGTGAGCAGTGGAGTGCCTCAGGGATCGGTGCTGGGGCAGATTCTGTTCAATATATTTGTGAGTGACATTGCCGAAGGGTTAGAAGGTAAAGTTTGCCTTTTTGCAAATGATACCAAGATTTGTAACAGAGTGGACACCCCGGAGGGAGTGGAAAACATGAAAGGATCTAAAGAAGCTAGAAGAATGGTCTAAGGTTTGGCAATTAAAATTCAATGCGAAGAAATGCAAAGTGACGCACTTAGGGAGTAGAAATCCAAAGGAGACGTATATGTTAGGTGGTGCGAGTCTAATATGTACAGAAGGGGAGAGGGATCTTGGGGTAATAGTATCTGAAGGCGACAAAACAGTGTGACAAGGCAGTGGCCGTAGCCAGAAGATTGCTAGGCTGTATAGAGAGAGGTGTGACCAGCAGAAGAAAGGAGGTGTTGATGCCCCTGTATAAGTCATTGGTGAGGCCCACCTGGAGTATTGTGTTCAGTTTTGGAGGTCATACCTTGCTAAGGATGTAAAAAGAATTGAAGCGGTGCAAAGAAAAGCTACAAAAATGGTATGGGATTTGCGTTACAAGACGTATGAGGAGAGACTTGCTGACCTGAACATGTATACCCTGGAGGAAAGAAGAAACAGGGGTGATATGATAGACATTCAAATATTTGAAAGGTATTAATCCGCAAACGAACCTTTTCCAGAGACGGGAAGGCGGTAGAACTAGAGGACATGAAATGAGATTGAAGGGGGCGCAGGCTCAAGAAAAATGTCAGGAAGTATTTTTTCACAGAGAGTGGTGGATACTTGGAATGCCCTCCCGCGGGAGGTGGTGGAGATGAAAACGGTAACGGAACTCAAAAATGTGTGGGATAAACATAAAAGAATCCTGTTCAGAAGGAATGGATCCTCAGAAGCTTAGCGGAGATTGGGTGGCAGCGCCAGTGGTGGGAGGCAGGGCTAGTGCTGGGCAGACTTCTACGGTTTGTGCCCTGAAAATGGTAGATACAAATCAAGGTCAGGTATACACAAAGTAGCACATACGAGTTTATCTTGTTGGGCAGACTGGATGGACCGTACAGGTCTCTCTCTGCCGTCATCTACTATGTTACTATGTAACTATACTTTGGTGTTTGTCCCATGCTTTTTTGTTTCCACCAATATTGTTCTTGTCCCTACCATCTCCACACCACCCATCCTGTAAAAAACGTTGCAAGCAGCCGCTGGGTGCATCTCTGGAAGCTTGAATAGTGGTACTCCTTTATTGCATAATGTTCCCCTGCTAACCAATCAGCATATCAGTGTCTTAAAAACCCTTTTGAGCAGAAATTAGCTACAATTGCATAGAGTCCAACTCATGGGGTTACCAAGTTATCTATGAGGTTACTGTCCTTACTCAGCATGGAACCTGAACTCGAAGCAGATCTAGGAATCCTCAAGGTTACTCCATTTACTTTCAGGCTGGGATGTTAAAGTGTGATACAGGGTCTCTGACACTTCAGTTTTAAGTTCAAATGTATTTAAGTTTTCAAAAAATATACAAATAAACAAAAGAAAAACACAGTCCTAACCAGGATGTCATAAAAAGTTCTATACGATGCAATATCCTTAAATATTGAATGAATAAATAAAGAAGAACAAAACAGACAGGTTTACTTATCAAGGAATTAATTCACAGTGAGGTGTCCCTTGTCCATATATCTTGAAGAGCCACAATTTTTAAATGACTAGATGGTAGAAGAACAGAATAAAATTGTGAGGCTATTCCCTTTGTTTTAGTTAGAGTGTCAAATATATGAAAAATGCCAGGGTTTAACTGTGCATTATAATACTTCCTCAGCCATTTGGCAAGTACAGACTTCAATTGTAAATACCTACAATATTGAGTATTAGGCAGGTGAAATTTTTGCATTAGCTCTTTAAAAGAGATAATATTAGTGCCAGAACACAGATCAATTATACAATATATTCCACAGGAAATCCACTCCTTCCAAATAAAAGGAGAAGAACCAATTTTTATGTGAGCATGGCTCCAAAGTGATGCCATCTGAGAAGAGGACAAGGATATTTCACAAGTAGAATCTAAAAAGAGCCTTAAGAGCGTCATAAATAATGGGCCATGAGGTAACTATGGCGGAAGATGACAATAAAGGTAGAAAGTCTAATGAAAGAGGATGAGCCATCTTTTCTTCCAAAAGAAGCCATACAGGAGCAGGCACACTAGAACAATTCATGCTACTACTCCTTTTAGTAAAAATGCCTGTTGATATAAAAAGAAGTCTGGCAATTTCAAACCTCCTAAATGGCGTGGCATATGTAATTTATATAATGAAATTCTAGCAAGCTTATTTTTCCATAGAAAAGAAGAAATATCTAAAACCTTAAAAAAGGACTTAGGAAATTGGAATGGAAGCATACTCGTTATATACAGAATACGTGGAGCAATGACCATTTTTATAGTCTCAATTCTCCCCCACCGACTAAGAGACACTTCAGTTTTAAACAGCTTTTCATACTTTTATTTTTCTTTGAAATATGCTGTTTGACACTGGGTATGTGCAAGGCTTGCTTAGACTGCATGGATTTGGTTGTTTTTTTTTTTTTTTTTAACTGAAATTGTATTGATTTTACAATATATAAATTCAACAAATGGCAAGTGAACATTAACTGCAACTAACAGCTTTACTTAACTACAACACAGAACCCTAGGCCCCATCATGGCCCCCCCTTTCCAACCCCTGAATCAGATCATCACCCTACCTTTGCCTATTATCAGGGTATCTATATCCAGTTGATATAGAGTCAAGCTACATTGGTTTAAGAACCCGATAGGCAAACATTTGAATCTGATATAAAATATCTGAGCAGCAGTTGTTGCCTGAAGCAGGGAGAGGAGCACCCGTATATACAGAAATCAGAGCTGAACCCGAAGAACCATTTTTTTTTAAAGAAGAACATTCAGGGTAAGAGCTCACCAGACAAGTCCCCTGTAGCTGCAGAGGCTCCAAAAAAGTAGCCAGTGGGCAAACGAACCCCCGAGATATCAATGCAGTTCTTCCATTCATTTTTATCTTCTATATCAGTCATCACCTGCAGAGTTCAGGAATAAAGGGAGCAAAGAAAAGAGACTAGGATGGAACAAAGATTGATGATAAAAACAATACGTAAAAACTAGAGCAACAAAGAGCAGCAGCTCACCGTCAGCCTGCCTCGTGAATAGCGGACAGCCAGGAAGGTATCGTGCTTCTGGTTGCGCAGATCCGCCGTGCAACCTGCTAATTCCACACTGCGTCCATCCTTACCGTGCTCATACTCCATGGAACCATTGTTCACCATCACTGAGATATAAGGGAATACCCGCTGAAGGGACAGAATTGCCAATCAGCACACTTCTGCTACTAATCCTCTCTGCAGCACTACGAGATGTACGCAATGCTGTACACATACAGAGAAGGGAATGTCCCTGCTCCATGAAGCTTACAATCTATCCAAACAGAAAACAGGACAAAGTAAGAGAACTCATAAGTTTCATTTATTATGAAGGGCAGCAAGGGCCAAAGTCCACCCTGCTGCATAGCTGGGTATCTGGCCAAGACTCACACCTCAATACGATGTGTGTGAAGGAACAGACCATGCCTAATCCAGGACATTACATGCAGACACACAATGACAGGAGGAGTAGGAACATAAGGAACCCAGAGACAGCACAAATTCTCACCTCTGTTGTTTCATCATTGGGGTATGTATCAAGAAAGATAGCCAGACCATGAAATTTGTCTTTGCTTCCAAATACAGGACCTGGAAGGAAAAGAGAACTGAAGATAGCTTTGTCCTCTTCTGAGCGCTATTGACAGGAAGTGAGCAACACTAGTCTGAAACAGTGTTTGAGAAAAAATATTAAGAAGACAGTTAATATAGTGACAGGGTTTGAAAAAGTGATCATGGCAACAGTAACAGAAACAAATAAATGGGGCAAGGGGGTGGAAGCAGCAGCAAAGACAGGATAGTGGTAGAAGGTTAGGCCACAGCACAGAAGAGACCACAGGAGAAGGAGCAGCCCTGATTTCTGGCTCTGAAAGGGGGACAGGGATGCTGTGCTGTACCTGGGGAAAGCCGGTCTCTGGTGTACCACAATGCTATGCCGTCTCCATGCAGGTTCTTCTTCCCACCCCCATGAATGTGGAACTGGACATGCAGCTCCCAGTCTTTCAAGAGACAAGACTACAAGAAAAAAAAAGAAACATGTATCAAATGCTATGATTTCAGGAGTATGTTTGTGGATTTTATTATATATGAAATACTGTAATTTACTTTAGGTATTATAGGAAAATATAATAAGTTCTCACAAACCCAGGATCCATGGAGGATCCTTGCATGCAATCCGTATCTGTATCTACTAGGGACCCCAACCACTATACCTACCGATAGGAGGGTCTGATACCTGCACCCACTGTCAAAAGTATGCATTCCATGCTATGTTACTTGTGGGGGTTTCTGCATGTAACCCACTAAACTCCTGTATTTTCATGCACATAAGCTGCGGCTAATATTCATTTTTACATTTTAACAAGAGCAGTCACAGCTAATACAGGGGTGCGGTTTATGTACGATCCTCTTTACACTGTATGATTCACTGCACACTTAACATAAGAATGAAGCAAAACACAATAACACAGGTTAAACAGTTTAAACTTTTATTGATCTGAATTTTATCATGACTACAAGACAAAAATCCTTCAAAATCTTCAGAAATATCCAAATCCATAAAATGTTTTGCTAGAACCTTTTCTACTGCAGGATCAGTTTCTTGTGACAATGTCTCTTCCGAGTCACAATCGGATTTGACTTGCAGAGAATCTGCACCTTTCTGAATCCATTAATAAATGTTCTGGGCTTGATGGCATCCCATGCCGACAACACCCATTTGAATGCTTCAGCATAGGTTGTGCACTGCCACTCACAGAAGGGGAACTGGATGCCCGTCATTCATCGTTCCCACGTCATTCTTACAAGCATCTTAAATGGATGCTTTACAGCAAAGTCTATCAACTGAAGCTTGCAACCGAGGGCCCCAGGTATCATGGCAATATGAGCAACAACCTTGTTCATTTATTTAGTTGCATCAGTTTTGTGTGCTGCCATAGAATCCAACATTGAGATTTTTGCATTAAAAAATGCACCAGAACATGAGTGAAATGATTTCTCCACCCATTTCTTCATGACGTCTTTGTCCATCATTTTTTTTTAAAATTATTATTGCATACCAGGATGACACCTTTTGGAAAATGTTCCCGTGGCATGGTAATGCATTTAAAAATAACCAGGGCTTCAGCTTTCTGCTATCAGCAGTGCATGCTAAAACTATTGTAAAACTAGTCCTTTCATGGCCTGTTGTAATCATGATGGCTTTAGCTTGCCGTTCAGCCACAGTTCATGTGGCAGGAATATCAAACCACATAGGGACTTCATCCATATTAATTATACTGCTGGACACAAAATTATCAGCATTCTTTGTGAATAAAAATCACAAAAGCTAATCATTAATTCTTCCCAGTTTACAGGCAGCTTCTACCCTACAGTGGTTTTAGCCCTAACAGATCGTTCCTATGCATAAAATTTATGTACCCAGTTCACTCTTCCTGAGAAATTATCTATTTTTGTTTCAGCAGCAAGCACTGTTGCTTGGCTGAAACCATCACACTTTCCATTTCTATCTGTGTTTGTTTTCTGCAGTCCTGCTTCCGACCTTTTGTTGGGCAATTGTTTCATATACGATATCTTCAATAAAGCTTTTTGGATATTATACTGATCTGCTGGTTTGTTTTCCACGTTGGATTTTGCAGATCGTTTGCCAATTCGTTAGGGATTTCAGGTATTTTGACACGGATGAAAGAATTTTTGACTTCGACATTATAAAGGAAAAATGGCAGTCAAATCTCAGATGGTTGGACCCCATTCTGTGGAGTGCCTTAAGGTTCTCCTTTGTAACAGGCAAATCAGAGGGAGTAACACCACAAAAGTTTGTCAGGTAAAACGAATGTATCAGGGCACAGATGAAACCACAAGGTGAAGTCAGAAGCAGCAATGTTCATTTAAAAACCCGATTTGGGCAATAGCCGAAACACGGGCTGTGTCGGGTTTTTGAATAACATTGCTTTTTCTGACTCTGCCTTGTGGTCTTGTCTGTGGCCCGATAATACTCTTTTTACCTGACAATAAAAATAAATATATATTCTTTTTACCTGACATTAAATACCGGATGTTAAAAATAAATTTATATATATATATATACTAGTAAAAAAAGACCCATTTCTGGCACAAATGAAATGGGCGCTAGCAAGGTTGTCGTCAAAGCGGCGCTGGTGACCCCTCCACCCCCCCCCCCAGGGTGCCAGCGCTCCTCCCCTCAACCCCCCCCAAGGTCATCATAGGCAGTGCTCCCCCTCCATACCCCCCCCCCCCGAGGTCGCTGCCACTCCCCCTCGTCCTGTATGCCCTTCCCCCCCTTTATGGTCTCAGGAGCCCCCTTCCATCCCCACCTCACTGGTGTGAGGACCCCCCCTCTCAGTTCTCAGGACCCCCTCCCCCCATCTGACATCCCTGGAGCCCCTTCCCCCCCCTCTCTCTGATGACATGCACCCACTGTCAGTGGCTGTGGCCCTGCAGTGCAAGCAGGATGTGTGCTGCAGCCCATGCTCCGGTTCAGTGTTGCACTGAAGCTGCTGCTGTGTACGTGCAGAGGCTGAGCTGTAATATTTCCCAGTTGACTCGTAAGTGGGTAGACTTAGAACCTGTGAGCTGCTGCTGACTGCAAAGACTGGGAGAAAGAAAAGTTTCAGTCTTTTGTGCTCCTATGTGAAGGGGGACATGTGCTGCAGGCTCTCCCCTTCATTAGTGCTGGCTGTTGTAAAAAAATGTGAAGGGGAGTAGGGACAGACGCAGTTTCAGGGTTCTTTAAGCTTTGTTTTTGCTTTTTTTTCAGTTGTTCCCGCCCTCATTTCCTGTTTGCAAGGCAGCCTGAAGCTGCGTCCCTGCATGTTCCCCTTCACTGTTTTTAACAACAGCCAGCATTAATGAAGGGGAGAGGCTGCAGCACACGTCCCCCTTCAGATAAACCGGATATCTCTGGCGCCTAAAGTTTCCGGCTTGAGGCTTCATTGGAACTTTGGAGGTGCCTTTTATATATATATAGATACATTGATATAGAGAGATCTTTTTGCCAGGTAACGGAATTCAAACATGCGTGGAATAAACAAAGGAAACCTGTTCAGAAGAAATAGATCCTCAGGAGCTTAGCCGAGATTGGATAACAGAGCCGGTAGTGGGAGGTGGGGCTGGTGGTTAGGAGGCGGGGATAGTGCTGGGCAGACTTATACGGTCTGTGCCAGAGCAGATGGTGGGAGGCGGGGATAGTGCTGGGCAGACTTGTACGGTCTGTGCCCTGAAAAAGACAGGTACAAATCAAGGTAAGGTATACACAAAAAAGTGGTGGCACATTTCTTGGGCAGACTGGATGGACCGTGCAGGTCTTTTTCTGCCGTCATCTACTATGTTACTTTTCCTTTTTTGATGTTAAATTCTTTTCATATGCTGACAAGTCTTTGCCGATATCAGTACGAGATGTATTAGATACCTCTAGAACAGATTTTGTCCTACATAGCAAAGTTGGAGGTGCTTTGTTCAGCACCATGGCTTCAAACTTAAAGAGACAAGACTAAGTTGCTTTGGTTAGATCATGTAGGGCGAAATAAACTTTCTGATGGACTCAAGCTAAAGGTTGATAACACCTCTAAGATACTTGGGGGCCTTTTACTAAGCTGCGTAGATGCCTATGCGCTCAACCTGCATCAACTTTGAGTTGCCACCTGGCTACCGCGTGGCAATTGCAGTAATTTCATTTCTCATGCGCGTCCGCTAGGCGCACCAGAAAATATTTTTCTGGTGCTCGGACAGGATGGAACCATTCAGGTCTTTATCTGCTGTCATTTACTATATTACTATGTTTCTGGCATGTAGGTCGTAATTGGAGGTAATCGTCATTCTACGTGTTGCACGGTTATCAAATGAGACCTTACCGCTAGGTCAATGGCTGGTAAGATCTGACACAAAATGGATGCGTGGCAATTTTCATTTTGTCACACGTACATTTTCAGCAAAAATTAAACAACATGTTTTACAGGTGCGCTGAAAAATTATTCTACACGCACCAAAACACGCGTCTACACTACTGCAGGCCATTTCTCAGCACGCCTTTGTAAAAGGGCCCCTTGGATTCTATTTGGATACATCCTTATCTTTAAAGTTTCAAATCAATAAAATTATTAGATCTACATTCTTTAAATTACACTATGTTAAAAAAAATAGTTCTTTTTAAAAGAAAACTTTTTTTTTGTTTTGGGTCAAGCGGTGATTTTGTTGAAATTAGATTATTGCAATGGTTTATATAGAGGGGCATAATTGAACGAAAACGTCTATTTCCATGGGCGTTTATCTCCGAGAACGGGTCCGTGAAGGGGCGGACCGAACCGTATTTTCGAAAAAAATAGACGTCCATGTTTTATTCGACAATTTGTGAGCTGGGCGTTTTTGTTTTTCAGTGATAATGGAAAATGAAAGCGCCCAGCTCAAAAACGAATAAATGCAAGGCATTTGTTCGTGGGAGGGGCCAGGAGTCGTAGTGCACTGGTCCCCCTCACATGCCAGGACACCAACCGGGCACCCTAGGGGGCACTTTTACAAAAACAAACAAAAAAAAAAGGTAAAAGAGCTCCCAGGTGCATAGCACCCTTCCCTTGTGTGTTGAGCCCCCCAAATCCCCCTCAAAACCCACTGCCCACAAGTCTACACCATTACTATAGCCCTAAGGGGTGAAGGGGGGCACCTACATGTGGGTACAGTGGGTTTGGGGGGGTTGGACGACTAAGCATTAAGCAGCACAATTGTAACAGGTGGGGGGGGGATGGGACTGGGTCCACCTGCCTGAAGTCCACTGCACCCCTTAACAACTGCTCCAGGGACCTGCATACTGCTGCCAGGGAGGTGGGTATGACATTTGAGGGTGAAAAAAAGTTGTGAAATATTTTTTGTGGTGGGAGGGGGTTAGTGACCACTGGGGGAGTCAGGGGAGGTCATCCCCAATTCCCTCTGGGGGTAATCTGGTCATTTAGGGCACTTTTTGGGGCCTTATTCGTGAAAAAAACAGGGTCCAGGAAAAGTGCCCTAAATTCTAGCTACAAACGCATACTTTTTTTCCATTATCGGCGAAAGGCGCCCATCTCTGTTCGGGTGATAACCACGCCCCAGTCCCGCCTTCACCATGCCTCCGACACGCCCCCGTCAACTTTGTACGCTTCCGCGATGGAGTGCAGTTGAAAACGTCCAAGTTCGGCTTTCGATTATACCGCGTTATTCGTTTTTGGGAGATAAACGCCTATCTCCCGATTTAGGTCGCAATATAGGCGTTTTTGTCTTTCAATTATAAGCTGGATTGTTTCCTTTTGGTCAACATAATATCTGAATTACATGTGATATAGAAGGTAAAATTATGTATCATACCTGATAATTTTCTTTCCATTAATCATAGCTGATCAATCCATAGACTGGTGGGTTGTGTCCATCTACCAGCAGGTGGAGATAGAGAGCAATCCTTTTGCCTCCCTATATGTGGTCATGTGCTGCCGGAAACTCCTCAGTATGTCGATATCCAAGCTCCATCCGCAGGACTCAGCACTTAGAGAATTACACCCACAAAGGGACACTCTGCCCAGCTCACCGCCGCCGAAACGGGGGAGGGGAATTAACCCAGCTCATCCCCACACAAGTGGGGGAGGGGAATCCGTCCAGCTCATCCCCGCGGAGCGGAGGAGGGACACCACACCCGCCGATGCGGGGGGATCTGGCTCGTCCTGCAACCGCAACCGCGGGAGGAGCTGACTGACCCTAACACCGCCGAAGCGGGAGGGGTACAAAGCTGCCCTACTGCCGCACGAAGCGGGAGGGAGCGCCGGCAGAATTTAAGTCTCAATCCAGCCCCGAAAAACGGAGGGGAGAGGAATGCAGCAGCTCACTGTAACACAAATTCGTCTCAACTCTTGAAGAATCCATTGAAAAACTTGAACACGAAGTCCTCCTGAACAGGAACTGAAGACTAAACTTGAACCTGAAATGCAACCAGAATATAAACAACACAGATATCTGGGAGGGGCTATGGATTGATCAGCTATGATTAATGGAAAGAAAATTATCAGGTATGATACATAATTTTACCTTCCATATCATCATGCTGATCAATCCATAGACTGGTGGGATGTACCGAAGCAGTACTCACCCAGGGCGGGACATAGAAATCCCTGACTGCAACACTGAAGCTCCAAACCGGGCCTCCGCCCGAGCAGCCACAGTCAAGCGGTAATGCCTGGAGAAGGTATGGGCCGAAGCCCAAGTTGCCGCCTTGCAAATCTCTTCCAAGGAGACGGACCTCTGCCATCGAGGCCGCCTGAGCTCTAGTGGAGTGAGCCTTCAGCTGGATAGGCGGCACCTTCCCCGCGGCCACATAAGCCGCTGCAATGGCTTCCTTGACCCATCTTGCCACTGTAGGCTTAGCAGCCTGCAGACCCTTACGAGGACCTGCAAACAGGACAAACAGATGATCCGACTTCCGGAAATCATTGGTCACTTCCAAATATCTGATGACTCATCTCACATCCAGATATTTAAGAGCAGAGTATTCCTCTGGGTAGTCCTCCCTACGAAAGGAAGGGAGACAGAGCTGCTGATTCACATGGAAGCGAGAAACAATCTTGGGAAGGAAGGAAGGCACTGTGCGAATAGTCACTCCTGCCTCAGTGAACTGCAGAAAAGGCTCTCTACATGAGAGCGCCTGGAGCTCGGAAACTCTTCTGGCTGAAGTGATAGCCACCAAAAAGACTGCTTTCAACGTCAGGACTTTCAGAGATGCCCTCGACAAGGGTTCAAAAGGCGGCTTCTGCAAGGCTCTTAGCACCAGGTTGAGATTCCACGCAGGCACCACTGAGTGCAGAGGAGGGCACAGGTGATTAACTCCCTTGAGAAAGCGCACCACATCTGGCTGCGAAGCCAGAGAAGCACCCTTCAGGCGGCCCCTGAAGCAAGCCACAGCCGCTACCTGGACTTTAAGGGAACTGAGCGACAGGCCTTTCTCCAGACCTACTTGCAGGAACGCCAACACTGAAGAAATTGGAGCAGTGAAGGGAGAAAGTGAGCCTGCTTCACACCACGCTGCAAAGATACGCCAAACTCTGGCGTAAGCAGTAGAAGTAGAGCGCTTCCTCGCTCTCAGCATAGTGGCGATGACCTTGTCTGAGAAGCCCTTCTTTCTCAGACGCTGCCGCTCAATAGCCAGGCCGTAAGACCAAAGGGGGAGGGATCCTCCATCACCACGGGACCCTGATGTAACAGGCCCTGCTCCACTGGCAGCCGCAGAGGATCGTCCACTGAGAGCCTGATCAAGTCCGCATACCAGGGACGTCTGGGCCAGTCCGGACCCACCAGGATTATCCGGCCCGGATGCTTTGCCACCCGGTCTAGCACCCTGCCCAACATGGGCCAGGGCGGGAACACATAGAGAAGCTCTTGTGTCGGCCACTGTTGGAGAAGAGCATCTACTCCCAGGGATCGAGGGTCCCGTCCTCTGCTGAAAAAACGCGGCACTTGGCAATTGGCCGATGACGCCATCAGATCTAAGCTCGGCTGGCCCCAGCGCTTCGTGATGTCCAAGAACGCCTGAGCAGATAGCTGCCACTCTCCGGGCTCCAAGGTATGGCGACTGAGAAAGTCCGCCTTGACATTCATGACTCCGGCAATGTGGGCCGCTGACAGCTGTTCCAGGTTCACTTCCACCCACTGGCATAGATTCATGGCCTCCTTGGCTAGAGGGGCGCTCTTGGTACCTCCCTGGCGGTTGACATAGGCCACAGCCGTGGCATTGTCCGACAGGACCCGTACTGGCTTCAACGCCAGTACCGGGATGAACTCCAAAAGCGCCAACCGAATGGCTCTGAGTTCCAGGAGGTTGATAGACCACTTTGCCTCTGCAGGAGACCAGAGCCCCTGCGCTGTCCTTCCCAAGCAGTGGGCTCCCCAGCCCGACAAAGAGGCGTCCGTCGTGACGACAATCCACTCCGGGGTCACCAGAGGCATTCCTGCAGACAACCTGTCTGTCTGCATCCACCAGCTCAGCGCCTTGCGCACTGCTGGGTCCAAGGCAAGGCGCACAGCATAATCCTCCGACATCGGAGTCCAGCGCTGCAGCAGAGAGTGTTGAAGTGGTCTCATATGAGCCCTGGCCCAGGGCACTACTTCCATCGTGGCCATCATAGAGCCCAACAGCTGCACATAGTCCCAAGCCCGAAGAAGAGAGGCTACTAGGAACTGGTCCACCTGAGCCTGAAGTTTGACAATCCGATTGTCCGGCAGGAACACTCTGCCCACTTGGGTGTCGAATTGAACTCCCAGATACTCCAGGGACTGAGTTGGGCGCAGCTGGATCTTCTCCCAGTTGATGATCCATCCCAGGGAGCTCAAAAGAGCAACTACCCGGTCCACAGCTTTGCCGCACTCTGCATAAGAGGGGGCTCGGATCAACCAGTCGTCCAGATAAGGATGGACTTGTACTCCTTCCTTCCGCAGGAAGGCCGCGATGACCACCATTACTTTGGAGAAGGTCCGCGGAACAGTAGCCAACCCGAAAGGGAGGGCTCTGAACTGGAAGTGTCGTCCCAGGACTGCAAAACGCAGAAAGCGTTGATGAGGAGGCCAGATGGGAATATGCAGGTACGCTTCCTTGATGTCCAAGGAAGCCAAGAACTCTCCTGCCTTCACTGCCGCTATAACAGAGCGGAGAGTCTCCATGCGAAAGTGCCGCACTTTCAAGGCCCGATTGACCCCTTTGAGGTCGAGGATAGGCCGGACAGAACCTCCTTTCTTTGGTACCACAAAGTAAATGGAGTAACGTCCCTTGCCAGTCTGATTTTCTGGCACCGGAACGACCGCACCCAGGCGGATCAGGTTGTCCAAGGTCTGCTGCACTGCCACAGCTTTGACCGGAGACTTGCAGGGAGAGAGTACAAACCCGTCTCTTAAGGGTCGGCAGAACTCTAACTTGTAGCCGTCTCTGATGACTTCCAGCACCCAAGCGTCTGAAGTTACTTGGTCCACTCGCCCAGAAACGAGGACAGGCGTCCTCCAATCTGCACTGGGCCATGGACCAAGACCCCGTCATTGGGTACGAGACCCTGGGGGAGGACCGGAGGGCGTACCTCCGGGACGGCGGTCTCTGCGAAAGGAATGCTGCTTGGGGGAGAAGTTCCTTTTGAAGGAAGAGGGGGCAGAGGAGCCCGACTTGCCCGGGCGGTACCGACGGGCTTCTTGAAACCGTCCTCTGGAGATACCGGGGCGAGCACTGGCCCGAGCCCTGACCTCTGGTAACCTCTTGCCCTTAGACGTGCCGAGATCGGTCACGATTTTGTCCAGCTCGACCCCAAAAGAGCAGCTTGCCTTTAAAAGGCAACTTAGCCAGGCGGGACTTAAAGGCGTGGTCCGCAGACCAATGTTTCAGCCAAAGCCAGCGCCGCGCAGAGACTGTCTGAGCCATGCCTTTAGCCGAGGCTCTCAAGACATCATACAGTAAGTCTGCCAAACAAGCCAAGCCCGATTCCAGGGCCGGCCAGTCAGCCCTCAAGGAAGGATCCGAGGGGGAAGCCCGCTGCACCAACGTCAGGCACGCCTTGGCCACATAGGAGCCGCAAACTGAGGCCTGCAAACTTAAGGCAGCCGCCTCGAAGGACGACCTTAAAGCAGCTTCCAATCTTCTGTCTTGGGCGTCCTTTAGTGCCGTGCCACCTTCCACCGGCAACGCCGTTTTCTTAGTCACCGCAGTGATTAAAGAATCCACAGTAGGCCAAACAAAGGCCTCACGCTCACTTTCAGGCAAAGGATAGAGGCGGGACATAGCCCTAGCCACTTTGAGGCTCGCTTCCGGGACATCCCATTGAGCCGAAATTAAGGTGTGCATGGCATCATGCACGTGGAAGGTTCTAGGCGGGCGCTTCGTCCCCAGCATAATGGCGGAGCCAACAGGGGCTGAGGGAGAGACGTCCTCCGGAGAGGAAATCTTCAAAATGCTCATGGCCTGCAATAACAGGTTGGGCAAATCCTCTGAGCGAAAAATCCGTGCTGCAGAGGGATCACCCGCTCCATCCGAGCGGGAATCCGTCTCCTCCAAGGAATCCCCAAAGGACCGTTGGGAGAACTCCGATACGCTGCCCTCATCTACATCAGAGGAAACAGCGTCCTCTAAGGCCTGGGCATCAACCCGAGGGCGTTTACTTCCGGGGGCCTCAACCCCTTTATCGGACAAGGGAGAAGGGGCAGCGTTCTGCATAAGGAAGGCCTGATGCAGCAGCAAAATAAACTCGGGGGAGAAACCCCCCAAACTGTGCAATTCAGCAGCCTGGGCCACAGCCCTAGACGCACCCTCAACCGGCGCTCGCAAGAGCGGGGGAGAACCATGCTGCGCATCCAAGATGGCGTCCGGCGCGACACTCCGCGAAGGAGCCGCGCGGGAAGAACGGCGCTTAACTTTAGCCGCTTTTTTGCCGTCGCCCAAATCAAGGGCGGCCATGGCATGAATGTCTCCCAGCTCAAGGGCGGCCCAAGAAGAAGCCGTCCGAGCAGTGGCCGGCCAAGATGGCGGAGGCGAGCAGCGGGGGATGGGCGTTTATGGCGGGAAAAACCGCCGCGCCGGAGGAAGACCCGGGACACTGACCGGCCTCCAAACTGACACCCAACAAGGGCGAATCAGACTTTAAAACCCCCGCATCCCCGCTAGAAGCGCACACGCGGTCCGGGGAGCGATTCTTCGCGCCCTCGCCCTCCGACGCCATAGGCCACGTGGAGATCAATCGGGGAACCCCCTGCCCGCTATAAAAAGTTAAAAATTACCTGCTTCTCGCTCCGAGCTGTAACGACCTGGTGTCCCAGTGAGTAGCTGCAATAAACGTTTAAATAAACGTCGAAATAAACGCCCTTAAGGACGTTCAAAATTTTTTTTTTTTTTCAACGGAGCCAGCGGGAGGGGGGAGAAAAGGAGGGACCTGGCGCCACCAGGTTTGCACTTGCTCAAGAAGAGCCCTCAACCCAGGCACTCAACAAAACCTAAAAATTAGGCTTGGAGGCCTAGCCAGAGCTGCTGCTGTGTGTGACCACCACCTGCTGAGATAGAGAACATACTGGGGAGTTTCCGGCAGCACATGACCACATATAGGGAGGCACAAGGATTGCTCTCTATCTCCACCTGCTGGTAGATGGACACAACCCACCAGTCTATGGATTGATCAGCATGATGATATGGAACAGATGATTATGGGACAAAGAGGTCAGAGCACATTACATCTATTTTGATAAAATTTCACTGGTAGCCTACTAAGGCCGTTTTTTTTTTAATTAGCATGTTGGGTTTATAAGATGTTTGGAGGTAATATGTCCACAGTATTTATTTTCCTTATTTTTTTTTCTGTCTTCATCACGAGCAACAGAATCCCTTCTTATCTATTATCCACCCTTTGTGAAAGTTATAAATAAAAAAAACCTCTTATTTTATTTTCCTTATCAAGCAGTTTCAGTATGGTGTTCTTTACCTATAAAATTTAGGACGAACCATTCATATTTGCCATTTTGTAAACATTTAAAAGTTTATTTGTTTGAAAATTTATTTTTATTAGGTTTTAAGTTTATGCTGTTTTTTCGTTTTGTTACTTTACGACATTGTATCTTGATCTTATGTTGTCCGCTTTTGAATCTGTATATGGGAGTTGGTGGGATATAAGCACCATTACCATACTGGCTATTTTTTCTTCCAGCCAAGATGGCATTGTGATGAGATGCCCCGATGTTGCAGCATGAAGGTAGGAGAGAGTTTGTTTTGTGACTTTGACCCATTTTATGATGGGGAAGAGGAGGGGAAGTTGTGGCAGATTCTTCCAATGTCTACCTCTACCCTGACCTTGAGGTGATGCTGCTTCAGGAGTTTGGAGCTCCTCTTGGTTTTGGTGCAATACCATTTTCAGCTCCACCTTAAGGAGGTCTCTCTGGCAGCAATGTAAGCAGGTTTTTTTTTTTTTTTTTAATTTATGCATTTATATTTATATAGTTACAAGTTAAATCACTTGATAAGAAAATAGTGCTAATACAACTAGTATCTCATAGGAAATTTAACGCATATAAATTTTAAAG
Source organism: Microcaecilia unicolor (assembly GCF_901765095.1). NCBI lineage: Eukaryota > Metazoa > Chordata > Amphibia > Gymnophiona > Siphonopidae > Microcaecilia > Microcaecilia unicolor. Next base: position 185,515,652 of record NC_044038.1, on the reverse strand, counting down.
TTCCTTATTAGCATCATAAAAGTCCACAACATAGGAGTCCAATGATCCAACTATGGAGAACAAAAGGAAAAAACAACCTATACACTTAAATCGAGACATAAACGTTTGCAAACTTGTTATATTTATACCATTAAGAGGCTTTTTTTTAATGTTATAAATAGGGTCAGTTGCGAAGGATCAAAATATACATATTTTACAGATTGATATGAACCCAAGCATTTGCAGGGCTATTTTAAGTAGAAAGTTGCCCTAATCTGTAATGTTTCCTGTTTCAGTTGTAAAAACTTCTGTCTACGTTTTTGCGTCTCTCATGCCAGGTCTGGAAATACCCGAACTAGTAATCCTTTAAACAATTTTTCTCTTACTTGAAAAATTTTTTTTTAGTATCCAGACCTTATCTGTAAGTAGTACAAACGTCACTGTTAAAGTGGATGGTGTTACTTGTTCTGAGTCAGATGTTTCTAGCATAGCAGAAACATCCAAGGACTGATTATTTTCTTGCACCTGTAAGTTCTTTTCAGCCTTTGTGGGGATGTAAAATGCCTGTGACACTGGAGGAATAAGATCTTCATTTATATTAGAATTTCTTTAAAGTAGAACTTCAACATTTCCCTTGGGGAAATCAGCGGATGAAAAGGAAAGTTAGTAAAACGTAAATTATTGCCTCGGGAGGCATTTTCAAGGAACTCTGACTTCCTCCTCAGGTTTGCCAAATCTTTAATCATCGTTGTTTGTATTAGCTGTATCTGTTGAGTTTCCTTCTCAACCTTATTTATCTGTGATGACAATGTTTTAATTTCAGTGTCCATTTCTCTCACTTTCCCAGCAACTACAACTATGTTTCATTTGGGGGCACAAAGCCTTACCAAGATCCGCTATCAACATCCATAAACTATCTAAAGTTACTTCCACAGGTTTTTTTTAAAACTTGTAATCAAAATATCCACTGGCTCACCAAGTTGTTGCATTGCCTCCGTCACAGCTGCTCCTCTCTTATCTTCTGTAGATCTTAAAACGGTGTGTGCAGTTAAAGTACTCCCGCTTTCTTCCGATATTTGTAGAATTGCCTCCCGCCCTGAAGATCCCGCTGACTCCTCAGTATTCGGGTCCACTGGGGCCGATATCGGAGAACTGCTAAACACCGGCTGAGGAGGTGGCTCTCTTCCGTCGGGGCTCAAAGTAGCTTCCAGCCCATTGCTCTGCCTGCTATCTCCACTCGCGGGTTGAGCCTGCAGACCGCTCACCGACGGCGTTACCGAGCTTGCGACCCTCTGCAAATACTGCATTATTAAACCTGATGAGGCAGACGTTCTTTGCTGCTGGGAGGCATCAGCGGCAGCTCGTCCTCTCCTCTTTGGCATATTAGAAAAGGAAAAAAGAAAAATATCGAGGAAATACTGAGGAGCACTCAAACGCGTCCGTCTCGATCGGCAGCCATCTTGAACTTGTAAGCGGGGTTTCTTTGAGCCCTGTGCCCAGGTCAAGGCAGTGCTATCCGGAAGTTCTCTGATGCCTTGAGAATTTGGTGCAGAGAGAGATAGAGAGGGAACTATCCCCAGAACCACTGTTGGAGGGACCTCTGTGGATCATTGCTGTGCAGGTCAGAAATCACATAAGCAGCAGATTAATATATTAAAGTACCTGCTCAAGTTGGGGGAAGTCGGAACATCAGGTACAGTGGCTGTGCTGCCTAAAGTGAATAAAGTGACTTTACAATCACTATGGGACATCCTGCAAGTCCTCAACCAGTCTATGCTAAACCCATCACTTACAATGGTTAATGATGTCACATTGATTTCCAAAAGAACACTGGATCAAGTACAAGAACATTCCACCAGACTAGGAAATCTGGAAACAAAAGTAGCCAAACTACAGGAGTCTTGTGGCTCCTTGCTAAAATAAAAAATTAAACTTGTATTACATCAACGAATGGAATGTTTAGAGAACCAGATGAAGAAAAATATATTAAGATTTCTGAATTTCCCTAAGTCTCCTTTAGAGGCTCCAATTGATATGGTCCATAAACAATCTGCAGGAAACTCAAAAAGTGCTGGTAGTCTTATCTGGTATAGCAAATAATAAACTTATCTTGCTGGAACAAACCATTTTGAAGCCATATATGCTTTAAAAGCTCACATATTCAGAAAGGCTTTAGCAAAGCTCATGCAGCTATATCTTAGTTTGTTCCTTTGTTGTAGGGTTCCTTCTAAATATTGAACGTACTGGTACTAAACGCATTATTGCATACCATTACGTTACAAGTGTATGATATAGAGAAATCGGCTTTCCTACACCTACAGGGGTCCCTTTCAAAGTACTCTAATGGCTCATCTTCCCCAACTAGGGGGAAATATCCCGCACCGAGTTCTACTTACCGCTCTGTTCCAGATAGAGCCCTCACGGCTGCGTTCATCTGGAGTCAGACGCACATACTGGCTGGTCAGTATAGTGCTGCCCCCAAAATCCCAGAGTGGCATAGAACTGGAGCCAACTCCTACAATTAAGACACAGAATACAGTAATCAGTTTGTGCTTGCTTTTTGGGAATTAAAGAAAGGAACGTAGGTCACCAGGGAAAAGATGAGAAGTAGATTCGCCACCCTGTCTGTCTCTTCTATCGAGCCCCAAGCTCTTAAGTTCTCATCTCACAGATGCCTCTTCTATGCAGTTTAGGGATTCTTTTTCACTCGCCCGCCGCGACATTAAATCCACTCCTTTTCTTCCACCGCGCCCACCCGCCCGCATCTCCTCTTTCCCCGGTCTGTCTCACCCTGATACGGTTTGATCAGCGAATGCTCCCGCTTCATATGCTCGCTGCTCCCGTCCGTCACATCCCCGATAACCACCTGCAGCCGAATGACCACCAAAAGCAACAGAAAGAAGGGCAGCAGCGAACAAAGCCAGCCATGGTCTTTCTTGTACAACGCCGCCATCTTCAAAACCCTGCCTGCAAAGTGCAAACACCTGCAGTGACGTCACTTCCGTTTCTGAGCGAAGACATCAAGAAGACCGGGCTCTGCTGCAGGGGTCATTATCTTTTTGTTTTTGTTACCCGTTATGCTATGTTATAAAAAAACAAATCCTCAATAATTTATTGCAACAGAAAGGCTGAACCTATTCGTCAGCCGAAAAAGCGGAACCAAAGTTCTCCTGACTAACAGCGCGCGAGACCCCTAAAAAAAGGACGCGACTCCGTGGCGTCGCCAACCAATCAACGGCTAGCGAATCACAGATTATAACCAATGAGACCAAAGGCAGCAGCGCGTGCTCAACTGCGCATATGCTCACTCAGTCTCATCTCAGGAAATTCACGCCCAGGTCCTCTGATATTATGTGACCGACGACCGTAACATTCTTGTGCTGCGAGTGATGTTTATGTCTAAGTGTCTTTATTCAGATATTTTGCAAAATACAAAAGAGAAATATGAAACAGCACTGTAGAACAGCAAACTGAAAGACTTGACATTGTGATACACTTTATACATAGGATATAGTCAGGTAGTATCCTGAACAAAAGAAGATATATGTGACCATTTATCTGTGAACTTATGTATTTTTTTGCTAGATAAACTTCAAATTTATATGTTATAAATGATATGGAAATTGGAAAGATGAGTGAGGTGATTAGTGGCATAGCCAAACCCAGTATTTTGGATGGGCCCAGAGAGCTAACAGATGGCCCCATCCACGGCACCGGCACGGCACTTCACAGCTCTTCCCCCTCCCCCCCAAGAGATATAAAAAATATTATTGATTTTTTTTTTCTCCAACCCCACATCAACATCTCTCCTCCACAGTGTCCTGGCATCTGCCCAACCGTTGCTGAACCACATCCCTCCCTGGTATACCTTACAGGCGTCCCTGATGCCTGCAGTGATTCAATTCTTGCCTGCGCCAGCTCCACAGGCTTCCATTGGCCGGGTCCTGCATTTAAGGTATGCCAGGGAGGGATGGTGTTCAGCGATGGGTGGGCAGATGCCGGGACACCGCTGCTTTCAGTTCAGCTAGGGCCTTCAGTTCGTGTTTTTCCCACCGAAAAGGTGGGGCCTCGGGTTCAGGCCCTTTCAATTTGGCATACAGATCTTGGGTCAAAACAGCAAAATTGAGGATCCATATTCGACAGTATCCAGCTGCTCCCAACAATGCCCTCAATTCCTTTTATTTGTTGGTGTGGGCTGGTCACAGATGGCTTGAGTACGGGGTGTACCGAGCCTCCGGGTACCTTCCCGGAGGCGAAATCCCAGATACTCGACTTCGATTTCACATATCTGTGCCTTCTTTCGGCTGGCTCGGTATCCTTGGGCTTCCAGGGTTTTCAGGAGGTAGAGGGTAGCTTCTGCACAGTCAGCGTACGTTTCCCGGGCTACTAACAAGTCGTCTACATATTGGACGACAGGCCCGTACTTGTACTGGTGTGCTTTCAGGTCCTGGGCAAGTTGCTCTCCAAAGAGGGTAGGTGAGTTCTTGAACCCCTGGGGGAGTCGGGTCCAAGTGAATTGCTGCTTGATCCCAGTCTGCAGGTCTTCCCATGTGAAGGCAAACAACTGTTGACTATCAGTGACAAGAGGGATGGAGAAGAAGGCATCCTTCAAATCAATGACACTATATCACTTGGTTTGGGCTGGCACTTGGGCTAGAATGGAGTAGGGATTTGGTACGAGGGTAACGATATCCACAACCTGATTATTGACCGTCCTTAGGTCCTGAACTGGTCGGTACTCGGGTGTTCCTGGTTTCTTGACTGGCAGTAATGGGGTATTCCAAGCTGATCTGGTAGATTTCAGGACTCCTTGTTGGAGGAGTTTCTGCAAATGCGTTTGCATACTCTGTCGAGCGGCATATGGTATGCTATACTGGCCTTGATTAACTATTTGAGCATTGGGTTTTAGCTCAACCCAAATAGGGATGGCATTTACAGCCAGTCCTCCAGGATTCAGTTCTGCCCAAACTCCAGGGACACTTGCCATCAGGGTCCTTCTCTGCTGAGTGAACTTGGTGTTGTCGGTGTAGCGGCCGGCAGTGGCACTGACAACCAGAGGAGCATGTAATCGCCATTCCTCTTGGACAGGACAGATGAGGGACACTGGTTGCTCTTCAAAGGTGGCTTCAACTTCTCCCGTTGCTTTAAATTTTAAGGTGGCTTGCAACTTGCATAACAAGTCACACCCAATCAGAGGAACGGGACATCCAGGTATGTGTATAAACTGATGAGAGACTGTTTTTCCTCCAATATGGACCTGTCGTTCCTTCAACAGAGGCGCAGTGATGGATTTTCCCGAGGCCCCTACTATCAGTATGGTATCTTTAGTCTCGGGGGCTATTGCTGTGGTCATGACAGACCTCTGGGCCCCGGTATCCAACAGAGCTTTCATTCGCTGCGTCCCCACTTGAATTTCCACCAGAGGGTCAGTGGGGACTCTCCCCTCCCGGTGCCTTCATGCTGTGTGGGTTTGACCAGCCTCCGCAGCCATCTGCCACTCCTGCTGCTCCGTCCGCCCACGGCCTTTTCCCCTGTCCGGACACTCCGCCTTCCAGTTGCCTTCTTGCTTGCAGTATGCACACTGGTTCTTCCCTAAGGGATACCTCTGACCTCTTCCCCGGCTCTGCCTCCTAGGTTCATCCGGCACAGCTGCTCCTCTACCTTGCTCCCTATGCTCTTCCAGAGCCGCGGCCAACATTGTGGCATTTTCACGCATCTGTCTGCTTGCTTCCCTCCGGGCCTCACTTTTCTCCTCCTGATCCCGATATCCAAAAACACGGTCGGCCATCGCCTTTAATTGACTGATACTCATGCCTTCAAACCCTTCAGTCTTCTGCAGCTTCCTTCTAATGTCTGATGCTGCTTGCGTAACAAGAGGAACCCGAATTATAACTACGTCTTGCAAGGTTCCGCGTTAGGAGTTACGGATCAAGAAAGGGATCTGGGTGTCGTCGTCGATGATACGCTGAAACCTTCTGCTCAGTGTGCTGCTGCGGCTAGGAAAGCGAATAGAATGTTGGGTGTTATTAGGAAGGGTATGGAGTCCAGGTGTGCGGATGTTATAATGCCGTTGTATCGCTCCATCGTGCGACCGCACCTGGAGTATTGTGTTCAGTACTGGTCTCCGTATCTCAAAAAAGATATAGTAGAATTGGAAAAGGTACAGCGAAGGGCGATGAAAATGATAGTGGGGATGGGACGACTTTCCTATGAAGAGAGGCTGAGAAGGCTAGGGCTTTTCAGCTTGGAGAAGAGACGGCTGAGGGGAGATATGATAGAAGTGTATAAAATAATGAGTGGAATGGATCGGGTGGATGTGAAGCGACTGTTCACGCTATCCAAAAATACTAGGACTAGAGGGCATGAGTTGAAGCTACACTGTGGTAAATTTAAAACGAATCGGAGAAAATTTTTCTTCACCCAACGTGTAATTAGACTCTGGAATTCGTTGCCGGAGAACGTGGTACGGGCGGTTAGCTTGACGGAGTTTAAAAAGGGGTTAGATAGATTCCTAAAGGACAAGTCCATAGACCGCTATTAAATGGACTTGGAAAAATTCCGCATTTTTAGGTATAACTTGTCTGGAATGTTTTTACGTTTGGGGAGCGTGCCAGGTGCCCTTGACCTGGATTGGCCACTGTCGGTGACAGGATGCTGGGCTAGATGGACCTTTGGTCTTTCCCAGTATGGCACTACTTATGTACTTATGTACTACCATGGGACGGTTAGCAGGGTCCTCGGGATCAATTGGACTATATTTGCGATAGGCATCCATAAGTCGTTCCAGGAAGTCCCCTGGGCTTTCGTTTTTCTTTTGTATTATGTCATGAATCTTTCCCATATTGGTAATTTTACGCTTTCCTTTCTTCAGGGCTCCTAGATAGGCCTGTTGATATTGACGCAGGGACTCTCGGCCTGCTGGAGTCCGATGATTCCATTCGGGTTGGGTGGTTGGTACCAAGGCAGCAACGCGATTGGCCAAATCTGGTTCATTTGGATGCGCCTGCCTAACTGCCTCCTCCATGTTCTGTTGCAGCTGACGGCGTTCTTCAGTAGTTAATATATGGGAGCTCAGTTGTCTCAAATCGGACCAGGTCGGATTGTGGCTAAATATTATTCCCTCTACTAGTTCGATAAGTTGTTCCGGTTTCTGTTCATAGGTGGGCCCATGATTCTTCCAGTTCAAGAGATCTGAACTTGAGAAGGGGACGTGATTATAGACTATGGATTCAATCGGGTGGTCTGGATTCTCAGGATTTGGTAATTGTACCATGGCTTCTCTAATGGGATATAAATCAGCCGTAACCCGGCACTCAGCAGGTGGTGCCACTGGACTCGTGGCCGGGTAACGAGTGGGTTCCTTGAGGGCTCTCTGACTTTTCCTAGAGGTTTTCTGATCTACCCGGGGCTCCGCTTGACTACTATCTGAATTCTCTTCCTGGGGTTCAGGCTCAACATCCTCCCTTCTTAATTCAGCAAGATCCAGAGATATCGGGGTATAAGGGGGCGGGGCCTGACTAGACATGGGATCCTCCTCTTCGGGTTTCTCTAGAACAGGGACTGCTTTCTTTGAACAAATAGGCTTAACTTCACTACGGCCCTCAGCCACCCCCGCCACTATCGCAGGCAAGGGCTGGGATTTCGGTTTCAGTTTAGGTCTCTGACTTTTTCTTTGGACCACCACCATTAGGGCTGCTTTCTCAACTTTCCTTTGGGCCCATATCGGCGGGTTTCGCATCACATCCGCCCACCCTTCTACATACGGAATAGCCTCAGGACAGCCAGGATTACCGTCTGCTATTACAATGTTCTGAACAGCTGCAATCTTTTCATATGCAAAAGTGCCCTCTGGTGGCCAGTTAACAGATCGTCCTAGCCCAGGCCACATAAACTGACAGCGTTGTATCATCCCTGCCCTGGAACAGTTTTTCTGGTCGAACACTTCACTAAAGTGCTCAGTCATTAAATCCTGTGGCGTAGACCCACCCCCGCCCATCCCGTACGACGGTGCCAAAGGATAGTATACAGACAAGAAGGGAAAGGGATGGCAGAGGGGTAAGGGGTCCCGCTCTACCAGACACAGAAGGTTCACCACTCGCCCTACCCAAGACGCGGTCGCCCGGCTTGAAACCGCAGGGCCAATCACTCAACTTTCATACAGACCGGAAGCCCGCCCTCCCGTCTCTGCCCGGAGCCTAGTGTGTTTCAGGACCTCGTCCCTAATAGACACTGGCGAGGGGGGATGATCAAGCCCCCCCTTCGACCCTCACTGGGTCGGCTGCTGATTCCCAGAGAGTATACTCGCCTGATTCAGGTGCGGGGTTCAGACGTCTCCGGAGACCCGAAAAGTTGTCTTGCCCAGGATCGCGCACCCTTATGCAGGCCACCCAGCCCTGAGCAATTCTCTCACAGCAGCCAGACACTGAACTCAGCGGTGCGCACTTTCCAGTCAGCTGGAGGGAATTGCCAGTCCCGGCCCAGCCGTGCCACTAACAGGGAGGGGAGGAAACTTCCTCGTCCTTGGCCCCGCCTCCTGGCTGACTCGCCAATGAAACAGGACTAATTAGCAAGTAAATCAGGAGGCCGAGACGCTGACTTCCAAAGGAAGGCAACTTTTATTAGCTAGCTGTCACAGTACTAAGTTCAGACTCAGGATACTGCGCGCCGAGCGTCACCTGACACTCGTTCTTATACAGATTAGTGGTCATGCGCATAAAACACACCATACATCACATATACACATGCGCAGTACATGCACATGCGCAATACATTAGTAGTTCTGTAGTTCTCACAGAGAAAAGATACGTCAGTTTCATAGCTTTCATAGAAATTGTTACTTTGCAAGAAATGTAACTTATTGCAGTGTTCCAGCACATTCACACAATACAGCCTCTATGCATGGATCACGAGACTGCACTGGCAGAGCCAGCTGCCTTCCTTACAAACCTAAATTGCTGACTACTACAACATGTTATCTAGCTGCTAGTTAACAAATAGATATTACTAGTAAAAGTCCAAACTGCACAGTTTTAGGTTTTAGTCTAGGCTCATTATATAAAAACTGAGGTTTTGGTACAAAGCAAAGGTGCAAGTGTGAATGCAGAGTCCAAATAGAAAATCCCGCTAGTGCAAAAGTCCACAAAAGTCCAAATAGAGTAAACAGTGCAAATCAAGTTCTGCAAGTTCAGTGGCAGTGCAAGTTTTGCCCCCTACACTACTACTACTATTTAACATTTCTAAAGCGCTAATGGGGTTACGCAGCGCTGTACAATTTAACACAGGACAGTCCCTGCTCAAAGAGCTTACAATCTAAAGGACAAGTGTACAGTCAGTCAAGTAGGGGCAGTCAAATTGGGGCAGTCTAGATTTCCTGAAAGGTATAAAGGTTAGGTGCCGAAGGCCACATTGAAGAGGTGGGCTTTGAGCAAGGATTTGAAGATGGGTAGGGAGGGAGGGGGCCTGGCGTAGGGGCTCATGAAGTTTATTCCAAGCATAGGGTGAAGCGAGGCAGAATGGGCGGAGCCTGGAGTTGGCGGTGGTGGAGAAGGGTACTGAGAGGAGGGATTTGTCCTGTGAGCGGAGGTTTCGGGCGGGAACGTAAGGGGAGATGAGGGTAGAGAGGTAATGAGGGGCTGCAGACTGAGTGTATTTGTAGGTAAGAAGGAGAAGCTTGAACTGTATGCGGTATCTGATTGGAAGCCAGTTAAGTGACCTGAGGAGAGGGGTGATATGAGTATATCGGTTCAGGCGGAATAGAGATGTTGATTTGTGGTGCTGCTGCTGGGTGCATTCTTGGCTAAGAATGGGTGGGCCTGTGCCCACTCAGGCTCACCTGTAGCTACACTACTACAGGTGATTACATTTGCAGATGACACAAAACTATTCAAGGTTGTTAAAACACGTGCGGCCTGTGAATTATTGCAGGAAGATCTTAGGAAATTGGAAGGCTGGGCATCCAAATGGCAGATGAAATTTAATGTGGACAAATACAAGGTGATGCACATTGGAAAGAATAATCCGAATCATAGTTACCTGATGCTAGGATCCAACTTGGGGGTCAGCACTCAAGAAAAAGATATAGATGTCATTGTAGATAATGTGCTGAAATCGTCTGCTTATTGTGTGGTGGCAGCCAAAAAACAAACAGGATGCTAGGAATTATTAGGAAAGGGATGGTAAATTAGTCCATATTCTTGTTAATAACACCGTTTCTGAAATAGTTTTTCTTCACAGAGGCACCAGGCAAGGGTGTCCCCTTTCCCCTTTATTGTTTAATATAGCTTTGGAACCTTTATTATTAGCGGTTCGTTCTTCCCGGGATATATTATGAATCAAGTTTTCCTCTCTAGAATTTAAAATCTCAGCTTATGCTGATGATATTATGCTTTTTTAATCTAACCCTGACTCTTCTCTACCCCATTTTTTTTAATTAGTTGATTTGTATGCATCTTTTTCTGGATATAAAATTAATATCCAAAAAACGGAGGTCCTCCCTCTGAATATATTAGCTACTCCCGATATGATAGCTCCATTTGGTCTTACCTGGTCGTCCTGTAAAATAAGATACCTAGGAATAGATCTCGCTTCTTCCCTAATGGATACCATGGAAACTAATTAAAAAAAATACTGGACATGGTTCAGACCCTCCTTAAAACCTGGTCTCCTCTTTACCTGTCCTGGTGGGGTCGGCTGGAGTCAATAAAAATGAAGATCTCCCCAAAAATTGCGTTCATTTTAAGTATGTTACCTATCTTATTTCCCCCTTGCTTTTATAAAAGTATTTACAAAATTTTGAGTAAGTTCTTGTGGTCTGGGAAAACTCCCAAAATTGCTCTTGCTACTCTTAAATCCACTAAGGAGAAATCTGGGGTTTTATTCCAAGATTTTCTCACATATCATAGAGCCTTCATATTACAGCAGGCCTCCAAGTGGTTAGTAGGGGATCTTACCTATTCCCCTTCATGGTTACAAATTGAAAAGAGTAAATGGTATCCCCTAGACTTTAATGCATATCTACCTTTAACGCTTATGGACAAATTAAAACAAGACCCCTTGATTTCCTCTGCGTTTTCATCTTTACTAAAACTAGATAATCTTATGGTCATTCCATCTGACATTTCATTGAAGTCATCCTTATGGTATAACCCTAATATTCGCATAAATAACCATCCTTTCCAATGGAAAGAATGGATTCAGAGTAACATTTGGTCTGTGGAAGGTGTTTTTTCAAATAACAAATTGAAACCATTCTCAGCACTTCAAACTCAGTTCAATCTGCATTCTACCCAATATTTCCGTTGGATTCAGTTGAAGCATTGTTTTGACTCCATCCACACTTATTTATCATCTCTACGATTGGCTGCTCCTTCTCTTTTTGATTTTGTCTTTTCAATCAAATCAAAAGGTCATGTTGCCTCCAAATTCTACATGATTACTTCACTCTACAGTGGTAAATCTAGTCTAGGATTTATTTATTTAGATTTTGCTCACACCTTTTTCAGTAATAGCTCAAGGTGAGTTACATTCAGGTACACTGGATATTTCTCTGGCCCAGGAAGGCTCACAATCTAAGTTTGTACCTGAGGCAATGGAGGGTTAAGTGACTTGCCCAAGATCACAAGGAGCAGCAGTGGGATTTAAACCAGCCACCTCTGGATTGCAAGACTGGTGCGCTAACCACTAGGCCACTCCTCCACTCCACTTTATATGGGAATCTGAGCTGAAATGCCACTTGACAGATCAGCAGTGGAGTTTATTCTGGACCAGAATCAGAAGACCTATAGGATCTGCAAATTGTTTGCAATCTCTCTTCTTTCTTCATCACAGGTCGTTATGGACCCCTCATAAAATGAAAATTGCTGGTCTCTTGGATAATAACTTATGTTGGTCTTGTAAATCAGCTATAGGAACCTTCAATCATATTCTTTTTGATTGTTGTAAAACCTTCAAATTTTGGAATAATATTTGGTGTGTGCTTTCTGATATTTTTCATTTATCTGAAGTGCTTTCAATCAGCAAAATCATATATGGTTTGCCTGTTATTGAAAAGGTTTTAGATAAATATTCCTCCAAATTGTATGATACGTTAATTGCTATAGGTCTAAAAATTGTTTTAGGAAATTGGAAGGATAATTCCTTTCTTAATTCTCACTTTTGGTGGCATTCTGTTTTACAGATTCACAAATTTGAATTATCTTTAGCCATCAAAGTTAAAAATTCATTATTTATTTATTTATTTATTGCATTTGTATCCCACATTTTCCCACCTCTTTACAGGCTCAATGTGGCTTACAATACATCATGAGTGGTGGAAATATGTTAGAAAATAGACATTTAGTGTTATAGAAGGATCTTGGATGTTTGCTTTTGAGATGCTAAAATACATTCTTTTTTGATAGCTATATTTACCATGGACCCTGATGAAGTTCACAAAACTTTGGCCTTAGTCAGCCGTGGACAGTTAAAAGCCACTGGGCATCCACATAAGTTTCTACATTTAATAAATGGATTTTGAAAGTTGGACAGTTTATGGAGGTTTTTTGCATGTGGGAATTGCTCCTGCCCCCTGCTGGAAGGTTATTGACGTAAGCTGGTACATGATGAGACTATTGGTTGGTATGGACTTGCTAGGGAAAGTAGGCCAACAGTTTTATTTAAAGGGTGGGGCTACTGAGGGAAAACGATGGAAATATTTTGAAACTGGAGCTAAGGTTGAGAGTGGTAAGGGGTAGGGGCACCTCTTACTCCATACTCAGCCATCAGGGATTTCAGCCCTCAGATGTGGTGGGGGGGGGGGGGGGGGGGGGGGACGGGGAGAGGGAGGCGCTTTGACGGACACTATACATCCCTTTACAGCCTGTCCCTTCATCTGAAGAGGTTTGTAGCTGCAGAAAACAAGAGATAACACCTCAAAATTCCACATTATTGAACTGATTTGCATAATTTTGCATTACAGCCACTCCTTAATATTGAATTCAAATAACCTTTTGCTGGTAAAGTGATTGTTTCTTGCGATTTTTTTTTGCACATGGAGTTTTGCATAGTAAAACCCCTTGCATAGCATTTTGGGGCATATCTGTGGGTTTTACCATGCAAAGCCCCTTATACTTTGACAAAGTGTGGTTGCCTTTTAAAACTTATCTTTCTTTAAACAAGTGCTCTCCATAACATTTGATTGTAATTTTTTGTACCTATCCTTTTGGTTCTTTCTAAGTTTAATTATTAATTTTTTGAATTTATTTATAAATTGTTTTCCCCCAATCCCCCCCTCCTTTACCTTCCTGCCTTTTCCTCCTCTGTTACATGTATATTGATATACTTTGATTTGATTCTTACTTGTACTTTGCATCTTTTATCTCTGTATCATTATAAATTAATACAAATTTCATGAAATGTAAATTAGACTGTAAATACTATAATGCCTCTGTATCGCTCCATGGTGCGACCGCATCTTGAGTATTGCATTCAGTTCTCGTCGCCGTATCTCAAAAAAGATATAACGGAATTAGAAACAGTTCAAAGAAGAGCGACCAAAATGATAAAGAAGATGGAACTCCTCTTGTATGAGGAAAGTCTAAAGAGATTAAAGCTCTTCAACTTGGAAACGAGATGGATGAGATGGATATGATTGACGTCTACAAAATCTTGACTGGTAGAACGAGTATATGTAAATCCATTTTTTACTCATTCCAAAAGTACAGAGACTAGGGGACGCTCAAGGAAGTTACATGGAAATACTTTTAAAACAAATAGGAGTAAATATTTTTTTCACTCAATGAATAGTTAAGCTCTGGAACTCTTTGCCAGAGGATGTGGTAACAGCAGTTAGCGTATCTGGGTTTAAAAAAGATTTGGACAAGTTCATACAAGAAAAGTCTATAGTCTGCTGTGGCGGCAGGTTGGCAATGGGGGGGGGGGGGGGTCGGCGGCGTGGGGGGGGTCAGCAGCGCCGGAAGGGGGCTAAAATGTGCCCCCTCACCTCAGCCTCTGGACCCCCTTCCCACTGAAGTCTGGCTACACCCCTGCTGCATACTGCTGTGATGGAGCTGGGTATGACATTTGAGGCTAGCATAGAGGCTGGAAAAAAATGATTTTTAATTAGTTTTTTTGGGTGGGAGGGGTTGGTGACCACTGGGGGAGTAAGGGGATGTCATCCCCGATTCCCTCCTTTGGTCACCTGGTCAGTTCGGGCACATTTTCAAGGCTTGGTCGTGAACAAAAAGGGACCAAGTAAAGTCGGCCAAATGCTCATCAGGGACGCCCTTCTTTTTTCCATTATCGGCCAAGGACAGCAATCTGTTAACCACGCCCCTGTCCCGCCTTCGGTACACTGCCGACACGCCCTCTTGAACTTTGGCCATCCCTGCGGCGGAAAGCAGTTGAGGCCAGCCAAAATCGGCTTTCGATTATGCCGATTTGGCCGCCCCTGAGAGGAGGACGCCCATCTCCCGATTTGTGGGACGCCCATCTCCCGATTTGTGTCGGAAGATGGGCGCCCTTCTCTTTCAAAAATGAGCTGGATAGTAACATAGTAGATGACGGCAGAGAAAGACCTGTACGGTGCATCCAGTCTGCCCAACGAGATAAACTCATATTTGCTACTTTATGTGTATACCTGACTTTGATTTGTATCTTTCATTTTCAGGGCACAGACCATAGAAGTCTGCCCAGCACTAGCCCCGCCTCCCAACCACTAGCCCCGCCTCCCACCACAGGCTCTGCCACCCAATCTCCGCTAAGCTTCTGAGGATCCATTCCTTCTTAACAGGATTCCTTTATGTTTATCCCATGCATTTTTGAAATTCCGTTACCGTTTTCATCTCCACCACCACCCGCAGGAGGGCATTCCAAGTATCCACCACTCTCTCTGTGAAAAAATACTTCCTGAAATTTTATTGAGTCTGCCCCCCTTCAGTCTCATTTCATGTCCTCTAGTTCTTGCGGATTAATACCTTTCAAATATTTGAATGTCTGTATCATATCACCCCTGTTTCTCCTTTCCTCCATGGTATACATGTTCAGGTCAGCAAGTCTCTCCTCATACGTCTTGTAACGCAAATCCCATACCATTTTTGTAGCTTTTCTTTGCACCGCTTCAATTCTTTTTACATCCTTAGCAAGATATGGCCTCCAAAACGGAACACAATACTCCAGGTGGGCCTCACCAATGACTTATACAGGGGCATCAACACCTCCTTTCTTCTGCTGGTCACACCTCTCTCTCTACAGCCTAGCAATCTTTTGGCTACGGCCACCGCCTTGTCACACTGTTTCGTCGCCTTCAAATCCTCAGATACTATCACCCCAAGATCCCTCTCCCCGTCTGTACATATCAGACTCTCACCGCCTAACACATACATTTCCTGCAGATTTCTATTCCCTAAGTGCATCACTTTGCATTTCTTCGCATTGAATTTTAATTGCCAAACCTTAAACCATTCTTCTAGCTTCTGCAGATCCTTTTTCATGTTTTCCACTCCCTCCTGGGTGTCCACTCTGTTACAAATCTTGGTATCATCCGCAAAAAGGCAAACTTTACCTTCTAACCCTTCAGCAATGTCACTCACAAATATATTGAACAGAATCTGCCCCAGCACCGATCCCTGAGGCAATCCACTGCTCACCTTTCCCTCATCCGAGTGAATTCCATTAACCACCACCCTCTGGCGTCTGTCCGTCAACTAGTTCCTAATCCAGTTCACCACATCGGGTGCTATCTTCAGCTTGTCAAGTTTATTCAAGAGCCTCCTGTGGGGAACCGTGTCAAAAGCTTTGCTGAAATCTAAGTAGATTACGTCTATAGCACATCCATGATTCAATTCTCTGGTCACCCAGTCAAAGTATTCAATGAGATTTGTTTGGCATGATTTACATTTGGTAAGACCATGTTGTCTCGGATCTTGCAACTTATTGGCTTCCAGGAAATTCACTATCCTTTCCTTCAGCATCGCTTCCATTACTTTTCCAATAACCGAAGTGAGGCTTACCGGCGTGTAGTTTCCAGCTTCTTCCCTATCACCACTTTTGTGAAGAGGGACTACATCTTCTGTTCTCCAATCCCACGGAACCTCTCCTATCTCCAAGGATTTATTAAACAAATCTTTAAGAGGACCCGCCAGAACCTCTGAGCTCCCTCAATATCCTGGGGTGGATCCCGTCCGGTCCCATGGCTTTGTCCACCTTTAGATTTTCAAGTTGTTCATACACACTCTCTTCTGTGAACGGTGCTATATCCACTCCATTCTCATATGTACTTTTGCCAGTCAATCGCGGTCCTTCTCCAGGATTTTCTTCTGTGAAAACAGAACAAAAGTATCTATTTAGCAAATTTGCTTTTTCTTCATCATTATCTACATAGCGGTTCGCAGCATCTTTCAGTCTCACACTTCCCTTTTTAGTCTTCCCCCTTTCACTAATATACCTGAAGTAATTTTTGTCACCCCTAGCCATTTGTTCTTCCGCTTGCGCTTTCGCCAGACGTATCTCTCTCTTGGCTTCTTTCAGTTTCATCCGGTATTCTTCTCCGTGTTCCTCTTCTTGAGTTTTTCTGTACTTCAGGAACGCCAGCTCTTTAGCCTTTAGTTTTTCAGCCACTTGCTTGGAGAACCATATCGGTTTCCTTTTTCTCTTGCTTTTATTTACTCTCTTTACATAAAGGTTTGTGGCCATATTTATAGCTTCTTTCAGCCTGGACCACTGTCTTTCCACTTCTCGTTTGTCCTCCCAGCCCATCAGCTCCTTCCTCAGGTATTCCCCCATTTTACTAAAGTCAGCATGCTTTAAATCCAGGACTTTGAGTTTTGAGTGGCCGCCCTCCACTTCAGCTGTCATATCAAACCAAACTGTTTGATGGTCACTGCTGCTCAGGTGGGCACCCCCTTGGATTGTAAGCTCTTTGAGCAGGGACTGTCTCTCTTTGTTAAATTGTACAGCGCTGCGTAACCCTAGTAGCGCTCTAGAAATGTTAAGTAGTAGTATTTGACACACTATCCCCATTTGTGAAAACCAGATCCAGCGTCGCTCCCTCCCTCGTGGGGTCCATCATCATTTGTCTGAGCAGAGCACTTTGAAAAGCATCCACGATCTCTCTACTTCTTTCCGATTCCGCAGATGGAACCTTCCAATCTACATCCGGCAGATTGAAATCTCCCAGCAACAGTACCTCTCTCTTCTTTCCCAACGTTTGAATATCTGCGATCAGATCTTTATCTAGTTCCTCCAATTGTGTCGGAGGTCTGTAGACAACACCCACGTGGACAGAGGTTCTATCATCTCTTTTTAAGGTGATCCATATCGCTTCTTCCTTTTCCCAGGTCCCTGTCATTTCAGTGGCTGCGATATCATTTCTCACATACAGAGCTACTCCTCCACCTTTACGACCATCTCTATCCTTCCTAAATAGATTATAGCCGGTATGTTTGCATACCATGGGAACCATTGAGCTATGTCTCCATGATTGCAACAACATCTAAGTCTGCCTCCACTAAATTCTGCCATTGATTATAATGAATATTGGATAAATTATTCCACAATTTAGAACAATCTTTAAGGCAAGAGATAGTAGAGAATCCAGTAATAAATATTCAGATTGTGTTAACATATGTTGAAAATAAAGAGATTTCAAAATGACCATTTTAAATGCAAATTATATTTTATAGGAAGGATTCTATGAATTCTATCCCAAATTGAGATCCAATACGTCTAATGATGAGTACATTCAAACAGAAGATGTTTCACGGATCCCAATTCTTTGTCACAAGACCAACATTTTTTAGATAAGGAAGGATTAATCAGGTGGGATCTAATTGAGGTCCAGATAGCTCTATTCATTAGAAAAAAACATGGATTGAGTGACATTTGCAGATCTAGATGCACTTAGAGTAATACTCCAAAAGGAGTTCTAGTCAATATAAAGTCAATATCTTTCTGCCAACCTTTTTTAAGGCTATTCATTTTGACACAATGATTGTAGAATTTTTTAAAACTAGGATGCTGAATGGCCTGTGGCCATAATCTGTTTACAGTAGGAAAGGAAGCAAATGATTTTCATAAATGGGATTCAAAATCAAATAAGGCACTAATATCCCAAATATCTAATTTCTGCCAATGAGGCCAGGATGTTTTCTTATTGCAAATCAAAATATCAGGATTAAACCAAAGAGAGTATTGCAGAGATTGAGACCAAGGAGTATCCAGTAGCTAGATCTCAGCTAGTGTGGCATCCGGCCCCGCAAACTAATAGGTCTCTGCCCACAAAGAGTCTGGTCTCCCCTCAGGAGAACTCTGCGTAGGCCAGTCCTTCAGCTCCTCCCCACTGAGGTTATCTGGTCGCTTTTGTGTTAGGTCAGGCATATCCGGTGTCTGAGGAATGCTACCATTCGCCATCAGCACGCTACTAATCTAACACTTAAAAAAAACTGAACAGGAAAGAAACCCTATTACTGTTTCACTCGACCCTCACGCCACACACTAAGCCTGACAATCCCACCACTGCCATAAAAAAAGGACAGGGTCTGTCATGAAATGCCTAGCCATTTGCCTGGGGCTAATCCTGCGGCCACTTAGAGGGTCTGTCCCACACAGCTCATGTCTGCCTGCACCTGGGCATGTGCTCTACACTAGCACCCTCCTCCCACCAACTGGGTCCTAACCGCCTCTGGGCAAGTCTCCCACTCTTAAGTTATCCACAGTGATTTCTAGGTTACTGTGGCCACACTCCCAGTGGTCCCACAGTTCCTAGAAAGCATTCACAGACCCAACACATAAACCACCAGGATTCTTAGTCCAGACAAGCATAGTCAAAAAACTAAAAAAAGGTATATTGTCATAAAAATATTGAACAGTGAACTATAAAAACAGATGGAAAATAACAGGCAAAAAACAGGTAACTGAATAAGGATCAATTATAAAACTATCTAAAATTTTTATCACTACCTGGATAATGTCTGGGATGTACAGGAAAAATAGCTGATCACAGGTTACAGAATATAACTGCTCACAGGGTCTCAGTAAAGAGGTCTTTCTCTCTCTACTTCCAAACTGAGACTGGAGAAAAATCCAGTATTTTCAGACTGAATTTGAGCTCCTGGGCCAATCAGAGCCCAGAACAACATTTAAAAAAATGGCCACATCATTGCAGGTTACTTTCTCTTTGTGTTAAACTAAAGATGGAACAGTCATTTTTCTTTAACAGCTTTAAGCATAAAAAAATGTACCACCTGTTGGCCAAACTAGAGAAATACACTTTAAGAAATAATACAGTTTACAGGTTTACAAACCCACTGTTTGTCACAGAAGCCAATGCAAATATATAGCAAAGGAGTAGCCCTCTCAAAGCGTGGTACATGCATGACAAGTCTAGCCGCAGTATTCTGAGCAGTTTGCAGTTTCCTTAAGATACATTTTTTACACCATGCATAGATAGGATTACAATAACCGTACCTTTGCTGAGGAGTCAAGATGGCAGCTCGAGCTTGAGGCTCTGTGGAGGCTAACGCTGTGCTCTGTTCAATTATTACCTTCTTCCAATATGCCACATACAAAGCGAAAAGGTGCAGTGAAGGGTGTCTTACCGTCGGCCCAATCACTCCCTCCGGGCCAGCGAACGCTCCTACAGTTTGCCACGAGCACCCCTGTGGATACTGGCATGAGGAAACCCGCTGTTTGATCCGCCGAAGGAGCGGCGTTTCCACTAGGGTCGGAGACATCATTATCCCCGCCAGAGCTTAATCCGCCGCTTTGCCCTGCAGCCCTTCGGATGAGCGATGAGGACTCGATGGGACTGGAAGTCGGTAACCAAAGGGCCTCAGACGGTAGAACTCTTCCCCAGGACGCAGATGGTTCGAACATAGAGCTTCAAGCTCCCCAAGCGGTGACTCTACACTCCATTTGGGCAGCAATTCAACAACTAACAACTACGGTCACAAAAACTTCTCGAGATACAGCATTGCTGGTAAATAAGCTTGATTCTTTAACATTAACCTTAGAAACTGTTAAGACTGAACAATTTGCTCAAAAAACTGAAATAACATCGCTAAAATCTGTCACGGATGCTTTGATAAAAGACAAAATGAAAACTTCTTTAAAATTGGAACATTTAGAGAACTATAATAGAAGACTAAATTTGAGGTTACTGAATTTTCCTTTTCAAATTGGAGTTACTCCAGTGGATTTCCTTAAAAAATACTTAATGGAAGTTTTGGCTTACCCTCAATCAGCAATACCACCTATTAACAGAGTTTACTATTTGCCAGATAAAATCTCCAACGTGAATCCATGTGATAATAATCAAGGTCCAGAAATAAATTTGAAAGACTTATCAGCATTTCTGGAAGAATCTATTTCAGAGATAACTTGTCGAAGGACTTTATTGATATCTTTTGTTTTCGAGCAAGACCTAAATGCATTATTAAGACTTTACTTCAAGAATGCTACTAAACTTTTTCATCATCAAAAAATTTGGATTTTTCCAGACGTGATAAAAACTACTTAGGATCGTAGGAGAGCGTTTCTAGCTTACAGAGAAGAGGTTAAAACTATGGGTGCTACCTTTTTGCTGGCTTATCCCTGCAAATGCTGTATCAAGTATTTAGGGAATAAACATATATTTTTTGAACCAGACCAGCTAAAAAAGTTTATAGATGCTAAAAAGCTATCCAAGTAAATGTGTAGAAGACATTAAGAAAATGGAAAATTGACGGGGGAATATGAGCCAGGCTATTTACTTTTTGTCTATCTTGTTTTATCTCCTTAATTGCCTTATCTCCTCTCCCTCCTTCTGATTGTTGTGGTCTAAGAAAGTACACTATGTTTCATAGTCAATATCTGTTAGGTATATTGAAATACTTATTAGTTTGAGATCATGTTGAATTTTTTTTCATGGTAATGTTAACCTATGACAATTTTACCACTGTATTTCCATTTATAAGTCTATCTTGTAAAAATGAAAAATTCAATAAAGAAAAAATTAATAAAAAGGATTACAATAATCAAATTGGGACAAGACAAGAGATGGGACAAGTAATCAATTGGAAAAAAAGGGCCTAATGTGCTTCAGCTTCCAAAGTAATTTAAAAGATTTAGGGCCCTGTTTACTAAGCCATGCTAAAGGCATGCTAGCGTTTTTAGGAATATATGGGTGTCTCTAGCATTTAGAGCGCGCTAATTTTTAGTGTGCTCTAAAAACACTAGCGAACCTTAGTAAACAGGGCCCTTAGTAACCACCGAGGACACCTGAGATTCAAAGGTTAAGTGCTGATCAACAACAACCCCTAAAATTTTTAGAGTGGACTCCAAAGGATAAGAAAACAATCAATGCTAAAATTGCTGCAGGGATCATGGTCAAACAGATTAGGTATTACCAAAAATGTAGTCTTCTCACGATTTACTTTTTGCCTGAATTTAGAGGCCCAGGATTTCATTAAATCAAGGCCAATTTTAATCCTATATAGAATTCCCTGGATGTCACCTCAAAAAGGGATGTAAATAGTGACATCATCCACGTAGATAAAAGGATGGAATCTAATTGACTCGTCTCCCCCCTAGCAGACCCATCATGACATTAATATTGGAGATAGGAGTGAGCCTTGTGGCACACCACAATTTGGAGACTAAGGCAATGATAATGCACCCGACATTTCTACACTGTAAGACCTAGACTTCAGGAAGCCCTGAAACCAGGACAAGACTTTCTCACAAATCCCCAAATTGGTCTACTAAATTTAACAAAAGACCTTGATCCACCACATCAAAGGCACTTGACATGTCAAACTGCATAACCAGGACCTTGTTGACTAAACAAATTTATTCTCCGAAGGTAGCAACTAAAGTGGTTAAAACAGTCTCAGTAGTATAGCATGACCTATTTTTAATTTGTTATAAATATTAAGAAACATTAACTTTCATACAGGTACATTGCTCTATGGTTCTGTAAACTTTGATAATATATAACATATGCCCTAGCAAAACCTTTTTTTAATTAATTTGCAGTGCTTTTTTTGTGCCAGTACGCAACGGTACGGCGTACGGCACCTTTTTTTTTGCCCTGCGTTACCGCCACTTATCTGCCTGCCCTCTTCTCCCCCCAAGGATCCTTTTTCTTTTATTATTTTAAATTTACCTAACTTCCATGTGAGTCCGACCGCATGGGCAGGAGCATCACTGAAAGCGCTCCCCTCCCGAGTTCCGACGTCTGTAGCAGAAGCTTCCTGATTCGTTCATTCTCAGTGTCCCGCCCATGCGGTCGGACTTGGAGGTCAGGTAAATAAAGTATAAGAATGTGCCCAGATTTGGTTCAAATTTTTTCTAGCAAGCCTTTTGTTTATATTTTTATTTTGCTGTCAGGTAGCAGTGCTTCTGCCTAAAGCTTTGCAGATAAATTTGCTTGAGCAGTTCTGAAATTGTGTCTCTTTTACCTAGAGGTTCACTAACCTGCGTTGTTGGGCATGGAAAAAAATTTAAAATAATAAAAGAAAAAGGATCCTTGGGGGGAGAAGAGGGCGCCAGGGCAGGCAGGCAGGCAGTTGGACATGGGAGCAGGAGGGCAAGGGAGAGAGGACCATCTGGACATGGATGGCAGGGCTCAGGGAGAGAGGGGAATTGCTGGATAGGGATGAATGGAGGGGGCAGGGGACAGAGGAGCATGGATGGGAGGGCAGGACTCAGGGAGAGAGGGAAGTTGCTTTTTTTTTTCCAGCTTTTCTCTTCGCACATTTTTTTTGTTTATTGCATGCACTTTATTATTGTGAATTCATGGGTAACAGGGAAGAGGATTCTTTCCTTCTGTACCACACTTCCTGCTGTGGTTCGGTTTCCATGGTCACACTTCCTGTGGCGCTGCTGAGAAAGAGGTAGTGATGGAGGCATTGGAGAGATAGGAGCCGCAGCTACATGAGCTACTGCTCTCTGTCAAAATAATTTAACAAGAACAACCTTCAGTGCAAAAATCTCCATCGAAGGTGCTGGAAAAAATGAAGTCCCTTGGTGTTTCAAAAGGCAGGATGGTAAGTGAGGTGTCAGGGTGTTGTCATGTGGTAGGGATGTGATTAAGTGTTTGGGGCCCAAACAGAGCTGAAGCACTCTTCATCTCGTTCTAAGGAATTATGAGCAACCTGGTGGTGGTACATTGCTGTGCTAAAAATCTGTCAGAATACTAAATTATTTACACCCATAGACCATCTTTTCTTCTTGATGAAGGTAATTTCAGTCCAGATTTGGAGAAATCCATCATAGGCAGATACCAGATTCTCATACTACTTTCTTCTTCCTCATCTGTAATTTTGGTAATCATATTTTTATCCCGGATCCTTGGCTCAGCCTTTCACTTCTCTATGGTGTCCATTTTGATCTGTTTGCTAGTTTGCTAGCGACAACATATCACTATTGTTTTTCTCCAGAAAACTTTGATGGGCGTCACATTTTTCTAGGGTGAACAAACAAGCTGGTTTTAAGACCTTTTTGTTCAACTAGTTCAGAGTCTTTGAAAGTTGCACTCCTTTCAGGGAACTACACAGAAACATATGCAAGTTGATATGCAAAATTAATGCTGAGTTGTTCCCCCCTTACACTGCTAAAAGACTTCCTTACGTTTTGGCCCCCTTTCCTCAACACAAGCAGGCAAATTGCACCGATAATTTTAAAGTTTATTCAGAACACTTCTTAAATTCAACCAGTTAAATACTGGAGTGGAGAGGGGTGTGCTAGGATCATAGTTAAACCTATAAAGGGTAATTTTATAACCAGTGGCGTACCAAGGGGGGGTGGTGGGGGCGGTCCGCCCCGGGTGTCAGTGGGTGGGGGGGGGGGGGGTGCTCCGTCGGCGCTGCAGACTGCAGGCAGCCCGCGTCTCCTGCCTCCATCCTGCTGTGCCTTAAAGAAAAATCTGAAAAGCGGCACGGCAGGCATGCTTCGTGTCTGCCCTCCCTGCTTGTAAAAGAAAGAAGCGGCAAATCTCCTCGTCGACGTTGCGACTAGGGCGGGACCCAGTGAGGGAAGACCCGACGCAACGTCGCAACGTCGACAAGATTTGCCGCTTCTTTCTTTTACAAGCAGGCAGGGCAGACACGACGCATGCCTGCCATGCCGCTTTTCAGATTTTTCTTTAAGGCACAGCAGGATGGAGGCAGGAGACAAGGGCTGTCGTCTCTCCACGAAGGTGGCAGGTGGGTCGAGTTGGGGGGGCTTAGATGGGAGAGGAGGACTGGGGAGGGGGTTTTCAAATGGGAGAAGGGGACTGGGGAGGGGGGCCTCAGATTGGAGAAGGGGACTGGGGTGGGGAGGGGGGTCTCAGATGGGAGAAGAGGGGAGAAGGGGGGTGGGGAGAAGGGGGTGGGGGGTCTCAGATGGGAGAAGGGGACTGGGGTGGGGAGGAGGTCTCAGATGGGAGAAGAGGGAGAAGGGGGGTGGGGAAGGGGCCATGCGAGAAAATGGGAGCCATGCCTGGGGCTGGTGGGAAAATGGGTCTGGGGCTGAAAAGGGGTCCCTAATGCAAGGCATGTGGATGAAGGGGGCTGGAACTGGGGGGCTGAAAAGGAGAGTAGGTGGGATAAGGGGGGTAGTACTGGAACTGGGGGCTGAAAAGGGGCAGGGGCAGAAACTGGGGGCTGAAAAGGGGACAGGGAGAAGTGGCTGGGGCTGAAGCTCAGGACTGGTGAGAGAAAAGGGCTGGGGCTGAAACTGCGGACTGGTGGGATAGTGGGGCTGAAAAGGGGGGGCAAGTGGGAGATGTGGGCTGGGGCTAGAACTAGGGGCAGGTGGGATAAGAGGGCTGGAACTGGGGGCTGAAAAAAGGGGCAGAGAGAGAGAGAGGGGACAGACGGATGGATGGATGGGGGGGAGAGGGAGGGCAGACTCTGGATGGATGGGGGAGAGAGGGGAGGGCAGACCTTGGATGGATGGAAGGGGGGGAGGGAGGGCAGACCCTGGATGGATGGGGGGGGGAGAGGGAGGGCAGACAGTGAATGGAAGGGGGAGAGAGAGAGGGCAGACAGTGAATGGAAAGGGCAGGGAGAGAGGGCAGACATTGGATGGCGGGGACAGCAGAGAGGGCAGACACTGGATGGCAGAGAAAGAACGAAGACGGATGCTGGATGGAAGGAAGACAGTGAATAGAAGATGAGGAAAGCAGAAACCAGAGACAACAAACTGTAAATAAAATATATATATATATATATATATATTTTATTTTTTTTGCTTTAGGATAAAGTAGTATTGTAGCTGTGTTAATAAATGTATATAATAGAACATGTAAATAAGGTAATCTTTTTATTGGACTAATTTTAATACATTTTGACTAACGTTTGGTGAACAAAACCCCCTTCCTCAGGTCAGGTTAGGACACTGTAACACACTATACTGTATTGACCTGAGGAAGAAGGTTTTGGCCTCTGACAGCTAAATGTATTAGTCCAATAAAATGGTATTTTATTTTCTATATTTGTTTTATTTATATTTGTTAATTTGTAAAGTGGTGATTGGTATTTGTTAGTTTTTTTCAAATTTACATCTGCTGTCTTTATATTTTGCACAGTACTAGGGGACATTTTCTGTTTCTGTGGTGTTGCATTGTATGCAGAGTCTGGCATCTTGGGGGTTCAGTTTAATTTTTGTCTAAATAGAAAGTTTATGATTACTTGTTCTATAGTGGATTAGGGTATATCTGTGTTTGTGAAAAAGACATGACTTTCAGTTGGCATTGACTGTGCAGGATTGACGATCTGTACTAATCTGTCTAGTTTCGTTTTACAATAGGTGAATTGATGTTTTAGTGCTCACTGTAGTGTTTAAGATGCTTTCTTTTTCTTTGTGTGACTTCTAGAAATGACTGCTTATGGTATGGTAGAATTGCTCTATAGGTCCTGAATGTTTTGTATTCTCGGTATGCCTAGTACTGGATTTTGGAGGGGGGTGTTAAAAAATGACCGGCCCCGGGTGTCAACTACCCTAGGTACGCCACTGTTTGTAACAGCTTATGCTGGGTCAGGAGGTGAAGTAGGCACTTATTTGTCTTTGTAAAATACCAGCACAAAAGCTGCAAAATCATGGCTGAAAATGCAATGGAGTCTGCATCCTGAAAAGTAGATGCTTATTTTTCACTAATGTAGAAATTTTGAAAAATGACCCTCTTAAAACCAGGTTTGTGATGAAGGATTTTTTTGGAAGTAAAGTATAGGGAGAAGCACCAAGTTTGAGGCTTCCTGGGAAGCTGCGGATATGTCATTAAAAATAGTCAGAAGAAGGGATCTGCTCCACATTCAGTGATTTGTAAGAAGCAGAATGGTACTCCATCCTTTCACTTTTTCAAATAAGAATTAAAAATGGGCAACATTTATTTATTTATTTGCTGCATTTGTACCCCACATTTTCCCACCTATTTGCAGGCTCAGTGTGGCTTACACTATGTTGCAAAAGGTATAATCATAAACAGAGTAAGAGGTATGGTCTAATTTAACATATTACTGTGTAAGAAATTAGGTAGATAGGTCAGTAGAATTATTTACATAACACAAAATAAAATAGGTAAGATATAATGACCAATAGTGATAATGTGATTAACATAATCAAATTAGAAGGGATCAGTATTAGTTGGTTTAGATATAGATTGGAATCAAGTCATTAAGGAGTATTTTTTTGTAAGTCTCTTCGAACAGGTGCGTCTTCAATAACTTCCGGAAGGTTGTCAAGTCATGTGTTGTTTTTATAGCATTCGGTAGTTTATTCCATGATTTTGTGCAGAGGTATGTGAAGGTAGATGAGTGTAGTGATTTGTATTTGAGTCCTCTACAATTGGGGTCGTGGAGGTTTAAGAAGGTACGTGATGAACTTTTGATGTTTCATGCAGGTAAGTCAATTAGGTCTGACCAGGCCCAGCCACTTTTGCTCCAGGCCTGCCCAGCATCTTCTGCCCGCTCTCCCCGTCCGCGTGGTCTGCTCACTTTTAGTGCCCTGAAGCGCCTTTCTCCCTCCAGCACTGGCGATTCCCATAGCCAGCCTTCTGCCAGCGTGCGTCGTCGGGGCCTCTTCTCAGGCGCGTTCCGCCTACTCTGCAACTTCCTGCATCCCACCTTTGTGGAAAACAGGAAGTTGCAGAGTAGGCGGGATGTGTCTGAGAAGAGGCTCCGATGATGCGTGCTGGCAGAAGGCTGGCTATGGGAATCGCCGGTGCTGGAGGGAGAACGGCGCTTCAGGTCAGTAAAAATGACCAGAACTGACCATGTGCAGGGGGCTGTCGGGGGGGGGGGGGCAGCGGGTGGAGAGGAAATGCAGTGGCGGCAGGCAGATGGAGAGGAAATGCGACAGGTGGGGGGGGGTGGTAGCGGGTGGAGAGGAAATGCGAGGCCTGTGCCCACCCAGTCCACCTCCAGGCCCATCTAAAATTAAACTCTGGCTACGCTACTGGGTCTGACATGTATGATGGAGCTTCTCTATGGATGATTTTAAGGTTTAAGGTGCAAACCTTGAATGCAATTTGATCTTTTAGTGGAAGCCAATGTAATTTTTCTCTGAGGGGTTTGGCGCTCTCATACTTCGCCTTTCCGAATATGAGTCTAGCTGCGGTATTTTGGGCAGTCTGGAGTTTCTTAATGGTTTTTTCTTTGCATCCTGCGAAAATGGAGTTACAGTAATCCAGGTGGCTCAGTACTAACGATTGCACTAGTTTGCGGAATACTTCCCTTGGGAAAAAAGGTTTCACTCTTTTCAGCTTCCACATAGCAAAAAACATTTTCTTTGTCACATTCTTCGCATGGCAATCAAGGGTGAGATTTCGATCAATAGTAACACCCAGGAGTTTTAAGTTATTCACAATAGGGAGAGTGTGGCATGGTGTATTAATATTGGCGTAATTAGTCTTGTTAAACTGCGATGATAAGATAAGACATTGAGTCTTCTCTGCATTGAGTTTAAGCTATGGGCATAAAATCTGAGGGGCAATATTCAGTCAGCAGGGGTCAGCCTAGATTGCCTTGTAATAGAGGCAGTATTTCAAAACTGAATAAACTATAAACCGAAATGTTGGCTGCTGTCAGCTAGGTATCAGCAGTAAATATCGGGTGTTTGGCGGTGCCCGGAAGTATCCAGGTGTAGCTGATATTGAGTGCCGAACCAAGATAACTAACTCTGCGTAATTAGAACTCCATTATGGTTATTTATTATGTGTGGTTTAGTGTATCCGCGCTAAAAAATGGCTTGCGGTAGTGTAGGCGCGGATTTTGGGCACGCGCCAATCCATTTTTTAGTGCACCTGTAAAAAGGCCTCTTTTTTGCCGAAAATGAACATGCGGCAAAATCAAAATTGCTGTGCGTCCATTTTGGGTCTGAGACCTTATTGCCAGCCATTGACCTAGCATAAAGAATCTGGGCAGAAATGAACTACACGCATCAAATGCCACTTGGGGCGTGTCTATTACGTGTGCCAGAAAATAAAAAATATTTTTCAGACATGTGTAGCAGACATGCACCAAAATTGAAATTACCGCAAGGGCCACGTGGTAACCGGGCAGTAACTCCACTTTAGCACACGTTCGGCGTGCATAGGCACCTACGCGGCTTAGTAAAAGGGCACCCCCAGTTAGCTATCCAAGCACTGATGCTGAATACCCTCTGTGCCTGGATAACTTCCAGCTTCACCTTGACTGCCGTGCCATAGCGATCAGAGCAGTTATTCAGTGGCACTAACTGGATAGAGCCGTGGCAGTCAGAGCAGATATTCTGTTGCACTAGCTAGATAATGCTGTGGTAGTAATGGCAGTTATTCAGTGGCACTAACCGGATAGTGCCGCGGTGTTCAGAGCAGTTGTTCAGTGGCACTAAGTGGATAGTGCCGTGGTGGTCAGAGCAGATAGTGCAACAGTATATCTGGATAATGCTGTGGCAATCAGAGCAGATATTCTTTGACACTACATGATGTTCAGAACATTTATTCAGTGTCACTAACTGGATGGTGCCACAGTGGTCAGAGCAGTTATTCCGTTTAATTAACTGGATAGTGCCATGGCAGACAGAGCAGATATTCAGTGGTACTATCCGGTTAAATGCCACTGAATATTTGCTCTAGGGTCAGCCAGCATCATTTAACCAGGCAGGAACCTGTTCTTCTCAGTTAAATTGTTTAAAATGTCAACCCCTGAATGTGATCTGTCTAATTCTAAGTAGTGCATGGAATTGTACAGAACTGTCTCATTATTGTCCTCTTCATGCACAGGAGAAGCTCAGCAAGCAGTATCATCCCCTAACCCCCTGGCAGATGCTTTTTTTTTGGTAGTGGTAGGTTTGGTTTTACACTGACACTTTGCCCATGAGACAATTTAGGACGTTGTCACTGCTGCAAACTCATCTGTAATGATTTGCTCATTCTTCTTTTCTCTCTTTCAGGTACTTACAGCCTCTGATGGAGGTGAGTGACCAGACTTTATCTGTAGGGGAAGAAGAATGTTTTACTGAAATCTAAAAAGATGCAGAGAGAAGAGCTCAGTGTTATTTTTATTTATTTTATTTATTTGTTAGGACTTATTTACCGCCCTTTTGAAAGAATTCACTCAAGGCAGTGTACAGTAAGAATAAATCAAACATAAGCAATAGACAATTACAGCAGTAAAAATATTAAAATAACAATAGAAAGTATAACATAGTATGACAGAGGCAGGAGGGAATCTGTGTGGAGATGGCATTTTCAAAGGAAGGAGCAAGATAGGGCTGTCTGTGTGTGTGGAGGGGGGGGGGGGGCACCACCAAAATGTAAGTGGTCTCCAGCTTAGTTCCTGAATTGGGTCTTCCACTTCTTCGGTTGAGCGGGGCTATGGATACTGCAAGGGTGGGGGAGGGGTGCAGTTTTGGTCATTATATGAGAGTAACACTTAGATGGTTGGAATTGGGGCCCACTGTTGTAAGATCATAAAAGAAGCCAGGCCGCATATAGCCCTGCTCATGATGGTCACTGGAGTGGCACAAATGAACATATTTGGGAGAGGGAGGAATTAAAGATAGGATAAAAATCTGTGGATAATGTGAATGAAGGTTCCTGGTTCAAGATGTCAACCTGGCACAGACTGAGCAGAGAAAAAAATGAGGAGAGAACTCTAGTGCCAAAAGAGAAAATACAGAGGCTGTCTCAGGGAGGGACTGTGTTAGGACAGAGGCAGGGAGAGGCTGTCTCAGGGAGGGACTGTGTTAGGACAGAGACTGTCTCAGGGAGGGACTGTATTAGGACAGGCAGGGAGAGGCTGTCTCAGGGAGGGACTGTGTTAGGACAGAGGCAGGGAGAGGCTGTCTCAGGGAGGGACTGTGTTAGGACAGAGGCAGGGAGAGGCTGTCTCAGGGAGGGACTGTGTCAGGACAGAAGCAGAGAGAGACTGTCTTAGGGAAGGACTGTGTCAGGATAGAGGCAGAGAGAGCTGGCAAGGAGTTCCATACTGTAGTTCTTGGCCTTCTTGGCCTTGGACTGTAAAAATAGATGCTCTAGTGTGTTCATGGATTATTTCTTTATAGGTAGGAACCAGAAGTCAATTTTGGTCAAGAGATCAGAGGAGATGAGAAGGGGAATAGTGGATAAGATACCGAGATAGATGAGATGGTTCAGCAGAAGCTAATATTTTGAATACTAAGAGAAGTAGTTTGTATGTATGATGAAGAGAAATAGGAAGCCAGTGAGCAGCTTTGAGTGTGACATGATCATATTTACTGGTCTTATGGATGATGCAAATCACAGTATTTTGTACTGCTTGAAGCCGCCATTGGTCTTTGAGCTGGATATCTTTATATAACAAATTACAATAATCTAATTGATTCATTACTAGTAAATGAATAAGGATATTTGCAGTTGTGAAAGAACTGATCGAATAAGATGGAGTCTGTAAAATGAGCAATGAATTACCTTTCCTATTTGCGGCTGAAATGTTAGGTTAGTATCTAGGATAACCCCGAGGATGCAAGTTGCAGTGAGCTGTGGGACTAAAGTATCACATAATTACAGTATTACAACAGTGGCTGGCTGAGGAAGGAGGTTGTTGATAGCAGAGCAGATTCTGTTCTGTTCCTGATCCCCGATCCCCACCTCCACGATGCAAAGACTTGCTGGCAGCACAACCATGCCCCCCCTACCCCCATCCCTCCATGCCTCCTCTTCTGCAGTCTACTCTACTCTGCATCACAAAGTCTCACTGCAGTACATGAGCACAACCATGCCCCCCATCTCCCCACCTCCTTGTCTGCAGTGTACTCTGCATGGAAAAGGCTTGCTGCCGCACACAATCACAGTCATGCCCCCCCCCCCGATCCCCCCATACCTCCCCTGCCTCCTCTGCATTCTGCCTTGCAAACTATTGGTACCTACCTTCAACTTCAAATTCGGTGGCAGATTGTTTTACTTGCTTCTAGGCTAGGTAGGTACAGCTGCAGTGCTGCGAGTGTCCAAGCAATGTGTATGTTCTGACCCCATTCCCGTGCAGCTCTCTATTGTACAGCTCCTTTCTACTTCCTGTGCAAGTGGAAGAGGAAAAGGAAGCTGGCACTGCATCAGGGGGTGGAACTGGGAGGTCGCCAATCGCCAGTTGCCACACACACATGCCTGTAAATCAGGTGACCTGATACTCCTGGTCCGTGCGTATGCAGCTGTGCTGATCAGCGAGGAGGAGGTGGCTGTGGAACAAGGAGTCCTGGGACCTGGAAGGATAGGTAGCCTGGCCTGGTGTACACTTCAGTGGGAACCCCACAGGAACTGTGTCCATCCCCGCAGGAGTCCCCTGGACATAGGGGGGATTCCCACAGTAACCGCAGGATTCCTGCTAACCCCAGTCCTGTGCAGCTCTCTAGTCTAAAGTCAGATCACAAGCTCAACATTTCACTCAAGGAGATATTTTTTTTCCCGTGGTGTTAAGACGGGGCTTCTCCTCACGCTCTCCAACAGGCCTCACTGGCCTGTTGCTCTGAACAGGACTCCGGCTGGTTCTTCCCAGCACCCTGAACACCACCACCTTCAGGATCCTAGGTCCCTTGTTCATTCAGGGTGACCTTGTCTTAGTATGCAAATTAGATGTAGATTAGACAGTTCTCAACAACAGCATATTCATCAGGCAGCTCTTTATTCCAGCCCCCTGGGCACACTTCTTCCACCTTAAACACCTTCACAGGTCTTCCCACTGAGCCCTCACACACAGACACCTGGGCCCCGTGCTAACAGCCCCTCTGGCCTGAACAGGATGTTCTTCCCTCACTCTGAGGGTACAGCTCTGTCCTCCAGCCCCTGGCTGCTAGTTCCTTGTTCGTAATAAATAGCTCTATCTACCCACAGTCCACCAAAAGTCCACAGAGTTCAGCCAGTTCCTTCAAGGGGATCTTCTTCCTCCAGCTGCCAGGTCTCCAGCCCCCCTCTCTCTCTTCTTTCACCACTCAGGCAGGTATAAGGTGGTTAATTAGTTTCTCCACCCTTTTAGGCTCTTCCCCCTAATTCCAGGCAGAACCCAACCCATAATGACTTCCACCTGTTTCAAGTCCAGACTCTCCTTGGTCCTAGCAACCTCCATCTGGACAGTCCCCTACGGCTCCTCTAGTGACTCATCCTGGCATTTTCCCCCATTTCTATGGGAACAGCGCCACCTAGTGGCCTACCCGGGCTAGACAGCCCCTTATTCTTCACAGTGGGTAAATGTCCACTTACCAAGAAATGCCTTTGAAAGTCATCTTTCCCTTGTATGTCACACTGTCGCATGCTGTGATTTACCTCTTGCTTCCATCCTGACCACCCTGTCAAAAACATTTCCAACACTCTGTCAGAGATACAGGGATACAGACTTACATACTATTTTTTGAGCAGTCATGTGCAGCCCTTGTTATGAACTCACATACAAATCTTAATATGATGAATCACTTCCCTAATATTTCACTGTCATCTGCAGATTTAAACAGCCTGGAAGTGGATGGACGGGGAAGTGACCAGAGCCTAAATAGTTTGCCCAGTGTCCAGACAAGGGCTTTTTCTGCTGAGCGTTCAGTGGCTAGCTGGGGCGGTTTCCTTTGAGAGACTTCTACAGGATCCCATTGGGGTGAAATACTTCACTGTGAGTGCAACCTCTTTTGTTACAGTTATATGAGTTTCTAGTATGCTTGTAGAAGGACTGTATATTACAGGGGGTTTCTGGCATTCTTGCAGTGAGATCTGACACATTCTCCGTTCTTTGTAACCCGAATGGAATGCATTGCATGTGCAACATAGACTGAGTTGGTGATACAGGTGGTGTGTGCCAAGCAGTGTGAGAAGGTCAGACTGCTAGTGTGGAGGGGCAGCCTAATGGTTAGAGCAGCAGCTGAGAGTCAGGGAAGCTAGAGTTGTGTCCTGCTTCTTCCACTCGCTTCTTGTGACCTTGGGTAACTTACTTTACCCTCCATCACCTCAGGAACCAATGTAGGCATTCATGTACTAATGAGAGACGGCTGAGGGGAGATATGATAGAGGTCTATAAAATACTAAGTGGAGTGGAACAAGTAGATGTGAATCACTTGTTTACTCTTGCCAAAAATAGAAGAATTAGGGGGCTCACAATTTGCTTGCTGGTGCCTTTAGTTGGTGCTGTCTCCAGTGTCTTGCCTGACTTCTGTTCTTCTCTTCCTACCTATTGCAGGAGTTCTTAAGGAAGGAATTCAGTGTGGAAAACATCTCCTTCTGGGAGGCTTGTCAGCGATTCCAGCAGATCTCACCAGATGACAGTGAGCAGGTACCACAAATTCTCAATTTATTGTTAGATAAATTTGGATCTATAAATTGTTAGACAGCAAAAATTATCCATGATGGGATAGGATTTGGTCTGCTGTACAGATGGTGCTGCTTAAGACGTCTAAGTGGTGATATTTAGCTGCTAAACATAAAATATGTGGCCAAGTGGGCCACAGAAATAGTAGGTATAACTTGAAATATCTAATTTGGATATTCAGTGGCACCTAAATGGAAGGTGCATAATATGGGTATAATTTGAAAATGTGTAGGTCAGATGTTTCAAATTATACATTTACCCCTGAAGTCTATATAGCGAGCCTAGAGATCTGTGCCAAAATCCAAGTATATTCTGTAACAATGCTCATAACGTAATTGGCTTAACAAGCTAATCAGCATTGATAACGGTGCTTAACAAGCAATAATGAGCACTAATTGGCAATAATTAGAATTAACAAGCATAACATGCTAAGCATATTCTATAATGCAGTGCGCCTAACTTCAGTTGTGGGCAGCCAAAAAGGGGCGTGGTTATGGGCGGGGAAATGGGCATTTCTTGGGCATTCTGAAATTTATGCACATAGTTATAGAATATGGCCCAGTGCGCCTAAATCTATGTGCTGGGATTTAGGCCACATTTTCCTTGGTGTAAATGGAGGTGCGTAGTTTTAGGCGCTGAGATATCAACTAACTGTATTCTATATACCGCACCTAAATCTAGGCGCCACTTATAGAATATGCTTAGTCGGCTTTGATTTTCGCACCTTTAGGCACCATATATAGAATCTTCCCCTTAAGCCATGGCTGAATATTGATTTATGTGTGTTTATATTCCTTTCAATGTGTGTAACTGAAAGAAATATGCTTCTGATTACCTACCATTTTTTATCCTTTCAGTTAGCCCCTCTCATGTTATCTTGCTACCTTATTCTCCCCTCTTCTTTTCTTGCTTCTGCCCTCCACACCCCATCCTCATAAGAACATAAGTGTTACCATACTGGGACAGACCGAAGGTCCATCAAGCCCTGCATCCTGTTTCCAACAGTGGCCACGTCAGGTTACCTGGCAAGATCCCAAAGCAGTACAATACATTTTATGCTGCTTATCCTAGAAATATTGTAAAATTGCAGCGATGGTCTTCTACTACTATATATTGATATACAAAACACTCGGTGGTAGAATTTGTTGCTAAAGTTTAACAAACTTATAATTGGGTATTTCTGTTACACAATTCTTGTTCAGGTCAGGTCTCATACAGTCATCGGGGTATTCTTTCCTCGCACCAATTCTGGTGGACCCCTAACTCATGACAGTTATAATCATTGACCGACCCCCAACCTGCCTAAGTTTGTTCTTCTTTTTTCATTTTGCTCTTTTTGTGTTTCTTTTTCCTTCTTTATTTACTAATTATATTCATGAAAAGGAATTTTCTAATATTGTATGTTTATACCCGTGTTCACGGATCACTTGTTCAACGGTGTCAAAAAACTTGGCTCTGTTTAACCT
The DNA here is from genome assembly GCF_901765095.1 of Microcaecilia unicolor. Taxonomy (NCBI): domain Eukaryota; kingdom Metazoa; phylum Chordata; class Amphibia; order Gymnophiona; family Siphonopidae; genus Microcaecilia; species Microcaecilia unicolor. Next base: position 185,480,470 of record NC_044038.1, on the reverse strand, counting down.
TTTAACACCCCAAAGGTATTTAGTCCCCCACTTATCTGAGTGTTCTGGTACTGGTGCTGCCCCGACAGGTGCCTGTTTCGCTCTGCAAGGCTTTCTCAAGGGATATGTTTATTTATTTATTTATTTGTATGCACACTCCGGACCTACAAAAAATTAAATGAGACAATGTTAATTCATATGTCCATAAATCACTCCAGCATCTTTCATCTTGTGTCATGGCTTACAGACTTTCAACGTCTGCGTCGACAAATGACTCCTGAGACCTTGCGGTGATAGCGTCTTATAGTCTCCCGTACTGTCGAACGTATCCGGTTTCCAGTGTGTCGGAGGTGCATTACATAAAACATCCCCAGTGGATGTATGTGTTTAGCCCCCTTGGTTCCGCGGTGTCCAGATGGTAAATCCAGAATGTCTCTTGTTGGAGCAATTTTCTGTTCCGATCCCCGCCTCTGGGCATTGGCATGACATGGTCAATTACCTTGCATTTCAGTGAGTCTGCTGGATGGTTGTTTTGGATACAAATAATATAATATACTACGTATGGGGTCCGACAAGTAGTGTGATGTCTAAGCCAGTTCTGTTATTATGCTCAAAGGTGCCAGTTTCAATAGTTGATGCACATGTTTTGCAATTGCTCCTTTTGCATTTGACGTGACCGATGGTGGGAGTCACCAACTGTCTATCTTCTCCGGGTAATAGTGCTGGACTTAATATCTCTTTTAGGTTCCTAGCTCATGAAAAGCAGTTTTCAGCCGATGTTGCGCAAACAGTGGGTGGGATCGCATCACTTCCCAGTGCTGTCTAATGATGTCATTGTTGGGTCAACCGCCGCGTCACTACATTTAGTTTGTAGAGTAAATCTCCGTTATATATTTTGCACGAAGGTATGCATTCTTCAAGGTCTTCTGCAGGTATTTGCATTGTTCTAGCTTCTTGCTGAAATCGGAGGCTTGATTTTTAAAATCAGACTCTGATGAACAGATCCGTTTAAATCGTAATAGTTGTGAGAAGGGAAAACTGTTTCTGAGTGCTCGCGGATGACAACTGCTGTACTCAAGTATGATGTTCCTGTCAGTGGATTTTGCAAATACCTGTTTGTGGTAAACGTACCCTGTATAAGTGTACCTCCACATCTAGAAAATGTATGGCGAATCAGAAATAAGAAGGATTTTCCCCAAGTCCATTTTAATATGGTCTGTGGACGTTTCCTTTAGGAAGCCATCCAAACCTTTTCTAAATTCCACAAAGCTAACTGTTTTAATACATTATCTGGCAACGAATTCCAGAGTTTAATTACACGAGTGAAGAAAACCTTTCTCCGATTCATATTAAATTTACTATTTATAGCTTCATCGCATGCCCCCTACTCCTAGTATTTATGGAAAGAGTAAACAAGTGATTCACGTCTACCCATTCCACTCCCCTCATTATTTTATAGACCTCTATCATATCTACCCTCAGCCTTCTCTTTTCAAGCTGAAGAGCCCTAGCTGCTTTAGCCTTTCCTATAGGGAAGTAATCCCATTTCCTTATCATTTACATCGCCCTTCTGTGTACCTTTTCTAATTCCACTATCAGGTTTGTTTTTGAAAGAGAAGGGCACCCATCTTTCGACACAAATTGGGAGATGGGTGTCCTTCTCCCAGAGTTGCCCAAATCGGCATAATCGAAAGCCGATTTTGGGCGTCCTCAACTGCTTTCCGTTGCGGGGACGACCATAGTTCATGGGGGCATGTTGGAAGCATAGTGAAGGCGGGACTGGGGCGTGCTTAACACATGGGCGTCCTCAGCCGATAATGAAAAAAAGAAGGGCGTCCCTGACGAACACTTGGCCGACTTTACTTGGTCCTTTTTTTTTACGACCAGCCACAAAATGTGCCCTAAATGGCCAGATGACCACCGGAGGGAATTGGGGATGACCTCCCCTTACTCCCCCAGTGGTCACTAACCCCCTCCCACTGTAAAAAAAATTTTAAAATATTTTTTCCAGCCTCTATGCCAGCCTCAACTATCATACCCAGCTCCATGACAGCAGTATGCAGGTCCCTGGAGCAGTTTTAGTGGGTACTGCAGTGCACTTCAGGCAGGCGGACCCAGGCCCCTTCCCCCCCTACCTGTTACAGTGGTGGAAATAAGTATTTGATCTCTTGCTGATTTTGTAAGTTTGCCCACTGACAAAGACATGAGCAGCCCATAATTGAAGGGTAGGTTATTGGTAACAGTGAGAGATAGCACATCACAAATTAAATCCGGAAAATCCATTGTGGAAAGTATATGAATTATTTGCATTCTGCAGAGGGAAATAAGTATTTGATCCCCCACCAACCAGTAAGAGATCTGGCCCCTACAGACCAGGTAGATGCTCCAAATCAACTCGTTACCTGCATGACAGACAGCTGTCGGCAATGGTCACCTGTATGAAAGACACCTGTCCACAGACTCAGTGAATCAGTCAGACTCTAACCTCTACAAAATGGCCAAGAGCAAGGAGCTGTCTAAGGATGTCAGGGACAAGATCATACACCTGCACAAGGCTGGAATGGGCTACAAAACCATCAGTAAGACGCTGGGCGAGAAGGAGACAACTGTTGGTGCCATAGTAAGAAAATGGAAGAAGTACAAAATGACTGTCAATCGACAAAGATCGGGGGCTCCACGCAAAATCTCACCTCGTGGGGTATCCTTGATCATGAGGAAGGTTAGAAATCAGCCTACAACTACAAGGGGGGAACTTGTCAATGATCTCAAGGCAGCTGGGACCACTGTCACCACGAAAACCATTGGTAACACATTACGACATAACGGATTGCAATCCTGCAGTGCCCGCAAGGTCCCCCTGCTCCGGAAGGCACATATGACGGCCCGTCTGAAGTTTGCCAGTGAACACCTGGATGATGCCGAGAGTGATTGGGAGAAGGTGCTGTGGTCAGATGAGACCAAAATTGAGCTCTTTGGCATGAACTCAACTCGCCGTGTTTTGGAGGAAGAGAAATGCTGCCTATGACCCAAAGAACACCGTCCCCACTGTCAAGCATGGAGGTGGAATGTTATGTTTTGGGGGTGTTTCTCTGCTAAGGGCACAGGGCTACTTCACCGCATCAATGGGAGAATGGGTGGGGGCCATGTACCGTACAATTCTGAGTGACAACCTCCTTCCCTCCGCCAGGGCCTTAAAATGGGTCGTGGCTGGGTCTTCCAGCACGACAATGACCCAAAACATACAGCCAAGGCAACAAAGGAGTGGCTCAGGAAGAAGCACATTAGGGTCATGGAGTGGCCTAGCCAGTCACCAGACCTTAATCCCATGAAAACTTATGGAGGGAGCTGAGCTGCAAGTTGCCAAGCGACAGCCCAGAACTCTTAATGATTTAGAGATGATCTGCAAAGAGGAGTGGACCAAAATTCCTCCTGACATGTGTGCAATACCTCATCATCAACTACAGAAGACGTTCTGACCGCTGTGCTTGCCAACAAGGGTTTTGCCACCAAGTATTAGGTCTTGTTTGCCAGAGGGATTAAATACTTATTTCCCTCTGCAGAATGCAAATAAATTCATATACTTTCCACAATGTGATTTTTCCGGATTTAATTTGTGATGTGCTATCTCTCACTGTTACCAATAACTACCCTTCAATTATGGGCTGCTCATGTCTTTGTCACTGGGCAAACTTACAAAATCAGCAAGGGATCAAATACTTATTTCCACCACTCTGTATACTTGTGGTGGTAAATATGAACCCTCCAAAACCCACCAGAAACCCACTGTACCACATGTAGGTGCCTTCTTTCATCCCTAAGGGCTATGGTGTGGTGTACAGTTGTGGGGAGTGGGTTTTGGGGGGCTCAGCACATAAGGTAAAGGTAAGGGAGCTATGCATCTGGGAGCTTTTTCTGAAGTCCACTGAAGTGCCCCCTAGGGTGCCCGGTTGGTGTCCTGGCATGTCAGGGGGACCAGTGCACTATGAATGCTGGCTCCTCCCATGACCAAAGGGCTTGGATTTGGTTGTTTCTGAGATATGCAGACTATTCCTTCAGGAACTTGTCCAAATCTTTTTTCAACCCCGATACGTTAACTGCTGTTACCACATCCTCCGGCAAAGAGTTCCAGAGATTAACTATTCATTGCGTGAAAAAATATTTCCTTTTATTTGTTTTAAAAGTATTTCCATGTAACTTCTTTGAGTGTCCCCTAGTCTTTGTACTTTTGGAATGAGTAAAAAATGGATTTCTACTCATTCTACACCACTCAGGATTTTGTAGATCTCAATCATATCTCCCCTCATCCGTCTCTTTTCCAGGCTGAAGAGCCTTATCCTCTTTATCCTTTCCTTATACGAGAGACGTTCTATCCCCTTTATCATTTTGGTCGTTCTTCTTTGAACCTTTTCAAATTCCGCTATATCTTTTTTTGAGATACGTCAACTAGAACTGAACGCAATACTTAAGATGCTGTCGCACCATGGAGCGATACAGATGTATTATAGTATTTTTGATCTTATTCACCATCCCTTCCTAATAATACCTAGCATCCTGTTTTGTTTTGTTTTTTGGCCACCACCATACTGAGCAGAAGATTTCAGCGTATTATCTACAACGACACTTAGATCTTTTTCCTGAGTGCTGATCCCCAAGTTGGACCTTAGCATCAGGTAACTATGATTTGGATTATTCATTCCAATGTGCACCACCTTGCATTTTGAATTGCTGCTGGATTTTATTGCGTTACTCCGTCCAATTTTACCGCCAGACCTGTCTTGCTGTTCTTGCTGTCTGTGCCAGACTTCCCTGTCTTTTCACTGTTGATAGGAAAGTTTCACTGTGATCTTATGTACTGTATGTAATTATCTACCTTTTGGAGTGACGGTATGGGTTCCTTCAAGTTGAGACTACATTTACATTGGACTTTTATTGGATTACTGTATGCAATGATATATACTTTCTGTATATATCAATGCGGCTTACATATTGTATACAGGTATTATTTGTACCTGGGCAATGGAGGGTTAAGTGACTTGCCCAGAGTCACAAGGAGCTGCCTGTGCCTGAAGTGGGAATTGAACTCAGTTCCTCAGGACCAAAGTCCACCACCCTAACCACTAGGCCACTCCTCCACTCACCCTCCACTCACCCTCCTTTCACCTACCCACCCCCATCCTGTTAGATTGTCACTTAAATGCTTTGATGCTCCCATGCATTTCTCCTGGTCTCTCCCCCCTATCCACCCCATCCTGTTAGACTGTCACTGAAATGCTTTTCGGTCTCACTTATATATAGAGGGGCATAATTGAACGTCGCCGGCCAAATAGATTGCCGGCGATCTATGTTGGCGGCGGCGCTACAGCTGGTCGGAACCGTATTATTGAAAAAGATGGCCGGCCATGTCTTTTTTTCGATAATACGGTTTAGCCTAGCCAAATGCCATGGAGTTCACCGGGTTTGAGATGGCTGGGTTTGTTTTTCAGCGATAATGGAAAGTTATGTCGGCCATCTCAAACCCCAGCCAAATTCAAGGCATTTGGCCATGGGAGGAGCCAGCATTTTTAGTGCACTGGCCCCCCTGACATGCCAGGACACCAACCAGCCACCCTAGGGGTCACTGCGCTGGACTTCAGAAAAGCTCCCACGTGCATAGCTCCCTTACTTTGGGAGCTGAGCCCCCCAACCCTCCCCAAACCCACTACCCACAAATGTACTGCACCCACTAAAATTGTTCCAGGGACCTGCATACAGCATCTAGGACTTATTGCTGCTGTATAACTTTGGCATACCAGTTCACACCTGAAGACTAATCTCTCTGAAAAAGTCCTTTCTTGAAATAGGCACGTTTACTCACAGTTAACTGCAGATCAGAGCAGGGCCGTGCCTAGGGTCTCTGGCGCCCCCCCCCGCAGACTATCAGTTGGTGCCCCCCCCCCCCCGGGGAAAATGATCACGCCCCCCCCCCCCCCGGTGAAAATGATCGCTCACCACTTGCTACACTGACAGGATTTGTCAGCAATATTCTTAGAAACAAATTGCTATACATTGCAAAATAAGATAGCAGATGTAAATTCTCAAAGTGGACATATTCCAAGCGCTAAAATGAAAATAAAATGATTTTTTTCTACCTTTGTTGTCTGGTGACTTTCTTTTTCCAATCATGCTGGCCCAGTATCTGAGTCTGCTGCTATCTGTCCTCTTAACTCCATTTCCAGGGCTTCCTTTCCATTTATTTCTTACTTTCCTCCTTTCTCTTCATTTCTTGCTCTATATCCATTTCCAGCAATTTCTTCTCTCTCCCTGGGTCCTTTCCTCCCATCCACGTCCATCCTTGTCCCTCTCTGCCCTTCCCTCCTCCATCCATAGCCAGCAATCCTCCTCTCTCCCCTCCCCTCCATTTCCAGCAAATTGTCCTCTCCATGGGCCCCCATGTCCATCCTTGACCCTCCTCTGCCCTTCCCTGCTGCATCCATAGTTAGCAATCCTCCTCTCTCCCTCCCCTTCCAGCAATTTGTCCTCTCCCTGGGCCCTGCTGCTGCCCTCCCATCCATGCCTCTCTGCCCTCCCATCCATGCCTGTCTCTCTGCCTCCCATCCATGCTCTCTGCTCTTTCCTCCGCGCCCTGGGGCTTTAAATCTTTTACTTCCGGTCGCCAGCAGCGTCAGTGAAAGCGCTGCCGACGTCTCCCCTCCCTTCGCGCTCTTGGTTCCCTCAGTGTCGCCTTCTGACGTCAGAAGAAGAAGGGACACTGAGGGAACCAATGAGTGCAAGGGAAGGGAGACGTCCGGCAGCGCTTTCACTGACGCTGCTGCGACCAGGTAAAAGATTTAAAGGCCTCGGCGGCGCCGGGGCGAGGGTAAGCACCGCAGCGGCGCCCTCCAGAGGTGGGCGCCCCCCCTGCGGCGCTTACCCCGCTTGCCACATCGGCCGGACCCTGGATCAGATGTTGTGCCCCACTGGCAAAGAGTCCCCTGGTACTAAGATTAGCGGGTAGGTCAGAGCTGGCACAATGGTGTACAATGCCCTCTTTCAGCACCATGCAAGGTAGAACTATGTTCTCTAACGTGGGTAACACAGGAAAGGGAACTAAAACTGGCTTACAAAATGGCCACTACCGCATGGACTACAACAGGAAACAAAATAGGGCACACTCTGACCCAGTTAGCAGGGGGGGAAAAAGCACCAGGGGAGTAAAGCCCAGTACCCTACACCCACACAATGCATTGCTAATTGACTCTGCAGGGCACCTAACAGAAAAGGTGTCACACTCACCCAAGAGCACATCGCAACCAGGGAAAGGCTGTCGGAGGATACAACACATTCTGCTGTCATGGAGGTGGGTACGGCATTGAGGCTGGCATATAGGCTGGCAAAAAGGTTTTTAGTTTTATTTTTTTAGTTGGAAGGGGATTGGTGACCACTGGGGAGTATGGGGAGGTCATCCCCATTCCCTCCAGTGGTCATCTGGTCAGTTGGGGCCACCTTTTTGAGGCTTGGTCGTGAAAAATAAAAGGACCAAGTAAAGCCGGCGAAATACTGCTTAATGCCGCTTTTTTTTTTTCCATTATCGGCGAAAGCCGGCCATCTGGTAGCCACGCCCATGCCCGCCCATGTCCCGCCTTTGCTTATCTACCGATACGCCCCCTTGAACTTTCGCCGGCGATGCAGTCAAAAATACTACTTTCGATTATACCGATTTCGCCGCTTTAAAAAAATCGCCGGCCATCTCCCGATTTGTGTCAGAAGATGGCTGGCGATCACTTTCAATTATAAGCTGGATACTGTCATCTACCAACACTTGTTTATTTTCGATCTGATGAAGAAGGGCAACCTTGGAAAGCTAATCAAGAAATGTATTGTTATGTCCAATAAAAAGGTATCATCTTATTTTCTTTTCCATGTTTTATTTTGTTTTATTTCTAATGATTACCTAAATACTAAGAACAAAGTTTTGAACTTAATACGGTATTTTATGCGTAGCCAATGCAAAGATTTCCGTACATATGAGCATATCTACTGCCACCTACCAATACTCTAGCAATCAAATTTTGTGCAATTTGTAATGCTTTCAGCTGAGATTTAGATATATCAAGTAACAAACTGTTACCATAGCATTCTGTGTTGGAAAGCATATGACTCAAATAAAATTATTATTATTATTATTATTATTATCATCACTTTCTGTCTTCTCTTCTACAGCTCTTACAGGAGTGTCATAGAATCTATAATGTGTTCCTATCTAGCAGCTCTTGCAGTCCTGTTAACATAGATTTCCAAGCCTCGCTGAGTGAGGAGTGGTTACGCACACCCACACCGGATATGTTCCGAAACCAGCAACTCCAGGTGAGACCATTTCCAGCTAATCAGAAACCAAATCAGCTGTTACTTTTACTAGGCAAAGCAAAGTTTGGCTTCTACTGTCTTCCTATTGTTACAAGTGGCATGCTTACAGATTGTGTAACATGCCCCTCATCCCACTTTGTACTGAGTGCTTATTATAACCTAGGTGCTTAGCAAAATACAGCTGGGGCTGCAGTCGACAGACAGGGACAGTACCCTGTGCCAGCTTTACTACATCCCCCACCCCGGCCCTGCCACCTTGTTAAAAGAGCAGCAGCTGCCTGGACCACTGAGGCGCTGATCAGCTATATTTTGGTAATATTTCTTACTGTCTTTCCCTTCCAGGTCTTTAACCTAATGAAGTTTGACAGCTATTCTCGCTTCGTGAAGTCCCAGCTGTACCTGGAATGCATGCTAGCAGAAGTGGAAGGACGTCCCCTCCCTGATCTTTCTGTTTTTCCTACAAATTCCACCATAGACACCTGCACACCATCTGATTTCAGCAAGGTCTGCATGTTATGTGTTGTGTTTCTTTGTGTTGAACAGTAAGTTATGACCGCACTGATGGTGTGTGCAGAGCTTTCTCTTTTCTCTCTTGGGCAGCAGTGGGTGGCTGACCTCTGACTCAGTCCTCATGTTTCTTCTGGTTAATGTAGCAGCCCTTCTGACTTTATTGTGGAAGTTTTATCTGAGATGACTTTTTCTGTTTGTATTTAGAAGAAGCTGAAGTCAGCAAGGTCACTGCCAGTTGGTACAAAGGAAGCGGGAGCAGAGACTCTGAAAGGTAGTCGTTCTGCCAAACCATTCAGAAGGTCGTTCAAAAAAAGGGAAAGGAGAGAAATGTGGACAGGTAAAAGAAGGACCAGAGGAAGGGAAAACAGGACTAGGCAGTGAGAGAACCTTAGTCATGAGGTGTAGACTACAGCAAGAGTGCAAAGCTCAAAACTATGATATGAAGCAGGAAGAATGCAGAGACCAGAAGGAGGGGAAACATTGATTAGGGTGGGAAAATAGATCTTAGAAAAACATTGCTAAAACAACATTGAAAACGTCTGTCCTCCTGCCGCATCCCCTTAAGAAGTAAAGATACTCTGGTGCTTCTAGTGTGTTGGGTATTTCAGACTCACAGTCTGACCCAAATGGTAGAACTGTGAGACAATTGCTGGGGTTTAACTGGTGACACAGCAGGAGCAATGAGCAGTGCTTCCCAATCTTTTGGTGGCTGTGACCCCGTGAATATGGCCAATTCCTTGTCATCAAGCAGATGAAGCCATTACGTATGGGTTGTGTCCATCAACCAGCAGGGGGAGATAGAGAGCACTCAACTTTTCACAGTGCCTCATGGCCAGCTAGCTCCACTGCCTCTTCAGTATTCTCTATCTCCCCAAGCAGGGTGGCTGCAGCTTCTTCGAGCTCCATCAAAAATCTGCCTGGGGGTGGCTCCTGGCTTGCTAGTTGTTAGCCGGGGTGTTAGAGGCTATAGCAGCTTCACTTTGAAGGCACATAGGTCAGCCCTTTCCCTGCCTTACCCATGCCCCCGTGGATGTGGACATATTAGCTTGCTTTTCCCTGTCCTTTCCCACTCAGTGGATGCAGGCACATTGGTTCGCCTTTCCCTGCCTTTCCCACTTATCTGAGCCTCCGGAGTGTTTTTATTTACCTCTTTTGCCTCTGCTTTCCTCACAGCATTAAAAAAAAAAAAAATTAAAGTCGCGTTGCGCTTTAGCGCAGCAATCTTGGAAAAGAGGTTTTTTTTTCTTGAGATTCTTCTGCAGGACTGGAGCTGTGATACTCGGTCTAGTGAGGTAAGAGTGTTTTCTGACTCCTCCGGGGTGGGCCCGTGATCGGGATGTTTTTGGCGCGAACCGCCATTTTTGAATTTTACTGCCGTTTTCGGCGATGGCTGCGGAGAGTGTAAAGCACTGTTCTAAATGTGGCAAGCGCAAATCAGCAGCGGGGCTCTGTAATTCATGCTGTACAGACGATAGAGCCGGCCCGAGCATTGCGAGCGGCGATCTTTTGCGCTCTGAGCTGGCAGCGGACGCCATTTTGGATTTTCCACATGGCGCGGCCTCCGTTGTGACGGAGAGCCCTGAATCCGGGGGGGGGGGGGGGGGTCCTCTGAGTGAGGCTAATAATAGAGCTGATAGCCCTGGGCAGGATCCGGGCGGTCAGGGAGTGGTTTTCTCCCCTGATTTTGTTTTAATGCTGCATAGGGCGTACATGGTTAAAAGAGCTCTTCCACAGGGATCTTTGGACCCTCTGCCTGCCCCCCTGGTGGATCCTGGCCTTTTGGAGTTGGCTTTGCCTGTTTCTTATCCTGATAAACGCAGAAGGGCTAATTCCCCTTCTGAGTGTGGCGCACCCCCCTTCCCCCCCCTCCCCCCCCCCCCCCCCCCCCCCCCCCCCCCCCCCCCCCCCACCCCCCCCCCCCGTGGTTGGGCTATGAGGATTCTGAGGGGTCTGGCAGAACTTCTTGGCTGAGGAGCCAGAGTCGGGTGCAGAATTGCCACAGGAGCTTGATGATCCGTCTGCGGTGAGATTTTCCACCGCAAGGAGCTGCCAGTGCTTATTTCAGATGCCTTACAAGCCCTCTCGATTGAAGATCCTGGGAGTGGCACAGCCTCCTCTGTTAATCCAAGGATGGCTAGTACCAGAAAGCCTGCTCGAGCCTTTCCTTTGCATGACTCCATCTAAGAGCTTATTTCGGCTCAATGGGCTGACCCCTAGGGACCTTTGAAGGTTGCCAGGGCTATGGGGCAATTATACCCTCTGAGTGAGGAACATTTGGCTCGCTTTGCAATGCCTAAAGTGGATGCCCTGGTCACGGCTGTGACAAAGAGAACTACCTTTCCTGTTGAAGGAGGTGTTGCCAGGGCCGTGCCAACACGGTAAGCGGGGTAAGCATCGCAGGGGGGCGCCTGCCTTCAAGGGCGCCGCGCTTACCCCGCTTCCCGTGTTAGCAGTAGACTCCCGACGAAATCTGCCGCCGCTGCTGTTGAGCAGGGGCAGGAACATGATCTACGCTGATCCACTGCTGCTGCCGCCGGCGCCGCTTCTTTCCACAGCCAGCATAAGAAGAAAAAGAAGTGCGGGGCCGCAGCAGCCTTCAGACATGCCCCCTGACGTCAATTTCCCAGAGGACCAGCAGAGCCGACAGCGCATGTCTGAAGGCTGCTGCGGCCCCGCACTTCTTTTTCTTCTTATGTCAGCGGCAGCGCCTTCCTCTGCCAGGTATGGCGGCTTCCCCTCTCCCTGAGTGACTTGGGCAGACGAAAAGTTGAGGTGGGGCGACCTGGGATCTCCCCCCACTCCCTGCGAGGAGGTGGCAGGCGGATGATGAGGCAGCAGCTTCTTCCTACAGAAATCGGCTCAGGATCTCGCACCCCGCCGGACTTCCCGGGGAGGGAGGGGTAAAGAGGGCGATCTGCACCCCCCAGCCCTGCTCCCTACTGACCGCCGCTCCGATAATTCGGATCGTGGCTGTGCCGCAGGCAGCACCTGTCCGCACTGGGAGCTGGATCCGGGCCAGCTGGGTCCGTGCGTGCGCAGGTTGCTGCCAGCTCCGCTTTTCCAGGAATCGGATTCGGGAGGGGGGAAGCAGGACGGACTCGCAAACAGAGAGGTAAAACTGGCAGAGATCCAGCCCCTCTTGCAACTAGACACACCTCCAGGCAGGGGTCCTACACTCCCCGGTTCCGAGAGGGAGGGGAAGAGGAGAGCTGTGCTGCCCTTCTGCCTTCTCCCCTTGTAGCTGTACCACCATGAGTGAAGAGGGCATGACATTAGGGATGTACTTATTTATTATTAAAAGTACTGTGAGGAATGGATGCCCAAAGATATGCACCCGACCCCAAGGGGGTGGAGGTGCCCTAGTATCCTACCTCAAAGATGCAGAAGCCAGGAGTGGGAAGGGTAGGCTCTTCTCAAAAAAATGGAGGAGACGTAATAGATGGAAATCAAATCTTTAGTGCAAGAAAAACACACCATACAAAATATCCCTCCCCTGGACACTAATTTGGGGAGTTTGCTCAATGTGGGGGGGGGGGGGGGGGGAGGTGGCTCTGTACTGTATAATTTATTTATTTTATTTATTTGTTACATTTGTATCCCACATTTTCCCACCTATTTGCAGGCTCAGTATTGGATTCCAGGAGGAAGACAGGAAAGACAAATAGTTGCTGAACTCCCAGAGAGTGGGGTGGGAGGGAGGGAAGAGAGAAGAAGACATGCTGGTCCCAGGGTTGGGATTGGGAAGACAGGGGAGAGATAAAGAGAGATAGGGAGAGAAAGAGGGGACATGGAAAAGAGAAGGGGAGAGCCAGAAAGAAAAGGGGAGAGAAAGAGGGGCCATGGAAAAGAATAGGGGAGAGCTAGAGAGGTGGTGAGAGAAAGAGGGGACATGGAAAAGAGCAGGTGAGAGCCAGAGAGAAGATGCTGGATGGAAGAGGGGTACAGAGAGAGAGAGAGAGAGAAGTTTAAAGATGGGGAGAGAAAGAGGGGACATGGGCAGGAGAGAGAGAGAAGCTGCTGGGGAGAAACTGGGGGAGACTAGCACTCAGACTGAGAAATGCTGGATGAAAGGAGGGAGAAAGGAAAAATGCTGGAAGGAGGGGGCAGAATGAGGGAAACTGCTGAATTTAAGAGCTGGATCGGGACACTGAAGGATAGGGACAGGGCTACAGATGGTAGACAGTACGCATAAGGACACAGGAGGATGATGGACATGGTGAGAGAAAAAATATCAAATGGAAAGAAGACACTGCATAAAACAGAAGACACTGGGACCAAAGCAAATAGAAAAACTAAATGATCAGACAACAAAGGTAGAAAAAAGTATTTTATTCAGAATTTATTGGAATATGTCAGTTTTTGGAAATGTGCATCTGTGATATTTTGCATGTAAGTTTCAATTTTTCTAGTATTGCTGCATGCTGAGTCTGACTTCTTGAGGTAACTTTCCAGTTCAGTATTTTGCCTTCATATTTTTTGATTTCTAGTCCCTTGTGTCATGTCTGTTGTGTCATATGTTTTTCATGCGTGATCAAGGTGCAGTATTCTGCTAGCGTGTAGTATTTTCAGCCCTTTATGGTGTTTTTTTTTGTTTCACTAGGTAGTGTACTGGTGTTTCAGAGCCCGGTGTAATTACAGTGCTGCCTTTCCACGCATAAGGTTGTAGCTCATCCTGTCCTTGGAATTAGTGCTGTTATGGTTTGGTGAGGTTATGAGTGTGTTTTTCCACAAGTTTGTGTATAGTGTTTTGCAGTTGAGCAACTGTGGTTAGTATATGCTTTGAGCAATCACTTTATTTCTTTGACATCCACGCACCTTGGAGCCTCGCTAGCGGATGCGGAGCACATTGCCAGGCAGGTCCGGGGGGGGGGGCACCAACTGATAGTCTACAGGGGGGCGCCAACTGATAGTCTGCAGGGGGGCGCCAGAGACCCTAGGCACGGCCCTGGGTGTTGCGCTGAAGGATATTCAAGACCGCAGGCTTGATTCAGCTCTGAAGCGGTCCTTTGATTTGGCAGGTCTCACTGTTCGGGCGTCTGCATGCAGTTGTTATGCTGCTAGAGCCTGCCTGGCTTGGTTACAGCAGGCAGTGGAACAGCCCGGTGATGGAGCGGAGACCTTATCTGTAGTGGCTCCGCGGATGGAGTCGGCCTTGTCCTTTTTGGCTGACGCCCTTTATGATATGGTCAGAGCTTTGGCTAAACAAATGGCTGTAGTAGTGGCGGCTCGCCGCACTCTTTGGCTACGACATTGGACGGCAGACATGGCCTCTAAGCAAAGGTTGGTGAAGTTGCCCTTTCAAGGCTTTCTCCTGTTTGGTGAGGAGCTGGAAAACATTGTTAAAGGCCTGGGGGATTCCAAACCTCAGCGCTTGCCCGAAGATAGGCCGAAGCCTTCCTCTAAGGGTCAGGCGGTCCGCTCCTCTTACAGACCTCGCTTCCGTGAAGCTAGAAGGTACCACCCGGGGCGTGCTGCTGGGTTCACTTCGCGTGCCCGCTTTCAGCAGAGAAACTCCTTTCGCTCGGACAAACGTTCTGCAGCTGCCGGTTCAAGGCCTGGAGTTCAGGGGCGACCCTCTCAATGATGGTGCGCCAGCTCCCTCCTCGTTTCCTGTCATCGGAGGAAGACTTTCCCTCTTTTTCGAGGAGTGGGCCAAACTCTCCGCAGATCAGTGGGTCTTGGACCTGATCAGAGACGGATACCGAATAGAATTCGATGCCCCGGTGAGAGACGTGTTAGTGGAGTCCCGATGCAGTTCTGCTGCCAAACGGGCGGCGGTAGAGGAGACTTTGCACAGTCTGTGCCAGATAGGGGCTGTGACCCGGTGCCTCCTGCCGATCAAGGCTTAGGCCGCTACTCCATTTACTTTGTGGTGCCATGAAAAGGTGGGTCTTTTCGCCCGATCCTGGACTTAAAAGAGCTAAACAAGTCCTTAAGAGTGCAGCATTTTCACATGGAAACCCTGCGCTCCGTCATTGCGGCGGTACAGCCAGGAGAGTTTCTCACGTCTCTGGACCTGAAAGAAGCTTACTTGCACATACCAATTTGGCCCCCACACCAGAAGTTTCTGCGGTTTGCGGTGTTGGGAAAACGTTTCCAGTTTCGGGTCTTGCCTTTTGGCCTCACCACAGCTCCCCGAACCTTCTCCAAGGTAATGGTGGTAGTAGCTGCCTTTCTCAGGTGAGAGGGTATCCGGGTTCACCCGTACCTAGATGACTGGCTCATCAGAGCAGACTCAGAAAAAGAGAGTCATCTAGCTACAGCCAGAGTGGTTTCAGTCCTTCAATCTCTGGGCTGGGTCGTCAATATGGCCAAAAGTTACCTGACCCCCTCGCAATCTCTAGAATATTTGGGGGCCAGGTTCGACGCAGCCTCGGGCTATGTGTTTCTTCCCGAGCAAAGGCGGTGCAAGCTTCAGAATCAGGTCCGTCTACTCCTGAGGATGCCCCGCCCGCGAGCTTTGGACATTGTCCAGCTGTTGGGATCGATGACGGCCACCTTGGAAGTGGTGCCATGGGCGAGAGCGCACCTGAGACCTCTACAGTATTCTCTACTTCAACGATGGTCTCCAGTGTCTCAGGATTATCAGTGCAGACTTTCTTGGCTCCCTGCGGCCCGCCTCAGTATGGAGTGGTGGCTCTCGGACAGCATGTTGCAGCGGGGAATGCCACTGGCACACCCCGATTGGTGCCTAGTGGTGACAGATGCCAGCCTGAAGGGCTGGGGCGGGGCGTACATTGCCAGGGGAAGCATGCCCAGGGTCTGTGGACGCCCGACGAGTCGGAGTGCTCTATCAACCGCCTGGAGTTGAAAGCAGTGTTTCTGGCTCTTCTGGCCTTTCAATCCTGGAAGGATTGGCTGTCCGAGTGATGTCGGACAACACGGCAGCAGTGGCCTACATAAATCGACAAGGCGGCACTCAATGCAGAGCTCTAGCCGCGCAGGCCGAACAAATTTGCCACTGGGTCGAGCTGCATCTACAGTCCCTGTCAGCAGCTCACATTGCAGGTCAGAGCAACGTGCAAGCCGACTATCTAAGCAGGCATCAGATCGATCCAGCGGAGTGGGAACTAGCAGACGATGTATTCCTGCAGATATGTGCCAAATGGGGCAAGCCAGTGATGGATCTTATGGCGACCAATTCCAATGCCAAAGTCCCGTGCTTCTTCAGCAGACGGAGGGATCCTCGCTCTGCCGGGTTGGATGCCTTGGCTCAACCCTGGCCCCTGGGCTTGCTGTATGTCTTCCCTCCGTGGCCCTTGATAGGGCGAGTGCTCCTGCGGATTCAGCTGCATCCAGGAGAAGTGGTGCTCATCGCCCCGGATTGGCCCAGGAGGCCTTGGTATGCAGACCTCCGACAGATGCTGTTGGAGGCTCCCTTTCCGTTACCTCTGGTTCCGCACCTGTTGTCACAGGGTCCGGTGGCCATGGAGGACGCCTGCCGCTTTGGTCTTATGGCATGGCGATTGAGAGGGCACAATTGAGAGATAAAGGCTACTCAAATAAGGTAATTTCCACTCTCCTGCAGGCCCGTAAGCGCTCCACTTCCGTGGCTTATGCCAGGATTTGGCGCTAGCTTGAAGTCTGGTGTGTTTCAAGAGCGCTTTGTCCGTTGCGGGCTCCTGTCTCGCCGATTCTGGATTTTTTGCAGGATGGTGTACACAAAGGCTTGGCCTATAATTCCCTGTGGGTGCAAGTGGCAGCATTGGGCATTGGCCTCCCTGCATGGCACGGTTTCTTAGAGGGGTGCTTCGGCTCTGTCCTCCCGTGCAGGCACCTTGTCCAGCTTGGAACCTGGGGTTAGTATTGAAGGCCCTTCAGGGGGCTCCCTTTGAACCGCTTCGGCGTGCTTCAGAGAAAGATTTGACACTGAAGGCCGTCTTTTTAGTGGCCATTACCTCGGCGAGACGGGTGTCAGAGCTCCAGGCGCTGTCCTGTAGAGACCCTTTTCTGCAATTCTCAGAGTCAGGGGTCACGGTTTGGACCGTGCCTTCCTTCATGCCTAAGGTGGTTTCAGCGTTTCACCTAAACCAGCCTGTTTTTCTTTCCTCCTTTGTTGAGGCGGAGTTTCCAGATTCATTTGGGCAGTTGCACCTTTTGGATGTGCGCAGGACTCTGTTGCAGTATCTGCAAATTACAAATTCTTTCAGGACCTCTGATCATCTTTTTGTGCTGTTTGCAGGTCCTCACAGAGGGTCTTCAGCGTCTAAAGCCACTATTGCCCGTTGGCTCAAAGAAGCTATCTTTTCAGCATATCTGCTGTCTGGCCGGGCTCTGCCTGAAGCCTTTAAGGCACATTCCACAAGAGCGATTTCCTCTTCCTGGGCGGAAACTGGAGCACTATCTCTTCATGAGATTTGCAGTGCTGCAACATGGGCTTCTAAGCTCTCTTTCGCCCGACATTACAGGCTGGATGTGGCTGCCAGGAGGGATGCGCGTTTTGGAGCACAGGTGCTAGCGCGTGGTGTGGCTTGTTCCCACCCTATTTAGGGCTTTGTTACATCCCATACATAATGGCTTCATCTGCTTGATGACAAGGAAGGGAAAATTAGGTTCTTACCATGATAATTTTCTTTCCTTTAGTCATAGCAGATGAAGCCATGAGCCCTCCCTGTATGATTGTCTGTATTGCAGTGATTCTGATTTTAGGTGCTATTCTTGTTTCCTGAAGTTATATTCCTTCCTTGGGGAGTCAGAAAACAGTCTTTAGGATTCTTGTTACAGTTATAGGAGGATGAGTTCATTCCCTCCAGTTCATGTTTTGGGAGGATGAGTTTATTCCCTCCAGGAGGATGCAAGTATTCCCTCCATTTATACAAAGTAGAGGACGAGTTTATTCCCTCCAGGAGGATGAGTTCATTCCCTCCTTTTTTGAGTTTATGCCCTTGTTAAGGGGCCATTGTTCGCTGTGAGGAAAGTTCATGTTATTCCCATTGCGGTTTGCCATACTGCTTTGGAAGCTTCAAATACTGAAGAGGCAGTGGAGCTAGCTGGCCATGAGGCACTGTGAAAAGTTGAGTGCTCTCTATCTCCCCCTGCTGGTTGATGGACACAACCCATAAGTAATGGCTTCATCTGCTATGACTAAAGGAAAGAAAATTATCATGGTAAGAACCTAATTTTCCCATGAAATCGTGTGACTCCCCCCCCCCCCCCCCGGAGGAACAAGACAATGATACACCTATGAGGAGCCCACCTAGGGTTTGACCCCAAATTTGGGTTTTGTGACCCCATTTGAGGTCCTGACCCACAATTATGGAAGCTCTTAACTAAGGATTGATCTTTCCCGTTTCCCTCCAGTAGGTGCCAGGGAGGGTTTGGAGGAACGAGAAGGTGTTGGGATTGAGTGCTAGGGGGCTACAAGGGACTTTCGGGGGATGGAATTTGAGTGTCAGGGTTGAAGGAAGCACCAACTCATTTAAGAGGCTCCTTGGGGGCATCAGGCCATATGTTAGTGACCCAGTGTTTTTGGGGAGGAAAGATAATCCCAGCCCAAAGCTGGGATTAATGTTCTATGAATAACAGTTGATAAATTTAAAAGCAAGCTACTTTATTTGACGAAGTGCATCTCATTATGATCTACTTTGTGTTGCAGTAAAATGCATTACGAGTAGATAATACACATCGCTGCCATTAAATGTGCATTATTCCCATCACACTTGTTACTAACTACCCTCTCAGTCTATTTTCTTTTTCTTGTTCTTCCCTTTTTTATTTTAATTAGAGAATTTTGAAATTACAATTCAATCAAACAATATAAGGAAATGCAAAGAGAAATCAGAACCTTCAAATGAAGAGAATAAACCTAATAGCAAGCAAATATATAACCAACCTAGTCTGCATAGAATGGAGAGAGCTCAAACAGAATAACAGTTCATGACATCTCCGCATGGAAACTATTAAACAGAGCTCAAGAGGAAAACTAATCATATATATCAATAACACCGCATCTTCTTCTCAGGATTGAGAAGAAGAGGAGGTGTTGTTGATATCTCTGCATAGGAACCCAGCTTTAAACGTTCCTAGATACCATCCTCTCCTAAAAAGATTACTACTACTACTATTTAGCATTTCTATAGCGCTACAAGGCATACGCAGTGCTGCACAAACATAGAAGAAAGACAGTCCCTGCTCAAAGAGCTTACAATCTAATAGACAAAAAAATAAATAAATTAATGTGAACGGGAAGGAAGAGAGGAGGGTAGGTGGAGGCGAGTGGTTACAAGTGGTTACGAGTCAAAAGCAATGTTAAAGAGGTGGGCTTTCAGTCTAGATTTAAAGGTGGCCAAGGATGGGGCAAGACGTAGGGGCTCAGGAAGTTTATTCCAGGCGTAGGGTGCAGCGAGACAGAAGGCGCGAAGTCTGGAGTTGGCAGTAGTGGAGAAGGGAACAGATAAGAAGGATTTATCCATGGAGCGGAGTGCACGGGAAGGGGTGTAGGGAAGGACGAGTGTGGAGAGATACTGGGGAGCAGCAGAGTGAATACATTTATAGGTTAGTAGAAGAAGTTTGAACAGGATGCGAAAACGGATAGGGAGCCAGTGAAGGGTCTTGAGGAGAGGGGTAGTATGAGTAAAGCGACCCTGGCGGAAGATGAGACGGGCAGCAGAGTTTTGAACCGACTGGAGAGGGGAGAGGTGACTAAGTGGGAGGCCAGCAAGAAGCAGATTGCAGTAGTCTAAACATCTCCAAAAAGGACTGATTCCAAAGTTATGCTGCCCAGGGACATCTGGGAATACTTGGATTTTCTGACCATAAAACGTTACACCTTTTTTCTTTATAAAAGGTTTTTAAAATAAGCAATTTACCACTTCAGGTAGGAAGGAGACTAACAGAGTGGCTGTCATGGTCTTCTGTTGATGAGAAGTCTCTAAAAGCTTGGTTGAATCAAGACTATCTGGTGAGAGAACTAGAAGTAGATACTCTGTTCCTTCAGTGTTAATATTTTAGGTATAAAAGAGTATTGTTACAAGAGTATAGTGAACAAAAGTAATCTTTTTTTCCATTTATTTAATTTTATGTTTCAACTGTTTTTTATTATGAAAGAAATCAACATATCCACATCTTATAGACATTATAGAACTAATACAAGTATTTTTTGTTCCTCCATTATCTTGTAACAGCATAATAAAACAATAATTATCTTACACAAGGATAGTGTGTTTCTTTTTCTTTCTCTGTGTGTTTCATTAATTTGTATTATCCATGAATTCAACAGAACATTGCATTATTGTCAACATCTAACATAACCAAATATTGTGCCACCTTCATTATCCGATATTAGTACAACAAATCCATTATTAGTTCCCACCATAGTATAATGTTGCATTCTTCCATCCTTATACCTACTATTTCCCTTTCCCCCTTCCCACCCTCCCTGCCCTCTTATTCTTCATGGTTCCCCCTGTAACCTATAAAATTCCCCATACTTTCCAGTATCGCATAAAGTCCACTCATAAGGTATTAATAATCAGACTTCGCCCTTTCTGCGTCATTTTTTCCAAGTAGCATCCCCAGATTTTAAGAAATCTCGTTTTTCTTTTATCATTTCCTTTAGCCTCTTTTGCTTCCCAAACCAACAATTGATGTACCTGATTACGCCAATGCCAGAAATTTGGCGGGTTGTGTGTAGTCCAGTGCTGCATAATACATTTCCTTGCTATCAAACATAATTTGCGCTTTAGCAATACTTTATCTGCATTTAAACTCGATTGTACCTCCTTCATATCCAATATGAGATGCAATGGATTCATATCTACTCTACTACATAACATACCTGTAAGATAGTTAGTTATTTGTCTCCAATATCGTTGTATTAATACACACTTCCACATCGCATGATAAATGGAGTTCTCGGCATTATGACATTTTACACAAAGAGCTGTTTCTATACCCCCTGCTTTATACAATTGAACCTGTGTAAAGTATGCCCTGTGTATCATTCTAAATGCACATTCCCTATAATCATTTCCCCCTATCAGGCATGGAATACTTTTGATTTGTGCCATTATATCCCAGGATTGCAAGTTCCTTCCCATATCTTTTTCCCATTTCTGTTTCAACAAAGTCATCTCCTTCGCAGGAGTTAGGCTCCATAGTCTCTGATATAATTGCGATATAGAAGGGGCATTTTCTGTAATTTCCTCAAAGAAGGTAATAATTTTATTACCTAACCTAATTTTAAGTGCTTCTTTATTTAAATTTTGTATGTAATGTTTAAGCTGATAGTGCGCATAAGTATCTTGCCATCCAGGTTCCTCTTGATGAAGCAGCTGCGGCAGTGGCTTAATATCCCCATTCTCTCCTAGTACGTCTGCCAGGGTTTCCACACTTATCTTTCCCCAGTCATCAAAGATTTTGTTCTCCATTCCTGGTTGGAAGGCCGGATTCCCTCTAATACTTATTAACTCCGTTATTCTCGAGTCTCCGCCTAATAGTTTGCCTATAAATTTCCATACCTCTCTCATGGGTTTAAGTAAAATATTGTGCCTAATTCTAGGAGGAGTTTCCCCGCTCCGCAAATGCATTAGGGTAGTAAAGTGATATGGGTTAAATAATGCATCTTCCATCTCTATAGGTGTATAGTCGGAAGCATGAAATAATCTATCTCTCACCAGTCGCAATAAACATGCCATATTATAATATTTAAGATTGGGAATTCCCAAACCCCCCTGTCTCCATCCTCCCAACATGTATTTTTGTTGTATTTTAGCTTTTTTCTTAGCCCAACAGAATCTGAGCAGCATTCGGTATAAGCGCTTTATATCTTTCTGCAACAGGGCTATTGGTAAGATCTGCAACATATATAACCATCTCGGTAAGATCACCATTTTAAGAAGGTTGATCCGCCCTATGAGCGAGAGTGTTAGCGTGCCCCATGATGCCAACTGCTGTGCTGTCTGTTCCAGTAATTTTTCAACATTTAAATGATATAGCTCTTTTGGTCTGGCCGGCAACTGTATACCCAAATATACAAAAGATTTATGTGCCTGCTTCAAAGGGAAATCTCCCCCCCATAACTCGTGTATGTCCACATTAATTTGAAGCGCTTCTGACTTGTCTATATTCAGTTTGAAACCCGAATAATCTCCATATTCTCTGAAAATTTGTAAAAGATTCTCTAGAGTATCTTTTGGCTTCGTAATAATCATTAACAAGTCATCCGCAAATGCAGCTATCTTAAATTCCTGATTTTTAATATGTACCCCTGTTATCGCTGCACAATCATGTATGTCTCTAATTAATGGGTCTAATTGAAGTGCAAATAACAGAGGCGACAAAGGACAACCTTGTCTAGTTCCCCTAGTGATCTGAATTTCCCCCGATATATTTCCATTTACCAGCACTTGTGCCCTTGGGTTATGATATAGTGCTCTAATTGCCTGCACAAAGGTGCCATTAAATCCATATTTCTGTAGCACCGAGTATAGAAAGGGCCATTCCACTCTGTCGAATGCTTTTTCTGCGTCGAAGCTGATCATCACAGCTTGTTCTTTGGAGTGACCTAGTCCTTCCAATGACGCCAAAATATTCCGCAAGTTTTTTATACTTGTTCGCCCTTGGACAAAACCCACCTGTGCTGGATGAATTAGATGAGGCAATATCCCTCCTAATCTTTTGGCCAATATTTTTGCAAATAATTTTGCCTCTTGATTAATTAGGGAAATGGGTCTATATGATGTAACCAACTGTTCATCTCGTTTTGGTTTAGGAAATACTACTATCCTAGCTAAATTCATATTATCAGATAAGGCCCCCTTCTCTATCCAGTCATTGAACATTTCAGTCAAGGTAGGGAGAATCGAGTCCCCCATCATCTTATAAAATTCTGCTTTAAAACCGTCTGGACCTGATGCCTTGCCTGATTTACTTTGTTTGATTGCCCATCCTACCTCGTCTTCACTAATCCTAGCATTTAGCCGCTTTCTGTCTCTACTTTGCAGCCTCGGAATGTGAACACCCTCTAAGTAAGACTCCCCCTGTAGCTCGTCTTGATCTGCCCTCTTATAAAGTTCTTGATAAAAATTTTGAAAAGCTTGTCGAATTTCTTTATTAGAGTGTATGAGTTTCCCATTTTTTTGTTTAATAGTTGTTATATTTCGGGAATTAACCTTAGATGCTATAAGTCGAGCTAAATATTTGCCCCCTTTATTCCCGTGCTTGTAAAGTTGAAAGCGATAGTAGGCCTGAGATTTCACTTCTCTCTCATGTAGTTTGGCATTTAAAGTTGCTTGTATGGTCAGAATCTCTTGTCTGATATCATTACTAGGGTTCATACCGTATTGGCGGTGTAATTTACCTAAAAGTTGTTCTAGTCTCATTATTTCTCTGTCTCTCATTCGCTTATAGTGCGTGACATAGCTAATTATTTCCCCCCGCAACACCGCTTTCGCTGCTTCCCAGTAAGTGCTGATCTCATCCACTGAGCCTTCATTAAAATGCTTAAATTCCGCCCATTTAGCATGTAAAAGCTCCCCAAATCTTGCATCTTTAATTAAGTATGTTGGAAACGTCCAGCTTTTTAGCAAGTCTTCATCCTCTCCTCCCTTCCATGTCATTCCGACCACTGAATGATCCGATATGACACAGGGATCTATGTGTACCTCAGTAATGTCTGTTATTATAGTTCGTGATACCAGCAAGTAATCAATTCTTGATGCTGACCCATGTGCTCTAGATTGGTGTGTGTATTCTTTCTCCATAGGATGCAAGGTGCGCCAGACATCTATTAAATCTAATATTTCACATAAATCCGGTAGACCCCTAGTATCTATTTTTCTTATCTCCTTAGGCGGATGCGATCTATCCATATTCGGGTCCCAAGTCATATTGAAATCTCCTCCCATCACCAGGGGCAAGTTTTCCAGTTGAGTGATTTGGGAAAGCAATTTCTTATAGAATTTTAAATCTAACACATTAGGAGCATAGACATTTCCCAAAATTATAGTTTTTTTATTAATGGTCACTATGCTTAGCACAAATCTACCCTCTGGGTCTGAAATAGTTTTATGTATCTTGATTGCTAGCCCTTTCCGAAAAAGTATGGCTACTCCCCCTTTTCGACCCATTGCCGCAGCTGCCACACAATCTGCCACCCACCATTTGGCTAATTTGGCATGCTCCTCTGCTGACAAATGTGTTTCTTGGAGCATTGCAATATCTGCTCTTATATGTTTAAGATGGCGCAATATTTTTGATCTCTTGATGGGGGAATGTATTCCCCCCACATTCCAGGATGCTACCTTAAGTAGTTATCATTCATATAGCGATTTTCCATCATCTGATTACCTTTTACTATCAAGAGTAGCCAGCCCAGCCTCCAACCACTCCTGTTCATACCCCATGTTCTCATTTTCATATTTATTTGCGCCTGTAGGTTACATTGAGTTACTCTCTTCCCCTTCCCCCCCTTACATTGTCTTGTAGTTATCTGTTCCCTAACCTCCCCCCTCTCCCCATTCCCCCCCATTAGCCCTCTCCTTCCCGTAGGAAGCAGGTCACTTTCAACGCTCCTCCTCCCATTATTTGTATCCGTCCCTTTTCTGCTCGTTCTTCCATTAATGATACATGTATGTGTGAGTAAGTATTACCTCTTTAACATTCAGTCCCCCAACACATTTGACATTTAGATTTGCCATTCTCTACAATTATTAAGCAAAAGCAGTATTATTAGTCATAAATAATCTTATGATTATCAGATTCTTTCAAACTAAGCTTGTTATACTTTTAAATCTAATGTAACTGATTTCAGGCTCTACGACTTATATGACCTGCAGTGTCAACTTGTTATCAACAACAGTAGTATCTTAACCTTATTATACTATATCTATTATAACATATTTTTATGATTGTGTGAGTATGTATTACCTCTTTATCATTCAGTCCCCCATCTCATTTGACTTTTAAATTTGCCAGTCTCTACAATTGTTAATCAAGAGTAGTATTAGTCTTATGAGATCTTAGTGTTGTCAGATTCTTTCAAACCTAGATTGTAATACTTTCAAATCTAATTTAACTGATTTCAGGCCTTGCAGCTTACATTATCTGCAGTATCAAATATCTAACAACAAAAGTAATATCTTAATATCCTTATACTATATCTATTATAACATACTTTCCTAATATCCAAGATTCTTGGCCACTTTTCATGCTTAAATCGTCCTTTCCTGTTATCCTGTTTGTGTTTCAATTGGCCCTCTAATGGTTTCAGTGTGCATTATGTCCACCTTAAATCCAATTTGTGTCGCTGTTCAGTGTGTCCATTGATAGTCTCTTTTATGTATCATCTGTCCCAACATCCTCTGTTTATAATTCTCATTTCAATTATAGGTCTCTTCTTTATACTTTTTTCTCAAGCATTTAGCGAAGTCAGTTAGAAAATGTCTTTTTTTCAGCAGTGCAATCCTTAGCTCTCAAGTTTCCGGCCTCTCTTCCATCTGTTGCACAAATAGTTTTGCTTCTTCCATAGTGGTAAACAACTTTGTGCCCGAAGAATGAATGATTCTCAACTTTGCAGGGTATAATAGCGCAAACTTAATCTTTTTATTCACCAACGCTGAGCATATCGATGAAAACTTTTTTCTTTGCGCCGCCACCGCCGATGAATAATCTTGAAAGCAAAGAACTTTGCGGTTCCCGCTGTATAGTTCTTTGCCGTTGCGCAGGGCTTGCAGTATGGCGTTTTTGTGACTGAAATTGAGAATTTTGCAGATGACTACACGTGGTCTTCCCTCCGCCACGTTCTTCGGCCCTAGTCGATGTGCACGCTCGATTCTTAGCGGCCCCAACATCTCAGGTAACTCCAGTTCTGCTGTGAACCACGTTTCAAGAAATTTGCTGAGTTCACGATCTCCTTGCCCTTCAGTTAGTCCCACAATTCGGAGGTTGTTCCTCCTCGACCTATTTTCTAGGTCTTCGAGTTTGTCGTCGTATGAGGTAATTGTTTTCTTCAGTTGATTTATCTCTGCTTCTAGTACAGTGACTCGGTCTTCCGTTTCACTGGCCCGCTGTTGATATTGCGCCATATCCGTTTGTATTTGGGCTATACTGTTATTAAGGGATTCCAACTTGTTGTCCAGGGAACTCAGTTTTTTATCTAATATTACCTCTAGCGCTTGTGTAACTTCTCCCACAATTTCCGCGGCCCAGGCGGACCCCACCTCCGACGTTCCCGGGCTCACCGGCGCCGCCATTTTGTCTCCAACTAGGCGAGTTTTTTCTTTTTCTTTTCTTGTGTTTTTTGTCGCCATTGCCGTAACCTTCTGCACTCAATCCGTTCACTGTGAGTTCGGCTATTGTTCGCTCTCAGTTAGCAGGATGTTAATCTTTGTTTGCAGCGATTTTTTGCCTGGATGTTTGAGGAGAAGGCAGGAGCGATCCAACTAGCGCCCACTCCCGCTCATAGCGTCACGTGACCCCCATTTATTTAATTTTATTGAGATATAATAAAGCTTAGTAAACAAACGTAATCTTATTGCAGGGAAATTTAAGAAAATATAAAATTCTCCAAAGATTTCAATTTACGATGTATAACTAGATTATTCTTTAATAGCAAAAAGGCCTGTCACCTGTAAAGTTTGAATCTGCAATTCTCTATACGTCATATCAGTTTCCACAGATACCACTTTACTGTGCATTGGTTACAGTTTCTGTAGTAAATTCACAAAACTGAACTTGTTAATAACAATTCTGTTCTAGATATCGCTTTACATGTATCCATCAAAGTAACATTCCCCAAACCAGTAGGAGCCTCTGAAGGATATATAGGAGGGGTTACAACTTTAGGCAATGGAATGGACAAAGATTTAACTAAAGCAGTACCCAAGTGGCTGAAGCAATCTTAGCTATATCCATAGTACTCTCCTCCTTCGAATCAGCAGGAAAGACTTTTGGAATAGGTGAGAGAGTTCTTAATCCAGGCGCAAGTGAGGAAGTTGTTAATATGCAAAAAAGACTTGAAACAGGTGAGGGAATTCTTAACCCGGAAGCAGTTGAGGAACTTATTAATTTGCACGAATGTCAGGCTTCTTCCCCAGAAGCACTGGGTTTGTGAGCCCTTGGACCACTACCGTGGAGCAGCAGTGGCAGGCAAGGTCACCTTCAAAGCAGAGACGAGGCAAAGCTGGACTGGAACCCCGGACTGGAGTTCTGCACTGGAATACACAGGACTGGAATGCACCGGACGGGTGAGCATTGGACTGGAACCCACTGGACTGGAACACATGGGACCGGAACCCGCTGGACAGGAACACACTGGACCTAGGCTTCACCTACGCTTAGCCACCGTTCCCCGAGGGTTGAGCCCTCAGGTTCGAGCAGCCAGCAGGGCTTACAGGAAGACTGGAACTGGAACTAGCAAGCAGGAACAACAGGAATCAGGATACAGAAGTGCCCCCAGGCACCTAGGCGAAAGCAAGGCAGACAGGCAGGGAATGTCCGGGTTCCGGCAATAGTCAGGTCTGGCCACAGGCAGAGAATATCTGGGTTCAGGAAGTGGTCGGGTCAGGCAGCAGGCAGCGAGTAGAGAATATCTGGGTACAGGCAGTAGTTAGGTCAGACAGCAGGCAGAGAGTACTCAGATTCAGGCAATGGTCAGGTCAAGCAGCAAGCAGAGAATATCTGGGTACAGGCAGTAGTCGGGTCAGGCAGCAGGCAGAGAGTAGTCAGATTCAGGCAATGGTCAGGTCAAGTAGCAAGACTATGGCTGGAGCTCCAGTAGCAAGGAGTACTGGCAGCGGACAGGACTAGGGCTGAAGCTCCAGAAGCAAAGGAAAATACACACGGGAAAACCAGAAAGCTAAACACAAGAAAACTAGTAAAGCTGTACATAAGCTAACAAGAAAGCTATGCCCAAGCTAACTAGTCACAAACTAGAAACTCACACTAAGCAAAACACAGAAGAACTAGTAAAGCTGTACACAAGCTAACAAGCAAAGCTATGCCCAAGCTAACTAGTCACACGCTAGGAACTCACACAACACAGCACACCACACAGGAGAACTAGTAAAGCTGTACACAAGCCAACAAGAAAAGCTATGCCCAAGCTACTAGTAACAAGCTAGAAACTCACACTGAACTGAACAAGGTAGCAGTGCACAGAGCACTCTAACATACCAGGGACCTTAGACGATGCAAAGGCCAAGGCTGCAGTCTCTAAGTAATTAATAAAGCCCTTCAACACCTGAGGAGCAGCTGCAGCCATCAGTAACACAACTACAGAGGCTGTCCAGGCCCAAACAAGAGAGACAAGTCCGGCAGCCTGGAAGAACCGGACCAGACTGGGCTAAAGCCTGGAATGGGTAGGAACAGCAAGAAAAACTATGGCAGCCACTGGCTCTGGTCATCAGTGGGTGAGAGGAGCACAAACCAAGGAGCAGGCAGAGCGCACACAGAACATAGAGAGACCTAGAATACCTAGGTGCAGCACAGAGGAGCAAACAGAGCCAGGCTGGAGACAGAGGTAGAGCTAACTCAGGCAGCACCCCCAGGTGCAGTAGAGTGGAGTAATTAGAGCCATGCTGGAAGCAGCCAGCACACAGAAGGAAAACTACTCCAGAAAGGATAGGCAGAAGCCAGCTTAGAAGCTGACCCCCAGAAATAAGGTAAGTCTGAGGGTGGTCACGGCCACAGACGTGACAACGAAAGACTGTTGGAATAGGTGAGGGAGTTATGGTTTTAGAGGTGTATTTTCAAAGCACTTAAACTTACATGGAGGGGCATAATCGAACAGGGTACCCAAGTTTTCATGAGGGCGTCCTCGCAGGATGGCCCTGCGAAGGGGTGGGGAAACCCGTATTATCGAAACAAGATGGGTGTCTATCTTTCTTTCGATGATACAGTCGGGGACACCCAAATCTCAACATTTAGGTTGACCTTAGAGATAGTAACATAGTAGATGACGGCAGAAAAAGACCTGCACGGTCCATCCAGTCTGCCCAACAAGATAAACTAATATGTGCTACTTTTTGTGTATACCTTACCTTGATTTGTATTTGTCATTTTCAGGGCACAGACCGTATAAGTCTGCCCAGCACTATCCCTGCCTCCCAACCACCGGCTCTGGCACAGACCGTATAAGTCTGCCCAGCACTATCCCCGCCTCCCAACCAGCCCCGCCTCCCACCACCGGCTCTGCCACCCAATCTCGGCTAAGCTTCTGAGGATCCATTCCCTCGGAACAGGATTACTTTATGTTTATCCCATGCATGTTTGAATTCCGTTACTGTTTTCCTCTACACCACCTCTCGTGGGAGAGCATTCCAAGCATCCACCACTCTCTCCGTGAAAAAATGCTTCCTGACATTTTTCTTGAGTCTGCCCCCCTTCAATCTCATATCATGCCCTCTAGTTCTACCGCCTTCCCATCTCCGGAAAAGGTTCGTTTGCGGATTAATACCTTTCAGATATTTGAACATCTGTATCATATCACCCCTGTTTCTCCTTTCCTCCAGGGTATACATGTTCAGTCTGCAAGTCTCTTCTCATACGTCTTGTAACGCAAATCCCATACCATTCTCGTAGCTTTTCTTTGCACCGCTTCAATTCTTTTTACATCCTTAGCAAGATACGGCCTCCAGAATTGAACACAATACTCCAGGTGGGGCCTCACCAACGACTTATACAGGGGCATTAAAACCTCTTTTCTTCTGCTGGTTACTCCCCTCTCTATACAGCCTAGCAACCTTTTACTTACGGCCACCGCCTTGTCACACTGTTTCGTCGCCTTCAGATCCTCAGATACTATCACCTCAAGATCCCTCTCCCCGTTGGTACCGCTTAACGCATACGTCTCCCGTGGATTTCTACTCCCTAAGTGCATCACTTTGCATTTCTTCACATTGAATTTTAATTGCCAAACCTTAGACCTTAGAGATGGTCGACCTAAATGTTGAGATGGTCGACCTTAGAGATGGTCGTCCCCGGTTTTCAGCCATAATGGAAACCGAGGACGCCCATCTCAAAAATGACCAAATCCAAGCCCTTTGGTCATGGGAGGAGCCAGAATTCATAGTGCACTGGTCCCCCTGACATGCCAGGACACCAACCGGGCACCCTAGGGGGCACTGCAGTGGACGTCGCAAATTGCTCCCAGGTGCATAGCTCCTTTACCTTGGGTGCTGAGCCCCCCAAAACCCACTCCCCACAATTGTACACCACTAACATAGCCCTAAGGGGTGAAGGGGAGGCACCTACATGTGGGTACAGTGGGTTTCTGGTGGGTTTTGGAGGGCTCACATTTACCACCACAAGTGTAACAGGTAGGGGGGGATGGGCCTGGGTCCGCCTGCCTGAAGTGCACTGCACCCACTAAAACTGCTCCAGGGACCTGCATACTGCTGTCATGGAGCTGGGTATGACATCTGAGGCTGGCAAAAAAAATGTTAAAATTTTTTTTTTAGGGTGGGAAGGGGTTGGTGACCACTGGGGGAGTAAGGGGAGGTCATCCTTGATGCCCTCCGGTGGTCATCTGGTCAGTTTGGGCACCTTTTCATGGCTTGGTCACAAGAAAAAATGGACCAAGTCAGCCAAGTGCTCGTCAGGGATGCCCTTTTTTCCATTATCAGCCGAGGACGTCCCATCTCTTAATCACGCCCCAGTCCCACCTTCACTACAGTGCTGACACGCCCCCGTGAACCTTGGTCGTCCCCGCGACAGGAAGCAGTTGAGGACATCCAAAATCGGCTTTCGATTATACCGATTTGGGTGACCCTGAGAGAAGGACACCCATCTCCCGATTTGTGTTGGAAGATGGGCGCCCTTCTCTTTCGAAAATAAGCCTTAAAGTTACATAGTTTGTGCTTTATTTAAAATTTACTATAATGCTAAACTCAAATAAATCAAAGCAGTTTACAATAAAAAGGATAATAATGAAAGGAACACCAATAATAAAATAAAAGACACATTCAAGACCGCTCAAAACAATAAGGGCTCTGTTTACTAAGGTGCGCTAGCGTTTTTAGTGCATGCTAATGCTAGAGACACCCAGGTTGTCTGTAGCGTTAGCGTGCACTAAAAACACTGGCATGCCTACAGTGTAGCTTAGTAAACAGGGACCTAGGGTTTCCTAGAAGATGTATTTGCATAATTCAAATGCTGTCAAACGTATAAAGATGTCGAAAACATTAATCCTCCAACCCAAATGCTAATGAAAAATGATGTGTTTTCAACAAATTCTTACATTTTTTTAAAGAGCTTTCTGCCCTTACATCAACAGGTAGCTGATTCCATAAGAAAGGAACTTACAAAAGAAAAATGCCTTCTGTTTGTAGATTCCCATCGTCCCTTACAGAGACGGATACTAAAAAGCTAAATAGCGATAAAACTAAGTTAATTTTGGTTGACCAAAATGGAACCATCCCACAAGATTATTCTTTTACAGTGAATGGCTTCTCCTACAAGTTAGAACCCTGGTTAAAAATCGTATGTATTACTATTGATCAGAATTTAACATGGGAAGTGCAGGTGAATGGGCTTGTAAAGAGATGCTTTTGGCTAATATATAATCATAGACAAGTAAGGAAATATTTTATGCAAAACAAGTTCAGACTGATAGTTCAAGCCTTGATACTGACTAAGCTGGATTATTGCAATGTGATTTATTTGGGATGTACTAAAAGCTTACTGAAAAAGTGCTTGTCCACTGTCTCAAAAGGCAGCTCCACTGATTGCCACTTGAGGCAAGGATAATCTTTAAGGTTTGTTGTTTTGTATTTAAAATAATTCAGGCATTTGCATCAGCACATATGTTTTCATTGATTACAATTCTAAATTTCTCCGAGGACAAGCAGGCTGCTTGTTCTCACTGATGGGTGACGTCCACGGCAGCCCCTCCGATCGGAATCTTCACTAGCAAAGTCCTTTGCTAGCCCTCGCGCGCCCGCGCGCACCGCGCATGCGCGGCCGTCTTCCCGCCCGAAACCGGCTCGAGCCGGCCAGTCTTCTTTCGTCCGCACTCGGTACGGCTGTGTTTTTTGCCGTGTCGAGCCCCGGAGAGTCGACCTCGCGCGTCCTTTGTACAAATCGACGTGTTTTTTCTTCGGAAAAGATTTAAATTCGTTCGGAAAGTGCTCCGCAAACCCCCTTGGGTTTCGTTTGCCCCTTCCCGTATTTCCAGTCTTTGCCCCGGTAAGTTTTCTTTCGTCGTCGGGGTAGGCCTCTTTTCGGCCTCGGTCGAGATTTTTCTCCCTCAAAGTTTTTGGTGCTCAAATTCGTCATTTCGGATTTTGATTTCGCCGGCGTGATTTTTCCGCCCATGACATCGAAGCCTTCCAGCGGCTTCAAGAAGTGCACCCAGTGCGCCCGGGTAATCTCGCTCACTGATAGGCACTCTTCGTGTCTTCAGTGTCTGGGGGCCGAGCACCGTCCTCAGAACTGTAGCCTGTGTTCCCTGTTACAAAGGCGGACTCAGGTAGCGAGATTGGCCCAGTGGAACGTTTTGTTCTCGGGCTCTTCGTCGGCATCGGCACCGGGGTCATCGAGTGCATCGACGTCGTCAGCGTCCAGACCTTCATCCTCGGCCGCCAGTGCATCGAGGCATCGGCCCTCTGCATCGGCGCCGAGACATCGGATAGCTGCATCGGCGTCGGTGGTTCCGGGACCCCGTCTGCTGATGTCGTCGGACGGTGGTGCATCGTCAGGAGTGCAGGTGAGGGCTGTCCATTCCCCTGCTGGTGGCGGTGAGCCTTCGGGTGGGTCTCCCCCTACCCTGAGGGCTCCTGCGGTACAGCCCCCCCGGGATCGACCTGCTTCGACCTCGGCCCCGAGGAAGCGACGGATGGATTCTACGTCCTCCTCGTCGGTGCCGGGGAGCTCCGGTGACATGCTTCGGAAGAAGTCGAAGAAGCATCGACACCGGTCTCCTCCCCGCGTCGGCACCGAGAGCTCTGGGTCGCCGAGGGAGTCGGCACCCAGCAGGCATCGGCACCGAGAGGACCGCTCACCCTCTGTTCAGGAGGTGTCGATGCGCTCCACTCTGGACAGCCCGGAACAGCCTCCACGCCCAGAACAGGTTCTGACGTCGACGCCTGCATCGGCCTCCATGCCTTTCTCTGCAGCCGCTCTGAACGAGAGCCTCCGGGCCGTTCTCCCAGAGATTCTGGGAGAGCTGTTGCGCCCTACCCCTCCAGTACCGGTGGTGCTTGCGCCTCCGGTACCGTCGAGCGTGGCGCCGGCTGGCCCATCGCCCGGGGTGAGGTCCCCGACGTCGGTACCGCGTGCGGTGCCGACTGCGGCCACCTCCCAGGAGGGGTCCCCGACTACGTCGGCGGAGGGAGCTTCGCCGATGCGGGCGAGGGAGTCTACCTCTCGATGCCCCCATCGTGGACGTGGCTCCACGGAGTCGAGCCGGGCGAGGTTGCAGACACAGGTCCGTGAACTTGTGTCTGACACCGAGGGTGAGGCCTCGTGGGAAGAGGAAGAAGACCCCAGATATTTCTCTGACGAGGAGTCTGAGGGTCTTCCTTCCGATCCCACTCCCTCTCCTGAGAGACAGCTTTCTCCTCCCGAGAGTCTGTCTTTCGCTTCCTTTGTCCGGGAGATGTCTACGGCCATCCCCTTCCCGGTGGTTGTGGAGGACGAGCCCAGGGCTGAAATGTTTGAGCTCCTGGACTATCCTTCTCCACCTAAGGAAGCGTCCACTGTTCCCTTGCACCATGTCCTAAAAAAGACATTGCTTGCGAACTGGACCAAGCCACTAAGTAATCCCCACATCCCCAAGAAGATCGAGTCCCAGTACCGGATCCATGGGGACCCAGAGCTGATGCGCACTCAGTTGCCTCACGACTCTGGAGTTGTGGATCTGGCCCTAAAGAAGGCTAAGAGTTCTAGGGAGCATGCTTCGGCGCCCCCGGGCAAAGACTCTAGAACCTTAGACTCCTTTGGGAGGAAGGCCTACCATTCCTCTATGCTCATGGCCAAAATCCAGTCTTACCAGCTCTACACGAGCATACACATGCGGAACAATGTGCGGCAGTTGGCGGGCTTGGTTGATGCTCTCCCCCCTGAGCAAGCCAAGCCTTTTCAGGAGGTGGTCAGGCAGCTGAAGGCGTGCAGAAAATTCCTGGCCAGAGGGGTGTATGACACCTTTGATGTTGCGTCCAGGGCCGCTGCTCAAGGTGTGGTGATGCGCAGGCTCTCATGGCTGCGTGCCTCCGACCTGGAGAATAGACTCCAGCAGCGGATTGCGGACTCGCCTTGCCGTGCGGACAATATTTTTGGAGAGAAGGTCGAGCAGGTGGTAGAGCATCTCCACCAGCGGGATACCGCATTCGACAAGTTCTCCCGCCGGCAGCCTTCAGCATCTACCTCTACAGGTAGAAGATTTTTTGGGGGAAGGAGGACTGTTCCCTACCCTTCTGGCAAGCGTAGGTACAATCCTCCTTCTCGACAGCCTGCGGCCCAGGCTAAGCCCCAGCGCGCTCGCTCTCGTCAGCAGCGTGCGCCTCAGCAAGGCCCCGCGGCTCCCCAGCAAAAGCAAGGGGCGAGCTTTTGACTGGCTCCAGCAGAGCATAGCCGACATCCAAGTGTCAGTGCCGGGCGACCTGCCGGTCGGGGGGAGGTTGAAAGCTTTTCACCAAAGGTGGCCTCTCATAACCTCCGATCAGTGGGTTCTGCAAATAGTCCGGCAAGGATACACCCTCAATTTGGCCTCAAAACCTCCAAATTGTCCACCGGGAGCTCAGTCTTACAGCTTCCAGCACAAGCAGGTACTTGCAGAGGAACTCTCCGCCCTTCTCAGCGCCAATGCGGTCGAGCCCGTGCCATCCGGGCAAGAAGGGCTGGGATTCTATTCCAGGTACTTCCTTGTGGAAAAGAAAACAGGGGGGATGCGTCCCATCCTAGACCTAAGGGCCCTGAACAAATATCTCGTAAAAGAAAAGTTCAGGATGCTTTCCCTGGGCACCCTTCTCCCCATGATTCAGCAAAACGATTGGCTATGCTCTCTGGACTTGAAGGATGCCTACACACACATCCCGATACTGCCAGCTCACAGACAGTATCTGCGATTTCAGCTGGGCACACGTCATTTCCAGTACTGTGTGCTACCCTTTGGGCTCGCCTCTGCGCCCAGGGTGTTCACAAAGTGCCTGGCTGTAGTAGCAGCGGCACTTCGCAGACTGGGGGTGCACGTGTTCCCGTATCGCGACGATTGGCTGGTGAAGAACACGTCCGAGGCAGGAGCCCTGCAGTCCATGCAGATGACTATTCGCCTCCTGGAGCTACTGGGGTTTGTAATAAATTACCCAAAGTCCCATCTTCGCCCAGTGCAGAGACTCGAATTCATAGGAGCTCTGCTGGATTCTCGGACGGCTCGCGCCTATCTCCCAGAGACGAGAGCCAACAACTTGTTGTCCCTCGTCTCGCGGGTGCGAGCGTCCCAGCAGATCACAGCTCGGCAGATGTTGAGATTGCTGGGCCACATGGCCTCCACAGTTCATGTGACTCCCATGGCCCGCCTTCACATGAGATCTGCTCAATGGACCCTAGCTTCCCAGTGGTTCCAGGCTGCTGGGGATCTAGAAGACGTAATCCACCTGTCCACGAGTTTTCTCGAATCCCTGTATTGGTGGACGATTTGGTCCAATTTGACTCTGGGACGTCCTTTCCAAATTCCTCAGCCACAAAAAGTGCTGACCACGGATGCGTCTCTCCTGGGATGGGGAGCTCATGTCGATGGGCTTCACACCCAAAGAAGCTGGTCCCTCCAGGAACGCGGTCTACAGATCAATCTCCTGGAGTTGCGAGCGATCTGGAACGCTCTGAAGGCTTTCAGAGATCGGCTGTCCCACCAAATTATCCAAATTCAGACAGACAACCAGGTTGCCATGTACTATGTCAACAAGCAGGGGGGCACCGGATCTCGCCCCCTGTGTCAGGAAGCCGTCAGCATGTGGCTCTGGGCTCGCCGTCACGGCATGGGGCTCCAAGCCACATATCTGGCAGGCGTAAACAACAGTCTGGCCGACAGACTGAGCAGGATTATGCAACCTCACAAGTGGTCGCTCAACTCCCGAGTGGTGCGCCAGATCTTCCAAGCGTGGGGCACCCCCTTGGTGGATCTCTTCGCATCTCGAGCGAACCACAAAGTCCCTCAGTTCTGTTCCAGGCTTCAGGCCCCCGGCAGACTGGCATCAGATGCCTTCCTCCTGGATTGGGGGGAGGGTCTGCTGTTTGCTTATCCTCCCATTCCTCTGGTGGGGAAGACTTTGTTGAAACTCAAGCAAGACCGAGGCACCATGATTCTGATTGCTCCTTTTTGGCCGCGTCAGATCTGGTTCCCGCTTCTTCTGGAGTTATCCTCCGAAGAACCGTGGAGATTGGAGTGTTTTCCGACCCTCATCACGCAAGACGAAGGGGCTCTTCTGCATCCCAGCCTCCGGTCCCTGGCTCTCACGGCCTGGATGTTGAGAGCGTAGACTTTGCCTCTTTGGGTCTGTCAGAGGGTGTCTCCCGCATCTTGCTTGCTTCCAGGAAAGATTCCACTAAGAGGAGTTACTTCTTTCTATGGAGGAGGTTTGCCATCTGGTGTGACAGCAAGGCCCTAGCTCCTCGCTCTTGTCCTACACAGACCCTGCTTGAATACCTTCTGCACTTGTCTGAGTCTGGTCTCAAGACCAACTCTGTAAGAGTTCACCTTAGCGCAATCAGTGCATACTATTACCATGTGGAAGGTAAGCCGATCTCAGGACAGCCTTTAGTTGTTCGCTTCATGAGAGGTTTGCTTTTGTCAAAGCCCCCTGTCAAGCCTCCTACAGTGTCTTGGGATCTCAATGTCGTTCTCACCCAGCTGATGAAACCTCCTTTTGAGCCACTGAATTCCTGCCATCTGAAGTACTTGACCTGGAAGGTCATTTTCTCGGTGGCAGTTACTTCAGCTCGTAGAGTCAGTGAGCTTCAGGCCCTGGTAGCCCAGGCCCCTTACACCAAATTTCATCATAACAGAGTAGTCCTCCGCACTCACCCTAAGTTCTTGCCAAAGGTCGTGTCGGAGTTCCATCTGAACCAGTCAATTGTCTTGCCAACATTTTTTCCCCGTCCTCATTCCTGCCCTGCTGAACGTCAGCTGCACACATTGGACTGCAAGAGAGCATTGGCCTTCTACCTGGAGCGGACACAGCCCCACAGACAGTCCGCCCAATTGTTTGTTTCTTTTGATCCCAATAGGAGGGGAGTGGCTGTAGGGAAACGCACCATATCCAATTGGCTAGCAGATTGCATTTCCTTCACTTACGCCCAGGCGGGGCTGGCTCTTGAGGGTCATGTCACGGCTCATAATGTTAGAGCCATGGCTGCGTCGGTAGCCCACTTGAAGTCAGCCTCCATTGAAGAAATTTGCAAAGCTGCGACGTGGTCATCTGTCCACACATTCACATCTCATTACTGCCTGCAGCAGGATACCCGACGCGACAGTCGGTTCGGGCAGTCAGTTCTTCAGAACCTATTTGGGCTTTAGGATCCAACTCCACCCCCCGAGGGCCCTGTTTGTTCTGTTCCAGGCTGCACTTTCAGTTAGTTGGTAAATTTTTTAGGTCAATCTCAGTTATGTCCTCGCCGTTGCGAGGCCCAATTGACCATGGTTGTTGTTTTGAGTGAGCCTGGGGGCTAGGGATACCCCATCAGTGAGAACAAGCAGCCTGCTTGTCCTCGGAGAAAGCGAATGCTACATACCTGTAGAAGGTATTCTCCGAGGACAGCAGGCTGATTGTTCTCACAAACCCGCCCGCCTCCCCTTTGGAGTTGTTTCTTCCCTTGTATCTCTTTTGCTACATATGAGACTGGCCGGCTCGAGCCGGTTTCGGGCGGGAAGACGGCCGCGCATGCGCGGTGCGTGCGGGCGCGCGAGGGCTAGCAAAGGACTTTGCTAGTGAAGATTCCGATTGGAGGGGCTGCCGTGGACGTCACCCATCAGTGAGAACAATCAGCCTGCTGTCCTCGGAGAATACCTTCTACAGGTATGTAGCATTCGCTTTATGCCATGATACAAGGAATTCTCTAAGGCTCTTCCATTTTTGAAGGGTTTTCGTTTTAAGAGATTTTTTTTTGTCTATTTTCTTATCAAGCTGCTAAGGCCTGGAATAGTCTACCAACATCTGTGATTGATCTTTCATGTTATCCCCTTTTTTATAAAGCAATCAAAAACATCCTATTCAAAATATATATTTATTTATTGTATTAATTTTGTTTTAAGTTTGTATATTTCCTGTAGTTTTGTTACTGGCCAGTCTTATTGTAATCCGCTTCGAACCATATCTTGATATGATCAGAAGGTAAGAGCTAGGTAAAGTAAAGTAAACTATGAGCCAATGCTGATCTCAAAGCCCTCCCTGCTACATAGAGCAAAGCTATACATGCAAGATAAGATGGTGTGTCTGTATATAAGGCTTTGTGGGTTAAATAGTGATCTATATTGAACTGACAGCCAATGATAATGCAGGTATAAAGGAGTCACTCAGTCAGGTCAATGTGTGCTGCCAAGCAGACGTATGGTAGCATTTTGCAACATACACAAATATTTGAAATTAGACCTTGATAAACCCCCATATACTACGTTGTCATAGTCTAATTTATTTTATTTTTGTTACATTTGTACCCCGCGCTTTCCCACTCATGGCAGGCTCAATGCGGCTTACATATTGTATACAGGTATTTATTTGTACCTGGGGCAATGGAGGGTTAAGTGACTTGCTCAGAGTCACAAGGAGCTGCCTGTGCCTGAAGTGGGAATCGAACTCAGTTCCTCAGGACCAAAGTCCACCACCCTAACCACTAGGCCACTACAAAAGCATGTCTCAAGGAAATCAGAGGCAGAGCTGGAGGATTCTCCACCATTAGCAACTAACACCGTCTCCTGGATCAAATGTTTTTCAACAGGACCAGTAACAGTTAATGTAGAGACGGGAACAGAAGGCTCGAATTTACCTTTTACCCATTGTGTACAATGAAGCATTTTCTTTCGGTCAAGTCCCTTCAGCCATGTAGCATTTTTATGTGTCCCTCAGCTCCTTCTGCTGACATCAGTGAGCTGACCTCTGCCCCTTCTAGGAGCATCTCAAATACAGGTGGTGCAGAGGAACAGGCAAGAAGTAACAGTGGTTTTCGGGTGGTAACAAGGGCTTTCTCCATAAGGCAGTTTCTTAAAAAAATAAACAGGATGGTCCTCTGTAAATCAGGTCACCAGGCTATCTTAGAAGCTGGACCCAAAGCAGGTTGTGGTAGAAGTAATGAGTGTACTATGAAGCATCCAGCAGCAGATGGTAGGATAGTTTCTGAATTGGGGAGACCAAAGACTGACTGGCCCTGATTGCATGAGTGCTCCTTGTTAGCTGAAGACAGTGCTGAGGGGCAGCAGTTCAGTTGTATCTGTATCAGTGTCCACATTACACTGCGACATTCCTATCCCACAGTTGCATCTTGAGTTCAGTGTGCCTAACAGAATAAGAGACTAGGCATTCCCAGGATCATTACAAATTGAGCAATAAAAAACAAATGAAATTATTTTGTAACAAGATACTTCCTAAATAAATAAGTCAACAATTTCTGTAATTTGCTATAATTTGTCTGATAGTGTAACTCGTTTCGTTGGCTCACAGCTTGATATGAGAATGTTATCTACAATTTTCCTACGGTTTGGATAGTGCAAGATTAAAAATTCCTGTTAGTTTGGTACTCATTAGCATGTAGTCTCTTCATCTTAGCACTATCCTGCTTTTGTGTTTTCTAGATGTGTCAGAAGGAGAAAATCTTTTATCACCACGCCGTGAGTCCCAGGGTTCCCTGAGTTCTGCTACGAGTGTGGACCTGGGCTTTCTGTCTTCAGTAACCAACAAATGTGAGGTACTTGGTGATTTCTTCCCCATCAATGACATCTTCAGGAACATTGGAGGGACTAAAACTCCCAGTTTCCCTGGGGTAGATCACCTGACTCCCTTAGAAAGGGTAATCCACACTGCGTTTCCCAAGATCCTGCGAGGCGGTCACAAGATTCTTTCAATGGTGATAAGCCTGACTACAAATCCCAGGGGCCCAAGGGTGGGATGCATTTTCTTTCCAGGCCAGCTGATGGTAATGATTATCAGGAGAGGGAGTTGTGATGGAGAGGCTGGCCACCGAATGGGATTTCAGAGGTTCCAAGGGTGGAGGGAGAGACTGAACCGGAGCCTATGGACACCTCTGCCCTAGCCCAGGTAAAGTGTAGGAATTCTAAGGGAATGTTAGCAACCTTAGTGGTTAATTTGATTCAATACATGGAGAAGAAGCTTAAGGGGAGCACCTGAAGTTGTTTGGAATATAATAGAAGCATGTCCCTGGACTCAACTTAGACCTTGGGGCGGTTACCAGAGATTCCGTTACTGACTTACTGGTATGTAAAAGGGTGGGGTGGGGGTCCCCTTTCCTCAGCCATTCACTGAGGAGAGGATACAGAAAACATGAGTCTGAAGGAGGATGATTATATTGAATTAACTTTCTGTAAAAGACTGCTTTGAATTTGAGGAGAATTGGGGGAGCTGAGATCTTGGCTGCTGTCAGAAGAAAGGGGCAGAAGAAAGGGGCTTTTTCTTTTGATAAGACTGGACTGTAAGCTAGCAGTCTCTATGAACTCTATAAGCTGTGGAAAACAATAAGACTGTTCCTGAATAAAAGGGAAAGAAAAGTTCCCCATTTGTTAGTTGCTATAATTTTTTTTTGAGTTGGTGAGAAGTCCTATAGAAACCCGGAGTGGTGCTGTGCAGCTGGATTGGACAGAGGAGAGCACAGTCGAGCGGATGCAGAGTGTAACAACTGTCATGTTACCAATACAGTCTTCAATGTGAACTCAAAGGGACAAAGGTCTTTACATAATCTCCCTACAAAAGAAGGGCAGAACAATCTGGGTGTAAAATGTAGAATACAGAGATAACAATAACAATATAAAGCAATACCATGTCTAATCAACCACAATACTTCCTGTGATGAAATTAGAATAGCAAGTATACTGAATAGGTATATATACACCAAACTAACACATAAAATCAGGCACGTTAAAAAAAACAAGGCCATTGGGCTCATATGATAAATAACAGTTTATTCCAACAGAGACAGACTGTAAAACAAACAATCTAAAAGGATTCTAAAGAAGCCTAGAGTCCACCTCCATATTGACATGTTGTATGTAAATGTGTTGTATTTGCTTAATATAAAAAAGTACACCACACATTTCCATAAATAAAATCCTCCAACAAAACCAAAAATGTAACATAAAAGACAGCACAATATGCAATTAAAAAAATATAATATAAATAAACAAAGATATAAATACTGCTCCATACTGTTGTTTCTCTGCTTTCATATCATTAGTGCACAACCCAGACATTAACTGCATTCTGCATCTCTTAAAGCAAACGTTTTGCTAAAAAAAGGAGAGTCAAAAAAGTTGTTTGACCAGAGTCAAATTATTAGGAGATCTATAAGTGAAGGAATTGACTCAGAATCTCTCCATACAAATAATTGATCTAAAAAATAATAATTTTTTTTATTTATTTATAGAGATGTTCTCAGAGTTATTCACTCACCCAAGTGAGGTGCGCCTAATCAAAGCGACACCTCTAAGGGTGGATAAGATTCTCAATCATGGAACTTCTCTAAAGGCATTTTTTGAAATAATTTTAGCACACCCTTGTGTTAAAATATTGCTATAAGTGTATCCAATACCTTTAATAATTCATAGAGTGAAAAATGGATCAATTCCTACACTCACTCCAATAAAAACCTCAATGCACTCCAAACTCACACGTGCTATATCTTATTATGAGAAAAATGCTGAGTATAAAACTTCTAACAGCTCTTGTTATCTAAATGTTTGAAAACATAGGCACTTAACAAAAAGTACTTAACATTTGTAGAAGCCTTGTGTAGATTCCTCAGTGGTAATAATCCTATAGAAATCCATGCTTGTTGTCATGCTAGGATTCTCCACTCTCCACCGAAAACATTTAATACTTGTAGCTACACAATAACTCATTATGATTTAATTGTGTAGCTACAAGTATTAAATGTTTTCGGTGGAGAGTGGAGAATCCTAGCATGACAACAAGCATGGATTTCTATAGGATTATTACCACTGAGGAATCTACACAAGGCTTCTACAAATGTTAAGTACTTTTTGTTAAGTGCCTATGTTTTCAAACATTTAGATAACAAGAGCTGTTAGTAGTTTTATACTCAGCATTTTTCTCATAATAAGATATAGCACGTGTGAGTTTGGAGTGCATTGAGGTTTTTATTGGAGTGAGTGTAGGAATTGATCCATTTTTCACTCTATGAATTATTAAAGGTATTGGATACACTTATAGCAATATTTTAACACAAGGGTGTGCTAAAATTATTTCAAAAAATACCTTTAGAGAAGTTCCATGATTGAGAATCTTATCCACCCTTAGAGGTGTCGCTTTGATTAGGCGCACCTCACTTGGGTGAGTGAATAACTCTGAGAACATCTCTATAAATAAAAAAAAAAATTATTATTTTTTAGATCAATTATTTGTATGGAGAGATTCTGAGTCAATTCCTTCACTTATAGATCTCCTAATAATTTGGCTCTGGTCAAACAACTTTTTTGAATCATTTCCAGAGGTTTTTTTGGGGGGAAATACTACTTTTGTACATTTAAAAAAAGGAGAGTAGCAGCACAACATGCCATAAAAAAATACTAAAAAGAAACAACTGAAATCCAGTAAGTGACTGCGTCAGTGTTTCATCATATAAAGTTCTTGCAAATACATTTCACAAGTATATGTGTATATTCGTGCACACAAGTTTACATTTATATTTATATGTACCTTGTCCTTCTTGTGACAGTTTTATAGCAAACCTTTATTAACCCTTTGTCCAAAGACAACTCGGGCTGCGTTTAGTATGTATGTCTGTCCTCTCTATTGCTTAAATTATTCTTTATGTAGTTTTGAAACAGAATATGTTTGTATTATAGGATACACATCTTTTTTTGTTTTTAATTTTGTATACTTATTGTTTTATCTGGTTTTAGAGCATTTATTAGTTTTTAACCTTGTATATTTATTATTGTTTTATTATGTTGGTTTTTAGAGCATTTGTGACCCCTGAAGCAGGCAGTTTCCCGCCAAAACATGGCCCCGTGTTGGGTCTTTTTATTATTGGGGCTTTGTCAATAAAAGTGTATGTTTTCACATTCAATTGCTGGAAGTTCATTGGTCCCCTCCTACTTTGATTTCAGGTGTTTTTCACATAGGGTGCTTTTTCCTTTCCTTTGGTTGGTATTTTTGCTCACAACATATATGTCAGAAAGCAAGCACCGCTCAGTTTATTAACTGTTCCTTTACCACATCAAAACACTTAACCAAAAATGAAATTGTTAAATGCATAACAACCTTTACAGAGAGTTTCATAACAATGCTACCTGCTCTCTGTGTTGCAGAACGATGGAGTGCAATCAGAAACAGAGAGCAAGACAATCAGGTACTGCTGCATTTACCTGCCAGATGGTACTGCCTCATTAACTGCCGTTCGACCAGGCCTAACTATTCGGGAGATGCTGTTGGGGATTTGTAGGAAACGAGGGCTTTCCCTGGCGGATGTAAAAGTACACCTAGTGGGAAACAAGCAGGTATGTGGCATAAAATTTCAAAACACATGGAACTTGAAGCTAAATTGTTTCTGCTTAAAATCAAGGTATAATTGCAAATTAATTCATCTCATCACTAACCTCAGACTGTGGTGGAATCTCACTCATTCCTGCCATCACTGACCTATCAATAACTTCTCACACTGAGACAGAATACCATCACTGACCTCACACAGAGACATAAATACATATAAGTACATAAGTAATGCCATACTGGGAAAAGACCAAGGGTCCATCGAGCCAAGCATCCTGTCCACAACAGCGGCCAATCCAGGCCAAGGGCACCTGGCAAGCTTCCCAAACGTACAAACATTCTATACATGCTATTCCTGGAATTTTGGATTTTTCCAAGTCCGTTTAGTAGCGGTTTATGGACTTGTCCTTTAGGAAACCGTCCAACCCCTTTTTAAACTCTGCTAAGCTAACCGCCTTCACCACTTTCTCCGGCAATGAATTCCAGAGTTTAATTACACGTTGGGTGAAGAAAAATTTTCTCCGATTTGTTTTAAATTTACTACACTGTAGTTTCATCGCATGCCCCCTAGTCCTAGTATTTTTGGAAAGCGTGAACAGAAGCTTCACATCCACCTGTTCCACTCCACTCATTATTTTATATACCTCTATCATGTCTCCCCTCAGCCGTCTCTTCTCCAAGCTGAATAGCCCTAGCCTCCTTAGTCTTTCTTCATAGGGAAGTCGTCCCATCCCCGCTATCATTTTAGTCGCCCTTCGCTGCACCTTTTCCAATTCTACTATATCTTTCTTGGGATGTGGCGACCAGAATTGAACACAATACTCAAGGTGCGGTCGCACCATGGAGCGATACAACGGCATTATAACATCCTCACACCTGTTTTCCATACCTTTCCTAATAATACCCAACATTCTATTCGCTTTCTTAGCCGCAGCAGCACACTGAGCAGAAGGTTTCAGTGTGTTATCGACGACGACACCCAGATCCCTTTCTTGGTCCGTAACTCCTAACATGGAACCTTGCATGACGTAGCTATAATTCGGGTTCTTTTTTCCCACATGCATCACCTTGCACTTGCTCACATTAAACATCATCTGCCATTTAGCCGCCCAGTCTCCCAGTCTCGTAAGGTCCTCTTGTAATTTTTCACAATCCTGTCGCGATTTAACGACTTTGAATAACTTTGTGTCTTCAGCAAATTTAATTACCTCGCTAGTTACTCCCATCTCTAAATCATTTATAAATATATTAAAAGCAGTGGTCCTAGCACGGACCCCTGAGGAACCCCACTAACTACCCTTCTCCATTGTGAATACTGCCCATTTAACCCCACTCTCTGTTTCCTATCCTTCAACCAGTTTTTAATCCACAATAGGACATTTCCTCCTATCCCATGACCCTCCAATTT
Source organism: Microcaecilia unicolor (assembly GCF_901765095.1). Classification (NCBI taxonomy): domain Eukaryota; kingdom Metazoa; phylum Chordata; class Amphibia; order Gymnophiona; family Siphonopidae; genus Microcaecilia; species Microcaecilia unicolor. The sequence goes on along the minus strand of NC_044038.1, from coordinate 185,435,623 downwards.
CCTCTGTAGCCTTTCATGAGGTACCTTGTCAAACGCCTTTTGAAAATCCAGATACACAATATCAACCGACTCCCCTTTGTCCACATGTTTGTTTACTCCTTCAAAGAATTGAAGTAAATTGGTCAGGCAAGATTTCCCCACACAAAAGCCATGCTGACTTGGTCTCAGTAATCCATGTCCTCGGATGTGCTCTGTAATTTTGTTTTTAATAATAGCCTCTACCATTTTCCCAGGCACCGACGTCAGACTCACCGGTCTATAATTTCCCGGATCTCCCCTGGAGCCTTTTTTAAAAATGGGCGTTACATTGGCCACCCTCCAATCTTCCGGTACCACGCTCGATTTTAAGGATAGGTTGCATATCACTAGCAGTAGCTCCGCAAGCTCATTTTTCAGTTCTATCAGTACTCTAGGATGAATACCATCCGGTCCAGGAGATTTGCTACTCTTCAGTTTGCCGAACTGCCCCATTACGTCCTCCAGGTTTACCATGAAGTCAGTAAGTTTCTCCGACTCGTCCGCTTGAAATACCATTTCCGACACCGGTATCCCACCCAAATCTTCCTCGGTGAAGACCGAAGCAAAGAATTCATTCAGTCTCTCTGCTACATCTTTGTCTTCCTTGATCGCCCCTTTTACCCCTCGGTCATCCAGCGGCCCAACCGATTCTTTTGCCGGCTTCCTGCTTTTAATATACCGAAAAAAAATTTTACTATGTTTTTTTGCCTCTAATGCTATCTTTTTTTCATACTCCCTCTTGGCCTTCTTAATCTGTGCCTTGCATTTGCTTTGACACTCCTTATGCTGTTTCTTGTTATTTTCAGACGGTTCCTTCTTCCATTTTCTGAAGGCGTTTCTTTTAGCCCTAATAGCTTCCTTCACCTCACTTTTCAACCAGGCCGGGTGTCTTTTGGACTTTCGTCTTTCTTTTCTAATTTGCGGAATATGTATGGCCTGGGCCTCCAGGATGGTATTTTTGAACAGCGTCCACGCCTGTTGTACAGTTTTTACTCTCTCAGTTGCCCCCCTAAGTTTTTTTTTTACCGTTCTTCTCATTTTATCATAGTCTCCTTTTTTAAAGTTAAACGCTAACGTATTTGACTTTCTGTGTACAGTTACTTCAAGGTCGATGTCAAAACTGATCATATTATGGTCACTGTTATCAAGCGGTCCCAGTACCATAACGTCCCTCACCAGATCATGCGCGCCACTAAGGACCAAGTCTAGAATTTTTCCTTCCCTCGTCGGCTCCTGCACCAGTTGCTCCATAAAGCTGTCCTTGATTTCATCAAGGAATTTTATCTCTGTAGCGTGTCCCGATGTTACATTTACCCAGTCTATATTTGGATAATTGAAGTCACCCATTATTATCACATTGCCCATTTTGTTCGCGACTCTGATTTCTTTTATCATTTCTGTGTCTACCTGCTCATCCTGGCGAGGCGGAAGGTAGTACACTCCTATCACCGTTTTTTTCCCTTTTATACATGGAATTTCAACCCACAATGATTCAAAGGTGTGATTTGTGTCCTGCTGAATTTGTAATCTATCTGAGTCAAGGCTCTCGTTAATATACAATGCTACCCCTCCACCAGTCCGGTCCACCCTATCATTACGATATACTTTGTACCCCGGTATGACAGTGTCCCACTGGTTATCCTCCTTCCACCGGGTCTCAGTAATGCCTATTATATCCAATTTTTCATTTAGTGCAATATATTCCAACTCTCCCATCTTATTTCTTAGACTCCTAGCATTTGCATATAGACATTTCAGAGTATGTTTGTTGTTCTTATTTGCATGATGCTTAGTACCTGACACTATTGATTTGACATCTTTTGTTTGATCTTTAGTTGTATTTAAGGGCACCTGGCCTACCACGGTCTGTTGTGCAACCTCACTATCCAGAAACCCTATCTTCCCTGTTTGTGAGGTATCTTTGCAAGATACCTTTTCCCGAACCATGCGCTTTTGAGCGACTGTCGGCCTTCCCCCCATTTCTAGTTTAAAAGCTGCTCTATCTCCTTTTTAAATGCCGACGCCAGCAGCCTGGTCCCACCCTGGTTAAGGTGGAGCCCATCCTTTCGGAATAGGCCCCCCCTTCCCCAGAATGTTGCCCAGTTCCTAACAAATCTAAAACCCTCCTCCATGCACCATCGTCTCATCCACGCATTGAGACTCTGGAGCTCTGCCTGTCTCTTGGGCCCTGCACGTGGAACAGGTAGCATTTCAGAAAATGCTACCCTAGAGGATCTGGATTTGAGCTTTCTACCTAAGAGCCTAAATTTGGCTTCCAGAAGCTCTCTCCCACATTTTCCTATGTCATTGGTACCCACATGTACCAAGACAGCAGACTCCTCCCCAGCACTATCTAAAATCCTATCTAGGTGACGCGTGAGGTCCGCCACCTTCGCACCAGGCAGGCAAGTCACCAGGCGATCCTCACGTCCACCAGCCACCTAGCTATCTATATGCCTAATGATCGAATCACCAACTACAACAGCTGTCCTAACCTTTCCCTCCTGGGCAGCACTTGGAGACATATCCTCAGTGCGAGAGGATAGTACATCCCCTGGTGGGCAGGTCCTGGCTACAGGAGTACTTCACCAGGGTGATGCTCTCCTTCTAGGAGACCTCCCTCCTCCAAGGTAGCACAAGGGCTACTAGACTGGAGGTGGGACCTCTCTACAACATCCCTGTAGGTCTCCTCTATGTACCTCTCTGTCTCCCTCAGCTCCACCAAGTCTGCTACTCTAGCCTCAAGAGAACGGACATGTTCTCTAAGAGCTAGGAGCTCTTTGCATCGGGCGCAAACATATGACATCTCACCAACTGGGAGATAATCATACATGTGACACTCAATGCAAAAGACTGGATAGCACCCCTCTCGCTGCTGGACTGCTGACTCCATCTTAGTGTTTTTGAGTTTTTCAATAATTTAAAACTTGCTACAGTATTAAGGATATTAGCCTAATATAAAAGTGTCTTTTACTTTATATAGTGTATTGTATGATTTATTTAGTATTTCCTTCTTAGATGGTAATGAAATGTATTTAAAACTCTATAAGAGCACTCCTTGCTTGTTACCCTAATTACAATAACTGACTATAAATGAGGAGTTGTCCTAGGGGTGGGTGGGTGGGAATACTAAATTAGATCCTGCAGTGGCTGTTAGATTCTATCTGTTAATGCTGTGGTACAAGGCTTTTAAAACTAAGTGGAAAAGACTATGGAGATTAGCTGTTTTCTGTTAGCTGTTGAAATTTGCTTTTTAAGTTTGCCTAACACTAACCTACAATTCCTCCTTTAAACCCCAATCTTTAAGTTCCCAAAGCACAAGCAAAGTAGCGTTCACTTACCAGAGAAATGTCCTCTTCTCTCAGACCTTCTCAGAAAGAAAGTTCAGTGGGACCTTCCCTCTTTATATACTTTTGAATCTAAGGGGCCTCTTTTGAGCAACCTATGCAAGTATTCTACTTCCCCCACACCTTAATTATCACTTAATTGAGGTCACTGGATGAGCTAACTCTCCAGCAGCCAAGGTAAAGAAAAATAACTGCCGTTTAGAACAAAGGAGTTCCTACCTCTAGAAAAGGTTTCAGTTTAAAACTAGGTCACTGGATGAGCTAACTCTCCAGCAGCCAAGGAAAAGAAAAATAACTGCCGTTTAGAACAAAGGAGTTCCTACCTCTAGAAAAGGTTTCAGTTTAAAACTAAGTCACTGGATGAGCTAACTCTCCAGCAGCCAAGGAAAACAAAAATAACTGCCGTTTAGAACAAAGGAGTTCCTACCTCTAGAAAAGGTTTCAGTTTAAAACTAGGTCACTGGATGAGCTAACTCTCCAGCAGCCAAGGAAAAGAATACTATCTGTGTGTGTGAGTGTGAGTACATATGTATAAGTGTGTGTATGGGTGAGTACATATGTATGAGTGTGAGGGAGAATGTGTGTGTGTGTGTGTGTGTGTGTGTATGTTTGAGTTTGTGTGTATCTGTGTATACAGCTGTCTTTCCCTATATTCTCTTTTGGGTAAAGTGGTGTGGACAGTGGTAGCTGTGTTAGTCCATGTTTAAAAGTAATAAATAGAAATAAAAGAAAACAAAAGAAAATAAGATGATACCTTTTCTTTTATTGGACTAAGAATTCATGTTTTCATTAGCTTTTAAAGGCAATACCTTCTTCTTCAGATCAGTTTCACATATACAGTGGGGGAAATAAGTATTTGATCCCTTGCTGATTTTGTAAGTGTGCCCACTGACAAAGACATGAGCAGCCCATAATTGAAGGGTAGGTTATTGGTAACAGTGAGAGATAGCACATCACAAATTAAATCCGGAAAATCACATTGTGGAAAGTATATGAATTTATTTGCATTCTGCAGAGGGAAATAAGTATTTGATCCCTCTGGCAAACAAGACCTAATACTTGGTGGCAAAACCCTTGTTGGCAAGCACAGCGGTCAGACGTCTTCTGTAGTTGATGATGAGGTTTGCACACATGTCAGGAGGAATTTTGGTCCACTCCTCTTTGCAGATCATCTCTAGATCATTAAGAGTTCTGGGCTGTCGCTTGGCAACTCGCAGCTTCAGCTCCCTCCATAAGTTTTCAATGGGATTAAGGTCTGGTGACTGGCTAGGCCACTCCATGACCCTAATGTGCTTCTTCCTGAGCCACTCCTTTGTTGCCTTGGCTGTATGTTTTGGGTCATTGTCGTGCTGGAAGACCCAGCCACGACCCATTTTTAAGGCCCTGGCGGAGGGAAGGAGGTTGTCACTCAGAATTGTACGGTACATGGCCCCATCCATTCTCCCATTGATGCGGTGAAGTAGTCCTGTGCCCTTAGCAGAGAAACACCCCCAAAACATAACATTTCCACCTCCATGCTTGACAGTGGGGACGGTGTTCTTTGGGTCATAGGCAGCATTTCTCTTCCTCCAAACACGGCGAGTTGAGTTCATGCCAAAGAGCTCAATTTTTGTCTCATCTGACCACAGCACCTTCTCCCAATCACTCTCGGCATCATCCAGGTGTTCACTGGCAAACTTCAGACGGGCCGTCACATGTGCCTTCCGGAGCAGGGGGACCTTGCGGGCACTGCAGGATTGCAATCCGTTATGTCGTAATGTGTTACCAATGGTTTTCGTGGTGACAGTGGTCCCAGCTGCCTTGAGATCATTGACAAGTTCCCCCCTTGTAGTTGTAGGCTGATTTCTAACCTTCCTCATGATCAAGGATACCCCAAGAGGTGAGATTTTGCGTGGAGCCCCAGATCTTTGTCGATTGACAGTCATTTTGTACTTCTTCCATTTTCTTACTATGGCACCAACAGTTGTCTCCTTCTCGCCCAGCGTCTTACTGATGGTTTTGTAGCCCATTCCAGCCTTGTGCAGGTGTATGATCTTGTCCCTGACATCCTTAGACAGCTCCTTGCTCTTGGCCATTTTGTAGAGGTTAGAGTCTGACTGATTCACTGAGTCTGTGGACAGGTGTCTTTCATACAGGTGACCATTGCCGACAGCTGTCTGTCATGCAGGTAACGAGTTGATTTGGAGCATCTACCTGGTCTGTAGGGGCCAGATCTCTTACTGGTTGGTGGGGGATCAAATACTTATTTCCCTCTGCAGAATGCAAATAAATTCATATACTTTCCACAATGTGATTTTCCGGATTTAATTTGTGATGTGCTATCTCTCACTGTTACCAATAACCTACCCTTCAATTATGGGCTGCTCATGTCTTTGTCAGTGGGCACACTTACAAAATCAGCAAGGGATCAAATACTTATTTCCCCCACTGTATATTCTGATATGTCATTTGCTCAGTTCTGATCTGACAAAGGTGCTGCAAAAATGGTTTTATCTTGAGGGTCAAGTGAAACGCAGCTCTACCACTACTTATCTTTTCTATAGCGCTACTAGATGTACGCAGCACTGTACACTGGACTCCCGTCCTAAAGTTCATCATACAATCTGCAAATTGCCCCGATCAGACTATCTCCCGAGGTGCGGTATCAGTGCCTCAATGGGCACAGAAGAGCTTTTGAGGGTTTCCGACACACTATGACCTCTTGGGTGCAGAAGAAGGAGAAAGAATGAGGAAAACTGGCTGACCCCAAGATGGCGGCTCAACAGAGTCCTCCGGGACCTTCAGTGAGCTCAGGGGTAACTGCAGCATCAGGTCAGGTTATCACTCCAATGTCTCCCTGTGGAGGAAACATAAAACTGCTTCCGTTGCCAAAAAAGTGTCCAGCCATCATCCAAAATGGTGGATCCAAATGTCAAACTATACAATTAAAAGTTAAATGCACAGTTCCAAGCAAGGCCTCAGTTAAACATCAAATATGGCCATGGGCCCATCTGGGCTGAACATTCTCCTAATCCAGAGGCTGTCCATGTAGTCCACATGGAAAGAAGCTATAAACTAAAGCTCCCAGGAGCATTAAGTGACTGTGGCCTGTCTCTCATGATTATTCCATATGAGGAAAGGCTAAAGAGGTTAGGGCTCTTCAACTTACATAAGTACATAAGTATTGCCATACTGGGAAAGACCAAAGGTCCATCAAGCCCAGAATCCTGTTTCCAACAGTGGCCAATTCAGGTCACAAATACCTGGCAAGATCCCAAAAAAGTACAAAACATTTTGTACTGCTTATCCCAGAAATAGTGGATTTTCCCAAAGTCCATTTAATAACGGTCTATGGACTTTTCCTTTAGGAAGCCGTCCAAACCTTTTTTAAACTCCTCTAAGCTAACTGCCTTTACCACATTCTCTGGCAACAAATTTTAGAGCTTAATTACGCGTTGAGTGCAGACATTTTTCTCCAATTTGTTTTAAACTTGGAAAAGAGACGGCTGAGGAAGGATATGATTGAGGTCTACAAGATTTTTCATTCATTCAAAAAGTACAAAGACCAGGAGACACTAAATTAAGTTAGATGGAAATACTTTTAATACAATTAGGAGGAAATATTTTTTCACTGAAAGAATAGTTAAGCTCTGGAACTCGTTGCTGGAGGATGTGGTAATGGCGTTTAGCGTATCTGGGTTTCAAAAAGGTTTGGAGAGGTTCCTGGAGGAAAGTTCATAGTCTGTTATTGAAATGGACATGGGGGAAGCCACGTCTTGCCCTGGGACTGGTAGCATGGAATGTTCCTACTCTTTGGGTTTCTGCCAGGTACTTGTGACCTGGATTGGCCACTTTTGGAAACAGGATACTGGGCTAGATGGACCATTGGTCTGACTCAGTATGGCTATTCTTATCCAAGCTGGAGACAAATTTTTGCACATCCGATACTGATTCCAGCAGAACAGTCTTGCTTCCATGTGTGACCCTCAGACTCGCTAAATAAATTGGGGAGAACTTAATCTTTCATTGAAATATGCTGGAACAGATCGGGGTAACTGCTTGGGGCTGCGGAGCTACTTTAGCCAAATAATCCTGGAAACAGAGCACTTTCCTGCCTTCATGAGTTAATGTCTGACCCGATATTGGTAACCTGTGAATTTGCCGCTCAAATTGTCCAGTTTATCTTCCACAGACTCTAATTTATGCTCGATGGGCTGCAAACACTTTTCCAGAGCCCGCTGTACTGTCACAGTCACTTCTGCAGCGATCTCTTTGTAATTTAGGCATCAGCATTTACACCAGGTTTTCATTGATGAAAATGGGTTTTGGGTGTATTCTATAAACTACGGCTAGATTTAGGCACATTTTATAGAATACGCCTAGCTGTATTTTTTTGTCACCAATTTGTTTTTAAGCATGATATATAGACTAGCCTTAAGTGCTGATATTCATTGGAGATATCCAGCTATCATGCATTGAATATTAACGCTTCTCTGGCTAAGTGCTGTTTAACCAAACAGTGCTGAATATCGGGCCTTTTGACTTTAGACCCCCTTCTCCTGGATATTAGATGTGGAAGGGAACCTGATTATATATCAAGATTTTAATAGTAGGGTTTCAACTAGGTGGGGAGATCAATAAGCATATTGTCAGATAAAGATTTCCTTGGATCGTGCTAGTTTACCATTCCATTTAGGGGAGAAGATTTGCACAATTTTTGATGATATAACACTCAGCTGAGAGATCAGGAAGTCTCTGAGCCAATCACAGCACGTTTAGCTCGGCTGAACGCATTGTGATTGGCTCAGGTACTTCCAGGTCTCAGCTGAGTGAAGCACTGCCAAAAAAGACGTTTTTATTATTGCAAAGGGGGAAGGCGGCCAAAATGGGCGCCCATCCAAAAAAAAAAACCATCCATTTTGGCCCCCTTAAGAATAAAAAAGTATTTTTGGCAGTGCTTCACTCAGCTGAGAGACCAGGAAGTCTCTGAGCCAATCACAGCACGTTTAGCTCGGTTAAACGCGCTGTTATTGGCTCAGAGACTTCCAGGTCTCTCAGCTGAGTGAAGCATGGCCAAAAAAGACGTTTTTATTATTCCGGGGTCCAAAAAAGAGCCTGCAGCATCGGAGCCTGTTTGATTTATTATTATTTTTTATATAGTGAAGAACGTCCATAAAGGACGCTCCTGACGAGCACTTGGGCTGTTTTTCGGGTGGAGCACTCCCATAATGGCCATCCATGACGAGCAAGTGGCCGTTTTTGCCCCCCCCCCTGATTTTTTTAAACATTTTATGAAGTTTTCCAATCCCGCGTAGCCCCAATGAGAGGTACAGACCTCTCGTTAGATTTTCCACCGTTTTCCAGCGTTAAGGCAATCAGAAAAGGTTAGTGCATCTCATCACAATAGGGGTTTCTACACAATTTGCTCATCTATATTCCCTTTTCATTAGCTGCTACCATCATGGGAAAAAAGTATTTAGTGCATGCCAGGGTTTACTACTTGCTCGTTAAGGGCTCCTTAAGTTTAGTGCATCTGGCCCTCTCTCTGGCCACTTGGAAAGTGAGTTCAAGTATCAGGGGCTGATGTGTGGTATTATGTGAATGTAATTTAAAATTCTGCATACAGCCTATTTCATACAAATGCAGCTTTAAAAAGTAGGGCGTTTAAACCAGGGGCGTAGCCAGACACCCAATTTTGGGTGGGCCTGGGCCCAAGATGGGTGGGCAGAAGAACCTCGCCCCGTCCCAAAGGTGATTTGGTCTCTCCTCTCGCCTGCATGCCATATGGTCTCTCAAACATCCCCCCTCTCCCGTATACTTTTTAAATAGCATATTTTCACCAGCAGTGAGCAGCAACTAATACACAATGCTCATGTTGGCCCCACAGCCTTCCCTCTGATGCAACTTCCTGTTTCCACCTAGGCAGAAATACATCAGAGGGAAGGCTGTGGGGCCAGTGCGAGCAGTATCTATGTCAATGCTCACTGCAGGCGAAGATCTGCTACTTACAAGGTATGCAGGAGGGACACTTGTTGGGAGTTTTCGGCTGGTGGGGCTTCGGGATCCCTGCCAGCCACATCATAGGTATGCTGCTACTGGGTGGGCCTGAACACAAAAGTGGGTGGGCCCGGGCCCACCTAAGCCCACCCTTGGCTACGCCACTGGTTTAAACACTGATGTCTGCATAGTCTTCAGTATTTCTCTGCAGAATATGAGTCCACAGGCCAGCCTTCACTTATCTCCAAACCTCTGTTTTACACAGTTCTCTCAGAAAACACTCGTTTTGGACCAAGACAGCATGGTTCTTGCAGATCAAGAGGTAAAGCTGGAGAACAGAGTCAGCTTTGAGTAAGTATTTTCCTGAACACATGATATTTTTTATACATTGTATGTTCTTATTTCTTTTATTGTTTTATTGAATGATTTTTAAAATATAATTTATATGTTTTTTAATATTTGTTTTACGCTCTCTGTTTTAATTTTTATACTGTAATTCACATTGCTATTGTTTCACTCACTTCCCGTGTCCTGTCAGACGTGGTGGAGGTGTGGCCTTTTTCTATTCCTCTACCTTTTCTGTCCTCCAAATCCCTGTCTTTCTCTGATGTTGGCATTCTTTGGTTTAGGACTAAGTCTACCTGCTTTTATATGGCTTTAGTTTATAACCCCTCTACTTCGCTGGTTTCCTCCTAGGATGAGCTTGTAGATGTTTTGTTGAAAATGTCTAAAATTCTGATCCTGAACATAGCAGTTTTTGAACTGGAAAAACAGCTATTTTTTTGTTTCAAAAATCTCTAATTTTCAGACTTTTTTGTGCTCGGTACATATTTCTTTAGGTATAAAAAAAAAGTCTTAAAGAAAAACGCACAAAAACAAGCCACATAGACATCCCAGCAGAGCAGAGGGGCAGCCTAGTGGTTAGTGCAGTGGACTTCGTATAAAGGGACCCAGGTACAAATCCTACCTTAACACTCTTATTTTGTATTGTGAGACATCCAGGAACACCTAAAAACTGTACACCGCTACAAAAGCCCTCAAGTCTGCAGGTGTCTCCTCTCTATAGGTACAGTTGGTATTTTGTGGGCTTTGGAACTGTACTAGTTAGAGTGGAATATGGAATTGGGTCCCTTTCTCTACAGTCCACTGCAGTGACCACTAGCCTACTCCTGGGACCAGCTTGCTGCTCTAAGAGGAATAGCCATCCTATCTGAAGGTATCATAGAGCTTGGTATCTAATGTCACTGTCACATCTTTGGGGGATGAGGGGGGGTCAGGGACCACTGGGGAATTAAAGAGGGGGGGTCATGCCTTAATCCCTCCAGTGTTCAGCTGTTAAGTTAGGGCACCTTTCTGTGACTTAATTGTGATTGAAACAGTTCCAGATTTTTTCCCTACACATTTTTATCTTGTTCCATTATCCCAGGAAAACATCTACATTCTGATCCCACCCAAAACATACCCCAACACACACCCCTTGCAATTTATTTATTTATTTATTTATTGCATTTGTATCCCACATTTTCCCACCTCTTTGCAGGCTCAATGTGGCTTACAATACGTCATGAGTAGTAGAAATATAATAAAAATAGACATTTAGTGTTACAGAAGAATCTTTGGAAATATGATAATGAACAGTCATGATAGTAGTATAACAAGCAGATATTATAAGGCAGTTCTAACTATGTGTGGAGGAGTTATGTATATTCACATTGGTTGATCTTTGTGGTAAGCCTTGTTAAAGAGATGGGTCTTCAGTAGTTTGCGGAAGTTCGTTAGTTCGTAAATCATTTTTAAGTTGCGTGGCAGTGCATTCCATAACTGTGTACTTAAATAGGTAAAGTTTGACGCGTGCATTAGTTTGTATTTTAGACCTTTGCAGTTAGGGAAGTGCAGATTAAGGAATGTGCGGGATGATCTTTTGGCATTCCTGGGTGGTAAGTCTATTAGGTCTGACATGTAAGCTGGTGCATCTCCATGAATTATTTTGTGAACTAGGGAGCAAATTTTGAACATGATGCGTTCTTTAAGTGGGAGCCAGTGTAGTTTTTCTCATAGTGGCTTAGCACTTTCATATTTTGTTTTGCCGAATATGAATCTAGCTGCAGTGTTCTGTTTGAAGTTTCTTGATTATTTGCTCTTTACAGCCGGCGTAGAGTTCGTTGCAGTAATCTAGATGACTGAGCACCATTGATTGTACCAGGTTACGGAAAACATTCTTTTAATTTCCACATTGAGTGGAACATCTTCTTGATTGTATTTTTGCGTGGTTTTCAAGTGTTAGGTTTCGATCGATGGTAACTCCAAGAATTTTTAGGGTGTCCGAAATAGGAAGGTTCAGGTTTGGTGTGTTAATGACTGTGAATTTGTTCTTGTTATGTTGAGAGGTGAGTATTAGGCATTGGGTTTTTTCTGTATTAAGTTTCAGTCGAAAAGCATCCGCCCATGAATGCATGATATGGAGACTATGGTTGATGTTGTCGGAAATTTCCTCTAGATCTTGTTTAAATGGGATGTAGATCGTTACGTCGTCTGCGTATATGTATGGGTTAAGGTTTTGGTTTGATAGTAGTTTGGCCATGGGTATCATCATTAAGTTGAATAGGGTCGGCGAGAGGGGGGATCCCTGTGGGACCCTGCATTCAGGTATTCATGTGGCTGAAGTAGTCGAGTTAGATGTCACTTGGTATGATCGTGTGGTTAGGAATCCCTTAAACCAATTGAGAACGTTGCCTCCAATTCCGAAGTACTCAAGGATATGTAGTAGTATTCCGTGATCAACCATGTCGAAAGCGCTTGACATGTCAAATTGTAGAAGTAGTATGTTCTGTCCTGTTGCAATCATTTGTTTGAATTTAGTCATGAGGGTGACTAGTACTGTTTCAGTACTGTGGTTAGACCGAAATCCTGAATGGGAGTCGTGGAGTATTGAGAATTTGTTTAGATAGTTTGTGAGTTGTTTGGTCACCAACCCTTCCGTTAGTTTGGTTATTAATGGAATGGATGCTACTGGCCTGTAGTTGGTTAGTTCACTGGCACTTTTCTTTGAGTCTTTGGGTATGGGGGTGAGTAGAATGTTTCCTTTCTCCTTCGGGAAGAGTCCATTTTGTAACATATAGTTCAAGTGTTTCTTATGTCTATTATAAATTGTTGAGGAGCGGATGTCATAAGGTTGTTTGGACATATGTCTAGTTTGCAGTGAGAAAACCGTCTCAAATTTGAGTTTCGCAAATTGCAACTTGGACATTTTCTTGTGAAAAATGTCCATCTGGTGCTTTGTGATGCTTTTGAAACATTTTTTCTCTTTTGAATATGAGTGCCATAATGTTTTTAGCTTTTCCTCATTTGAGAGTTAATCCATCTTCTTCATCATTTTGGTTGCACTTCTCTGTACCTTTGTAATTCCACTATATCTTTTTTGATATATGCAGTTTAAATTCTTATCTATCACATCTGTTCAAAAATCTTCTAATGGAATTTTTTCCTGGCTTATAGTTTAGATTGATCAAAGTGTTTGAAATCTGGCTCTGTTCCTCGGGCATTAGGCCATGTAGCACTAAGAACTGGTAAAAGCACTGTTTCTAATTATAGACAAGTAGCAAGCTTACTAAGTTTTATAAGAAAGTTGGAAGGACTTCTCTCTTTACGGCTATCCGTGTTTTTAGACAAACAAGTTGTCTATACACAATATACGCAAGTTTTCGTAAGATGCATAGCACAGAAACATTGATTTTAATTTTAATTTCTGAGCTCAGAATGTTACTTAGTCAAGCATTACAGATCATACTTTTATAGTTTAACCCTTTGTCCCCTTCGATTCAGTAAACCATAAACTGTTCCTATTTAAATTGAGTCAGGAATTTCTGGGAAAGTACTTACCTGTCTTGCAGGTTTTCTGTCATATGAAACCTAGGGCCCTATTTACTAAGCAGCACTAAGGGCACACTAGCATTTTTAGCACACAATAAAGACACCCATAGGGTGTCTCTAGCATTTAGCATGCACTAATTTTAGGCACACATTAAAAGCGTTAGCCTGTCTTAGCAAACAGGGCCCCTATAGTGTTAAGTTGCTGGTTCTACATCAAAGATGACTTTTGTGGCATCTCATAGATTTAGTCACCTGCACTTTTTTAATGTCCTTCTGATCTCCTTTAGCCTTTCAGTTATCGAGTATGAATGTTCATATGCAAATGACATAGTGCTATTAGTTCCAGTGGTATCTGATCTTTCAAGTACTTTGCTGAAGAACTGGGTTTTCATGTGGTCGTGGACCTTGGACAAAATCTTGTAAATTGATACTAAATAATGACTAAACAAAACTTTTATGGAGGGGCAAACCAGTAGATTTTAGACCTCGCTTGCATTTAACCTTTGATAATATTACACTCCTTTTTGAATCTACTTTGAAAATACCGTGAGTCATTTTAAATCCTCTGTTAATGCAGTAGTGTCTAAAGTGTTTTGGAAGTTACATCTATTTAGTTGTATTCAATCTTACTTCCCTGAAGCTCAATTTCAGATTTTGATTCAATCAATTGATTACTGCAATGTTCTTTAAACAGGGTTGTTTGTAAAGTTGTGCTGTAGACTTCAATTGCTGCAGAATAGAACAGTGAGAGTTGCTTTGCAAACTAGAGGAATATGATAGAATCACTTCTGTGAGTGGTTTTACACTTTTTAGCACTGAAAGTTGGTCAAGAGTTTGAAAAGTTCCCTTTCATTTTTTCACCCTACATGGTGCAACAAACTCTGTTGCACATTTTTGAATTTGGTTTAATTTTTTCAGCACTACGGTTAGCAAACAGATTGAAAAGAAACAGTGCCACTACTCTGGGAAGCCCCCACTGATCAGTTGTCTTCTGAGCAGAATCCATTGACCATCAGTCTCTCACTCTGTTATTCCACAAGTTCCTCACCAGGGTTTGGCTTATTCCCTTGCAGTCCAGATTCTTCACCTGTCTTCTATCCAGAAGGGAGGCAAAAGCCTTACTGAAGTCAGCAGCACCATGATCCACTATAGGGCTCATTTTCAAAAGAGAACAATGTCCAAAAACCGTCATAAAGCACCATTTGGATGGATTTCTTCACAAAACATCCAAATCGGTATTTTTGACACCTGTTTTGCAGATGTCTGTCTATTCATTTCATCCGCAGTGCGTCCAAAGCACAAGGGGGCAGGTTGGGGCATTCCGAAGGTGGGATTAGGGCGGGCCTAACGCGTGCCCCTTTTACAGCCATAATTGAACAAAATCAAAATGTCTAGGGTGAAAACTTCAATGTTTTGTTTTTCTATTGAATAAGACATAAAAAGGTGTCCTAAATGAGCAGATCACCACTGGAGGGATTCAGGGATAACCCCCACCCCCTTACTTCCCCAGTAGTTACTGACCCCCTTCCACCACCAAAAAATGTGAATAAAAATAGTACTTACCAGCCTCTATGACAGACTCGGATGTTATAGTCAGGTCCATTAGAGCAGCATGCAGGTTCCTGGAGTAGTGTAGTGGTGGGTGTAGTGCACTGTAGACAGGTGGACCCAGGCCTACCTGTTACACTTGTGGTGGAAACTGTGAGCCCTCCAAAACTCACCAGAAACCCACTGTACCCACATATAGGTGCCACCTTCACCCAAATGAGCTATTGTAATGGTGTACAGTTGGGGGTAGTGGTTTTTGGTTGTGCTTTGGAGGGCTCAGCAGACAAGATAAAGGAGCAATGGTGAGATGTGTACCTGGAAACATTTATATGACGTCCTCAGCAATGTGCCTACAGTGCCCCATTGGTTTACTGGGATGTCTGGGGAACCAGTCTACTAAAAATGCTGACCCCTCCTACACCCCAATGGCTTGATTTTCTGTGTTTTTCACTTGTGGTTGGCCTGAAAAAATAAATGCACAAAGCACAAAACCTTGTTACAAATGGTATTTTTGAATAAAAAGACAGGCCAAGCAGAACAAAAGAAAGCCTGAAACATTACACAAAGACTTCCACATCTTTACCCCTTGTCCAAAAGCTAGAAATGCTGAGTGTCTAGTCTTCCCGCAGCCTTTGATATCTAGGTGGGTATATTTTATTCCAGATGTTACTATGAAATCACTGGCTTAGTATAACTAGCTTCTAAGTCCCAAGAAAAGCTGGCTACTGTAATTACTAATGTGGAGAATTCTGTCTATTTAGATTTTGGTTGATCTTTTTCAGGCTTGAAATTTACCCCATAAAAAAAATGGTTCGTATTACAGCAAAATCTACAAAGAGTTTGCGCCAAGCAGTGCAGCCTGCTGTGGGAGAGTATGAGCTTAATATGTCACAGGTGCTGCTCCGAAGGGTATGTTTCAAAGCAGGAGAGCTTTTTCTCACCATTTCTCTGTTTTCTGGGTGTCCTCCTGAAACGTTACCTCTTGCTGACCTCTTCTGAATTAGATACTAGTGGTTCTAGCTGTGGCAGTTGCCATTTAAACTACTACTACTTATTTCTATAGCGCTACTAGACATACACAGCACTGTACACTAAACATAAAGAGACAGACCCTGCTCGACAGAGCTTACAATCTAATCAAGACAGACAAACAGGACAAGTAAAGGATAAGGAAATTACTTAAGGTGGGAATTGTAAAACAAGCCTAAGATAAACCATGCAGAGTCCGACCAAGGTCTTGCAAGCCCAATGTCTGTGTCTGAGAGTGGCTGACTGGAACACAGGGACCCAGAAAATCCCAAAAAGTACATTCAGTTTCTCATTGAGCCTGCCATGAGTGGGAAAGCGCGGGGTACAAATGTAATAAAAATAAAATAAATAGCCCATTTCTGAGTGTTTATGGATTCCCATCAAGTGGACTCTTCTGCTGCTTGTCTGAGAATTTTGCCTATGAAAGTTTTTGTCTAGAACTTTTGTTTTCCTAAATGATGCTGCAGTAGGCACCATAGTTGGCGTGTCCTGCTCCTCCCTCTAGCAAAATTGAAATCCAGACTAAAAGCTCAACTTATCTTATCTATTTTTCAACAATAGGTGGTCCTAATCTCTTCTGTCTGTCATGTGTGTTTGTCTTGAGCACATTGTGGAGTACGGACATCTTTCTGTACAGCATCCGTGTGCTCAGTCATACTTTAGACATGATTAGTAGTAGGGAAGTAGACTGTAGTCTACATCTGGTAGATTAGAGTCACCTACAAGCAGAAGCTCCCCTCCAGCACCCCAGAATTTATGATACCACAATTTGCCTCTTTTCCTTGTTCTGGAGGTCTGTATAATGCTCCCATGTGGACAGAAATCATCTTAGGTTTTTTTCCAAGGCAACCCACAGTAATCCAGCTTCTCTGTACATTTTAGAGATACCTCTTCCCTCTTTTACTCTGTCCTCTCTTCTGAAGAAATGGTGCCCTGCTATTGTCACACCCTAGTCCTGATATCCAGGACTCAGTGATTGCAAGCACATCCTGCCATGGCCATCTCCAGGTCTTTCTTATCACCAGTTTTCCAAGCTCTTGCTTTCGTGACTCTCTAAAATGAGACTTTCACCTGTCTTTTGATTTCCTATTTTTCTATTCATCTTTCTTCCCTACTTTTGAATCCCCAAGGACAAGAAGGACAGAAGTTCGTCACAGTATGGTGACGTCACCAAGGGGGAAGACTTCTTCTGCTTAGTATATACAGTATTAGAAGCTTTTGAATTGCTTTACCACTTCCCACCTGCTGCTGTCACACGGCACCACCTTATTCTGTGTCTTTCCAGGGGGCCGGTTGGATGCGTATCACTGGAGCTCACTTCATGACAACATTTTGTCACTGTCACCCTAAAATTCTTTATATGGTGCTCAGAAATGGGCATGGACCCAATTTGTGTGCGCAATTTATTTGAGAAACAAGTCAATTAGTGCTGATAATTGGACGCTAATAATCAATTATTGACACGAATTTGCATTCATTTAAATTTATATGTGTGTCTTTAGGTGCCGGGGTTTGTGTGTAAACTGTACATGTGGATCAGGAAAGGGGGCTTTGCCATGGGAGGGGCATGGGCGGATCAGGGGCATTCCTGGAATTTGCATTCAGTGTTAGATCTTTGCTTAATGAAGGCACAAGATTTTACACCGATTTTCAATTGGTGTAAATCCTCATGTTCAAAACTGGGTGCAGAGACTGGTGCCAAACACTGTTGTATAAACGGTGCTGATAGAATAGCACTTAGCGCTAATTTTTATTGGCGTCCAAAATTGGGCTCCGTTTATAAAGTGTAGTCCTCAATGTTTTATTTGTAAGTTTCTTAAACTCCTGTTGATGTTGTGAGGTACTTTTTCCCCATTAGAGTCTTAGCTAAATTTTCGTCTGTTTTCATATTTCTTTTGCATTTTGCACTAGCTTGGTGTGGGCCTCAGTTTGAGGGCACTTGTATTCAAAATTGAGTTATTTCATTTTGCAGCAGCTATTTTTGCAGACAAAATGTCCCAGAGAAAAGCCCCCAGTGGCTTTAAAAAATGAATCTGGTGCAAGAGGAACATATGCATTATGAATGTGAGCCCTCTAGGTACAGAGAAAGTACCTGCTTATAATGTGTGATTGTTCCCCACCTTGAACTTTATATCTGGTGCTTGCAGTGCCTGGGCATCTGAATTTACTACCTTAGATATAATCATTTGCCTGTGTCCATAGTTTTCTATTGCAAATAAATACCCTTGTTCAGCCAAAAAAAACCATGTCACAATTAATATATTAGAATCAAGATAGTCATTTATCTCAAGAATCAAAAGAAAATTGCTCCAGGTGAAGTAAAGACAAATGCTGTGATGTACTGAAGGCAGATAATGGCGGAGCTTCTCCACCAAAACAAAAAAAAAGTGACTTTTACCCCTTGTGACACTAATTGCAGTCCTGGCAAAGTTTTGGCAATCCAGCTGCCTGCTCTAGGGAGTCTGTTAACACCAGTAACACACCAATCCACAGAGCTCATAAACTTTATCCATAAAAACAAAATCTGTTATGTAAAAAAAAACTTTGTTCAGATGTAGCCTGACGCACTCACAGTTAGTAAGTGTATGTGGATGCCATTGTCTCCACCTTAAAACAGTTGAAAGCGAGGCTCAAGGAAGCAACCATTTAAAAACATCTTCATATAAGGCTCCATAACAAATCACAAAACAATTCTGATACAAATAGAGGCATATTTTCAAAGCACTTTGGGAGGCTAAGTTCCATAGGTTTCTATGGAACTTTGGGAGGCTAAGTGCTTTGAAAATATGCCTCATCGTCAATTTGTAAAGACTTCATACTACAATACACCATTATAAACAGTACTTTTATCTTAAGAGGTTTTCAAACAAATATTAAGAATGAAAAAATATATATTCCTCATATGTATTTCTTGTATGTAAATGACCCTTTACCACACTGATCAATTCAATTCCTGGTTCAAACCTTCAAGATGTGTAGTGTTAAGAATGCCTGAAAGCCTATAAGGGGAGCTCTGTAAGTGGGGGGCTTCCATTTAGGTGTCCCAAGGCTGAATGGTAGGAGTTTTATTCTGTAACAAAAATTAGCCAACCAGGTTCCTTTTTAGAAAACTACTACTACTACTACTACTATTTAGCATTTCTATAGCGCTACAAGGCGTACGCAGCGCTGCACAAACATAGAAGAAAGACAGTCCCTGCTCAAAGAGCTTACAATCTAATAGACAAAAAACTAGCGTAACCCAGTATTGGCGCATCTGACATTTAGATGCTGTCACATTACTCCTAAGTGTGGCAGGGATGCGGCCTCTTAGGTGGCCACTCATTTTAAGGTGCAAAAAAAGAGCAGATGTAGATCCAATATATAAAATGATGGCTTTATTTAAAAATACCCAAAGTGGTCCACATTTCACCCATGCATGGGCTGCATCAGGGGTTACAATACTAAAAATGACCAAACAAAAAGAAATTTAAAGACGTACAAGGATAAAGTAATATATAACACTTATCACATATCACATAAAATGTATGGGATCCATGTGATAACTGTTCTCAGCACTCTAATATCTAATTTTTAAGAAAGAAATTAGCTTAGGTAAAAAGAGTATCCTGATGCAATTTGATATGTCAAGTACTTTTGACGTGGTGGACCACGACATATTACTAAATGTGCTGGATCACCGGCTTAAGTGGTAATGTTCTTCAATGGTTTCAAGGTTTCCCTCAGTTAGGATCTTATCAAGTAAAAATGGCAGGCACTCTCTCACCTCCATGGTCCCCTGAGTGTGGGGTGCCTCAGGGCTCTCCACGCTCCCCCATCCTGTTCAATGTGATGATGGCATCATTGGGCAGCAGGCTTGAAGCTGCAGGTTTTCACACCTTCATATATGCAGTTGACATCATCTACTTGACTTTTAGAAAAGGCATTTCTGAAATTTTGACCCTAATCAAATTAGGACTTGACCTTATGTAATCTTGGGAATCTGAATTCAGATTAAAATTAAACAGACAGAACCAAATTCCTGGTCATCACCAAGCTGTATGATTCCATTATTAACCATTATGGACACCTGCTATAAGGAATAATTAACTGATATTAAGACTGATATATCATCCATGTGACTATTTATTTATTTATTTGTTTGTTTATTTATTTATTGCATTTGTATCCCACATTTTCCCACCTATTTGCAGGCTCAATGTGGCTTACAATGCTCCATCATGGCATTTGCCATTCCAGAGTAAAAGATACAATTGGTATTACATAAAGAACATGAATGATATAATAGAACTAAACAATCAGGTATAGAGAGAAAACATACAGAACATCTGGTGAGTGGTGATGTGATACAGGTTTTAATTATGGATCATTGTGGTATGCCTTATTGAAGAAATAAGTCTTCAGTGATTTATGAAAGTTGAATAGGTCATAAATTGTTTTCAGGTCAAGTGGCAATGCATTCCACAGCTGCGTGGTCATGTAGGAAAAGCTGGATGCATGTGTTAGTCTGTATTTTAGACCTTTATAGCTGGGGAAGTGAAGATTTAGGAATGTGCGTGCTGATCTTTTAGCATTTCTGGGTGTCAAGTCAATAAGGTCTAGCATGTAGGCTGGGGCATCTTCATGAACGATTTTATGAACCAGAGTGCAGACCTTGAACGCGATACGTTCTTTAAGTGGAAGCCAGTGTAGCTTTTCTCTTAGGGGTTTGGCACTTTTGTATTTCCAAATATTAGTCTGGCTGCAGTGTTTTGGGCTGTTTGAAGTTTCTTGATGATTTGCTCTTTACAGCCAGCATAAAGTGCATATATGCAAAAAAATATTATACAACGTTGGAGATAGTGGAGAACCCTGCGGTACACCACAATGATTACTCCATCTCTCGGAACGTTCATTTCCTTCCCTAACTGTGTAAGAGATAGCTTTCAAGAAACCACTGAACCAGGTCAATATAGTACCAGTAATTCTAATATCACTCAATTCAGCAAGTAAGATGTCATGTTCTACTAAATTGAATGCTGAAGATAAATCAAATTATAACAACAGTGCTTTTCCCATTATTACTCAGAATATATCTTGCTTTATCAAATATCAAAGTTAGCACAGTTTCAGAACTAAAGCTTGATCTAAACCCTGATTGGGAGAAATGAAAATGTTATATGTATATAGATAGTCATTCAATTGAGCGCAAACTAGACCCTCTATGAACTTTGTAAAAAGATGTATTGAAGCTACAAGCCTATAATTTGTAACCAAATATTGTGATTAATTTGCATCCTTAACAATAGGTGTTAAAATAATTTCTCCAAATGAGGATTCAAAAAGTCCCTCAGACAATAAATGTTGAACCCATGCCAGTTCAATGCTTTCTGGGGGGGGGGGGGGGGGTAGTGTTTGGTATTATATGTTAATTATAAACTACTGGAAACATTAAAACAGGGTTGTCCAACCTTGGTCCTTGAGGTCTGCAATCCAGTTGGGTTTTCAGGTTTTCCCCAATGAATATGCATGAGTATTTGAATGCATTGCCTCCATTGTATGCATTAAACATATTCATTGGGGAAATCCTAAAAACCCAACCTGGCGAGGACTGAGGTTGGACACCCCTGCATTAAACCTTCTATAGATGATACGTAATGCATACTACAGTTAAAATAATTGCAAATGTTAAAAATCTCCCAAATACAATTTATGATGCTAATCGTTAAATCACAAGTTCCACATTGTACATATGTGATGTGAAATTCTTCTGACTTTCATTAATCTAATTGGTTGCTAGATTGCCCTTTTACCAGCAATTGTGTCACGATTGTGGTCGTGACCCCTCTCAGACTCACCTTATTTCCGGCGGTCAGCTTCTGAGCTGGCTTCTGTCTGTTCTTCCTGAGTTAGTTCTGTCTCTGTGTGCTGGCTGCTTCCAGCATGGCTCTGATTACTTATACTGCACCTGTGTGTGTTAAGCCTCTCTGTGCTTCAGTATGCTTTCTGCCTGTGTCTTGGTTTGTGTTCCTCTTGCCCTCTGGTGGCCAGAACCGGTGGCTGCCATAGACTTTCTTTCTGGTCCGGTCCAGATATTCCAGCCCTCCAGACTTGGTTTGAAGTTTGGCAGCTAGTCTCACCCGTAACTGCCTCATGATTCCTGCAGCTGAGTTTCAGCTGCGGATGGGTTTATTACCACCTGGAACCTTCTGAGTTTGCCTTTGCATCGTCTAAGGTCCCTGGTTTGTTGGTGCTTTGTTGCACTTCTGCCTAGTCTGGTTTCTTGATTAGTTCCTTTTCTGCTGTGTGTAGTTTAGCTTAGGTTTATTCGCTTACTTCCCTAGTCTTGTTTCTGGTCTGTATTCCTTGTCTAGTTTCTGTTTGTCTGTGTCTCTTGCTTAGTGGCTGCTCTGCAGCTTTCAGTCCTGTCTCTTGTCTGTCAGTATTTGTACCCTGTTTTAGTGGCTGCTCTGCAGCTTTCAGTCTTGTCTGTTGTCTGTCAGTATTTGTACTCTGTTTCAGTGGCTGCGTGGCAGCTTTCAGTTCCTGTCCTTTAGATTGTCCATTCCCTGCTTTGTGTAGTATTGTCTGTCTGTGAGTCCTAACCCAGTTTCCTGCCTTGCTGCCCATGTATATTCCTTTCCCCTCTGACCCTCAGTCCCTGTTCAGCCTAGTTGGTATCCAATGCCTGCCCTGTGTGGTAAGCCCTGCCGGCCGCCTGCACCCAGGGGCTCAACTCCTGGGGAAGGGCGGTCAAGTGCAGGTGAAATCTAGCTGTTTCTGTCAGAGTTCTGCCTTGTCTCTGGTGTGGGGTGGTTTTGCCTGCCACTGCTGCTCCACGGCAGTGGCCCAAGGGGTCACAAACCTAGTTTCTGCCTTGTAAGCCTGACAAATTGAAAGGAAACTCTGGAATGAGGGGGCATAGGATGAAGGTGAAAGGGGATAGACTCAGAAGTAACCTGAGGAAATACTTCTTCACTGAAAGGGTGATGAATTTGTGCAACAGCCTCCTGGTGGAAGTGGTGGAGATGAAAACAGTATCTGAATTCAAGAGAGCTTGGGACAAGTACATAGGATTTCTAAGGGATTGATAGGGAGAGCAGATGTCATGGATGGGCAGACTGGATAGGCCATATGGTCTTTATCTGCCTACATTTTTCTATGTTTGTATTACGGATATCTTGTATTTTAAATCTAGAAGAACATCAAAGTGAGGACTAGGGGGTGACATCTGTTCCAGTCCTGAACTTCTGCAGTCATTTCTTTCACAGTGTTAGCAGGAAGGTTCTTACCAAAATACAGCACACCACTGCTATTCTAGATTTATATGAAACCAGTCAATTAGTTATTTATATATTGGCAAATCTGAAGACTCAGTCAATACATTTAGATGCACAATCTGTCCTCTCCCTCTTCCCACATTCTTATTGTATGTTCTTTCCCAACAGTCTGGTGAGACGACAGAACTGAACCTAGATATGCCAGTGAGTGCAGTAGCCACCCAACAACTCATTTTGGACACCAAATCAGGTGAGTCATCTGCTCAATCAATGTCTAAACTTGCCAACCCAACACCCTGCCCTAGACCATACACAGGACACACCCAACACCCTTCCAGAGACCATGTATACAGGACACACCCAACACCTTCCCATAGACCAATACCCAGGACACACCCAACATCTTCCCATAGACCATACACAGGACACACCCACACCCTTCCACAGACCACGTATACAGAAGACACTCAACACACTTCCAAAGACCAGGTATATAAGACACACCTAACATCATGGTCCCAACCAACACCTTCCCATAGACCATAGACAGGACACACCCACACCCTTCCATAGACCATGTATATAGGAGACACTCAACACACTTCCAAATACTAGGTATATAAGACACACCTAACATCATGGTCCCAACCAACACCTTCCCATAGAAAGTACACAGGACACACCCAACACCTTCCCATAGACCATACACAGGACACACCTACACCCTTCCACAGACCATGTGTACAGGACACACCCAACACTTTCCCATAGACCAATACCCAGGACACACCCAACACCGTCCCATAGACCATACACAGGACACACCCACACACTTCCAAAGACCAGGTATATAAGACACACCTAACATCATGGTTCCAACCAACACCTTCCCATAGACTATACACAGGACTCACCCAACACCCTTCCACAGACCATGTGTACAGAACACACCCAACACCTTCTCACGGATCAATGCCTAGGACACAACCAACACCGTCTCATAGACCGTACACAGGACACACCCACACCCCTCCACAGACCATGTATACAGGAGACACTCAACACACTTCCAAAGACCAGGTATACAAGACACACCTAACATCATGGTCCTAATCAACACCTTGCCATAGACCATACAGGATATATTCGATACTCTCCCATAGACTATGAAGGCAATATTGAGCCTATTGTGGTTACATTTTTTTAGACGCTATGGGACATACACAGTACCAGTTGTTTTTATTGTAATTGTGTATGTGTTTTTGTTGCCTGCCTTGAGCTGTGGTAAATGTGGGTTACAAAATGTTTAAATAAATAAATAAAATAAATAAATACCATGCTCACCAACCAACTCTAGACTATATATGGACACACAGTAAGTAATCCATTCACCATCAACGATCCTTGTGATGCGATGTATAAGTTACTCCAGAAGAGTTAGTAACCTTCATGCTGACAGTGTGAAAGAGAAGATTGCAGAAGTGCAGGAGTGGAACAGACATCACCCCTAGTCTTTATTTATTAAAAAGTTTATATTTTGCATTATCTAAAATTCTAAATGGGTACCAAACTAATATACACAATTAAAATTATTTATACTAAAAAAATCATTCAATATAAATAACATAAAAAACACTGCACATTCACATAAAACCAGTAAAAATAAAACCGTTTTCTTTGGCATCACTGAGTCCCTTTAGCAAAAAGAGGAGAGAGTGTGCATTAACCGGTCTGCTGATAACTTAGAGGCCCTTTTACTAAGCTGCGTGTTTACAAGCACCAAAATGGATTTACCGCATGGCTACCATGTGGCCCTTGTGGTAATTTCATTTTTGGCGCGTGTCCACTACGCGTGCCTGAAAAAAATATATTTTTTTTTCTGGCACACGTCAGCTACGCATGCCAAGTAGCATTTGGTGCGCATAGGTCATTACCTCCCGGTTACCACGTGAGACTTTACTGCTAGGTCAATGGCTGGTGGTAAGGTCTCAGACCCAAAATGGACATGCGGCAATTTTCATTTTGCCGCATGTCCATTTTCAGCAAAAATTTTTAAAAGTGCTTTTTTACAGGCGTGCTGAAATATGGATTGGCGCACGCCCAAAACCCACGCCTACACTACTGCAAGCCATTTTTCAGTGCACCTTAGTAAAAGGACCCCTTACTTTGGCTTTATACATAGAAGAAAACATGTCTAAAATCATGAACCTTCAGTGCCTCCTACAGGGCTGAAATTGAACAAACTGTTATACTTATCTTCTAGAGTCAGAGATGGACGATATCTGTAGCACTGATGAAAGAGCAATCCAGCAGCATAGCCAGGTAAGGATGGAGGAGTGAGGGTGTGTTTATTTCCACATGTGCAGTCTGCTTTCCTTTCCTCTTATCTCCCATTTTTCGTAGTGATATAAGTGTCTGTGTATGACTAGGGCTGCCCAGGGACCTTTGGCTATTCTGCTTTTTGAACTCACAACCCACTATGGGGGATGTTTACTAAAGCATAGCTCGAGTTATTTGCAAAAGGACCCATAGGAATAAAATGGGCCCTGCTGCAGATAATTCGAGCTAAGCTTTAGTAAACAACCCCCTATGTTACAGATATCAGGGACCCTAGCATAAAAAAAACAAATTACTAATGAGAATGTGGCAGAGAAGAATCGACTGTCCTGACTAAAGGGAAGTATATTAAATAAATGGAACTTGGTATAGGAAGAGGAAGGGAGAGGGATATTTGGATTTAGCTCAGGCCTTTTCAGTAGGATCTCAAGGTGAGTTACATTCAGATACAGTGCAGAAATCCAAAGGAGATGTATGAGATAGGAGGAGAGAGATTAATAAACTCAGTTTAGGAGAGAGACCTTGGGGTGTTGGTGTCTGAGGATCTCGAGGTGATGAAACAATGTGACAAGGTGGTGGCCATGGCCAGAAGGATGCTAGGCTGCATAGAGAGGGGTATAATCAGCAGAAAAAGGAAGTGTTGATGCCCCTGTATAAGTCATTGGTGAGGCCCCACGTGGTCTAATGTGTTCAGTTTTGGAGGCTGTATCTTGCTAAGGACATAAAAAGACTTGAAGCGATACAGAGAAAAGCAACGAAAATGGTAGGGGGTTTGCGCTACAAGACGTATGAGGAGAGACTTGATGATCTGAAGATGTATACCCTGGAGGAAAGGAGATGTTCAAATATTTGAAAGGTATTAATATGCAAACAAATCTTTTCCAGAGAAGGGAAGGTGGTATAACTAGAGGACTTGAATTTAGATTGCAGGGGAGCTGACACATCAGGAACTACTTTTTCACGGAGAGGGTGATAGATGCCTGGAATACCCTCCTGCAAGAGGTGATGGGGGTGAAAACAGTAACAGAAGTCAAAAATGTGTATGATAAACACAAGGGAATCCTGTATAGAAGGCATGGAACCAAACAAGCTTAGCAGTGATTAGATCGCAACACCAGTAATTAGGAAGTGAAGCCAGTGCTGAGCAGACTTGTATGGTCTGTTCCCTGATCATGGCTGGACAGATTCAGCTTCAGTAGTTTGATAACAAGACCAGTGCTGGGGCAGACTTCTACAGTCTGTGCCCTAATTTTGGTTGGGCAGACTTCTGTGGTCTGTGCCCTGAAAATGGCAAGGACAAATAAAGATTAAGGTAACATATGAAGTATCACACCATATCTTATGCTATGAGTTTATCCTGTTAGGCAGACTGGATGGGCCATACAACACTATTTATTTATTTATTGCATTTGTATCCCACATTATCCCACCTCTTTGCAGGCTCAATGTGGCTTACAATTCGTCGTGGATACTGGAAATAGAAGAGAATATACATTTGGTTTTACAGAGGGTTTTGGGTTACATGGTGGTGAAATACATGGTTGTATTAAAGCTTGTACAAAAGGCATTATAAGACATTCCTATATATATGAAAGAGTTACAAGTGTTGATCTTTGTGATATATCTTGTCGAAGAGGTAAGTTTTCAGTAGTTTACGGAAGTTGGTCAGTTCATGGACCGTTTTCAGGTTACGTGGTAGTGCGTTCCATAGCTGCGTGCTCATATAGGAAAAGGTAGATGTGTGCGTTAATTTGTATTTCAGACCTTTACAGTTGGGAGGATGAAGGTTGAGGAATGTGCGAGAAGATTTTATTGCATTCCTGGGTGGTAGTTCAATTAGGTCTGACATGTGGGCTGGGGCGATGATTTTATGGACTAGGGTACAAAGTTTGAACGTGATGCGTTCTTTAAGTGGGAGCCAGTGTAGTTTTTCTTGTAGGGGTGTCGCGCTTTCATATTTTGGTTTGCCGAATATTAATCTGGCTGCCGTGTTCTGGGCTGTTTGGAGTTTTTTAAGTATTTGCTCTTTGCAGCCAGCGTATAGTGAGTTACAATAGTCCAGATGACTGAGTACTAGTGATTGTACCAGATTGCGGAAGACAGACCTTGGGAAAAATGGTTTAATTCTTTTTAGTTTCCACATTGAGTGAAACATCTTTTTAGTTATGTTTGTCGCATGATTCTATACCTCTCCACACCTGACATCACCGCGGAGACCCAGGCCAAGGTATCGGCCTGTTTATCCGACATTGCGGCATGGATGTCCAACCGCCACCTGAAGCTGAACATGTCCAAGACCGAGCTCCTCGTCTTTCCTCCTAAACCCACTTCTCCTCTTCCTCCACTCTCTATCTCAGTTGATAACACCCTCATCCTCCCCGTCCCATCTGCCCGCAACCTCGGAGTCATCTTCGACTCCTTTCTCTCCTTCTCTGCGCATATCCAACAGACTGCCAAGACCTGTCGCTTCTTCCTCTTCAACATCAGCAAAATTCGCCCTTTCCTCTCTGAGCACACCACCAGAACTCTCGTCCACGCTCTCATTACCTCTCGCCTTGATTACTGCAACTTACTCCTCACCGGCCTCCCACTCAGCCATCTATCCCCCCTTCAATCCGTTCAGTACGCTGCCGCACGTCTTATATTCCGCCAGAACCGATATACTCATATCACCCCTCTCCTCAAATCACTTCATTGGCTTCCGATCAGATATCGCATACAATTCAAGCTCCTCCTCCTTACCTACAAATGCACTCAGTCTGCGGCTCCTCACTACCTCTCCACCCTCATCTCCCCCTATGCTCCCGCCCGTAACCTCCGCTCACAGGACAAAGCCCTTCTCTCAGTACCCTTCTCCACCACTGCCAACTCCAGGCTCCTCTCATTCTGCCTTGCCTCACCCTATGCCTGGAACAATCTTCCTTTACCCATACGCCATGCCCCCTTCCTACCCATCTTCAAATCTCTGCTTAAAACTCACCTCTTCAATGCTGCATTCGGCGCCTAACCGCTTGAGAAATATAGAATGCCCCAATCTATCCACCCTATCAGATTAACTGTTTACTCGTCCTCTAGATTGTACACTTGTCTTTAGATTGTTCTCCTGTCTTTTAGATTGTAAGCTCTTTGAGCAGGGACTGTCCTTCTATGTTTAAATTGTACAGCGCTGCGTAACCCTAGTAGCGCTTTAGAAATGTTAGTTAGTAGTAGTAGTAGTAGTATTCTCAAGTGTTAGGTGTCGATCAATGGTGACTCCAAGAATTTTTAGGGTGTTCGAAACTGGTAGGTTTAGTTTAGGTGTGTTGATGGTGGTGAATTTATTCTTATTGTATTGCAAAGTGAGTACTAGGCATTGGGTTTTTTCTGCATTAAGTTTCAGCTGAAATGCATCTGCCCAGGAATTCATGATGTGTAGGCTTTGCTTGATTTCATTGGAGATTTCCCTTAGATCTTGTTTGAATGGGATGAAGATCGTTACATCATCAGCGTATATATATGGGTTTAAGTTCTGATTCGATAGTAGTTTGGCCAAGGGTGTCATCATTAGGTTGAATATGGTTGGTGACAGAGGGGATCCCTGTGGAATGCCGCATTCAGGTGTCCATGTAGCTGATGTAGCCGAATTTGATGTCACTTGATAAGAGCGTGTAGTTAGGAACCCCTTAAACCAGTTGAGAACGTTGCCTCCAATGCCGAAGTATTCGAGGATGTGTAATAAGATTCCATGGTCAACCATGTCAATGCTCTTGACATGTCGAATTGTAACAGTAGTATGTTATTCACGTTTGCTATCAATTGTTTGAATTTTGTCATGAGCGTAACTAATAAGGTTTCAGTGCTGTGATTAGCGCGGAATCCTGACTGGGAATCGTGTAATATTGAGAACTTGTTTAGATATTCTGTGAGTTGTTTGGTCACCATACCTTCTGTTATTTAGGTAATTAATGGGATGGATGCTACTGGTCTGTAGTTCGTTAGTTCGTTAACGTTTTTCTTTGCATCCTTGGGTATAGGGGTGAGTAAAATGTTGCCTTTCTCCATTGGGAAGAGTCCATTTTGTAGCATAAAGTTCACGTGGTTTGTTAGGTCCATTATAAATTGTTGAGGGGCTGATTTCATGAGGTTGTTTGGGCATATATCTAATTTGCAATGAGATTTGGCAAATCTTTTAAGCGTTTGTGAGATAAGGTCTTCCAGTAGTATTATGAATTCAGTCCAGATCCTGTCTGCTGGGTAAACTCCAGGGTCAGGGTCTAGGCATTCTAGGAGTGCGGTGTAGTTGATGGGGCTGGCAGGTATTTTGAGTCGCAGTTGTATGATTTTCTTCTTAAAGTACTTCGACAAGTCGTCAGCTCCTGGTGTGTCTTTGCTGTTGTTGGTGACTGGAGTAGTATCTAATAATTTATTCACGAGTTGGAAGAGTTTGTGTGTGTCTTTGTAATTTGGGCCAATTTCAGTTTTGTAGTATTGTCTTTTGGTTTGTCTTATGGTATATTTATATTTCCTTCGGAGTTGCTTCCAAGTGTTGAAAGTGGGATCATCTTTCTTTTTATTCCACGCACGTTCTAGTTTCCTAACTTGTGTTTTGAGTTTTTTCAGTTCTTCATTGAACCATGGTATTGAGTTCTTTCTGTGCGAGGTTCTGGTTTGGATTGGGGCAATGTTGTTTAGTATTAATTTACATCTGTTATCCCAATCTGAGAGGAATTGGATTGTGTCTGTCTTTATTGTCCATCCGTCGATGTAGATTTGTTGCCAGAATTTAACCGGATCTATTTTTCCTCTTGTGGTGTAGGTTTTTCGTGTTTGTGTGTTAGGTAAGTATTTCATTCTCCATTGGAGGGTGATACGTATGTGCTTTGTAATGGTCTGACCACAGTGTAGGTGACCAATTAGTGTTTGTTAGTGTAACAGTTGTGTCGTGGTCAAATTTGTGTGTTATGATATCTAATGTGTGACCTTTTTTGTGTGTTGGTTGTGTATTTTGTCCTTGTAGATCCCATAGTTGTAAGAACTCTTTACAGTCTTGGGTACTTGTTATGGTGAGATCTTCCAGGTGTAGGTTAATATCTCCTATTATGATGAGGTTAGAGGAAGAGATACAGGTGTTCGAGATGAAGTCCATGAAGTGTGTTTGGCAGTCTCGCCAGTTGCCTGGTAGAATATGACTATAGAATATGACTGCGTTAAGGTGTTCCTGCAATTTTGGGTGGCTGATACTTATGGAAGCGATTTCAAGTTGTGGCAGTATGGATTCAGCTGTGTTTGTGATGTTGAACTCCGATTTGTATATTATGGCTATTCCTCCTCCTCTTTTTCTGTTTCTTGTCCAGTGTGTAATTTTGTATCCTGGTGGGCATAATTCTAGGATTATAGGGTCTTGAAGGTTGTGGACCCAGGTTTCAGTGATGAATAGGAAGTCAAGGTTGTCTGCAGTGATCCAGTCTGTTATGGTCTCTGTTTTTTTTACTACTGATCTGGCGTTTACGTATCCCATTTGGATTGAGTGGTAAGGTTCGGTTCGGGGCGTTGATGTCTTAATTTTTATTAGTTGCCTGTTTTCCTGATGTCTAGTTTTGTTGTGTCCTTTCTTCTCTTTCTGTTGGTTATTTCCATATATATTTGTTTTTCCTTTTAATTGATTGTTGTTTTTTTGTTCTGGTGGGTTGTGCTTAATTTGTCTGTTGGGTGTGTGTGTTGTAGGTAGATTGGTGTTTGTGTTAGGAATAGTCCATGCGTAGTATATTAGGGGGAGGAAGTAGATTATCATAATCAGTTTGTTGGTGTTCATGTTGGCTGTTATTCTGAGATTCGTATTGTGTATTTAAAGGTATATAGCAGGTAACAGATCGTGCCTCCTTATGGTGTTGTTAGATGTCTTGCAGTCATTTATAAGACATTTCTAAGGTAAACATAAGAACGTTTAGAAGCAAAGCGATTTGAAGGCTTTTAGCATGTGTTCAAAGGCAGCAAGGCACTTAAAACATTTATGCTAGCATTTAAACAATTAAGTGTATCAAATCATTTGTAATACAAGGCATTTAGAAGCATTTAAGAATAAGGCAGCTAAAAGCAAAGCTTGTACGACCTTGAAATGCATTTAAGAGTAGCAGTGCGATTAAAACATTTATACTGGTTAGATTCTTAAGAGTTTCTTATTACAATGTTTCAGCAAACAGAGTAATAATTCAATTAAAGCATCTGTGCTCGCAATTTATCACAAGAGTTTCTTGCTATGATGTTTCGGCAAGCAAACAAAGAGTTAACCTGAGCAGGCAGCAGTCTGAAGGTGTGTTCCACCATCTGCTCTCTGGCCCAGATCGGTACTTGTTCGCTTCTCTGCTCATCCGAATGGGATTAAGTCCAGCGCTCTCAGGCAGGTCCCGTCTTGTCCACAGGCAATCGGTGCAGATTCGCTGGTGGTGTTTGTCGAGCCGAGGTCTGCGCTAGCGCCGAGCAGTCGTGTTTAGTTCGGTTCAGCGTGGTCCGAGCATGGGCTGCTCTGAGCCTTGCGTTGTGCCTCACTGATCTTCTTTGGTATTTGCTCCTTCCTCCTGCCCTCGCAAATCTTATCCGATGGTTGCTTCTTTCTTTTGTTACTTCTGCCTCTCCCGCCTGTCTTCTTTTGCCGCTGCTGGTAATCTGCGCTCCGATTCCTTCTGCCGCTAGCTGATGTGCAGCAGAGATTGCCTGTTAGCAATATTGATGGTATGTGCGGCGGGTGATTGGTGATTTAGGAGGAGGGTGCAGGCGGGCGGGTGGTTAGCGATGTCGGAGGTGGTTCCCGGCTATCAGGTGGTCAACGGTGCAGGAGGTGGGTGCAGACACCAGGCAGTCGGCGAATCTGGAGGTGGCCGCGAGCGGTCAGGTGGACTGACGATGCTGGTAGTGGGCGCAGCGGGTGTGCCACCACGGGTCAGGGCCAGGCAGTCCGGCGGCCTTGGCCGGGGACTCTGGCCACTTCCCAGTCAGCTCTCCCACGCGCTGTGGCCCAGATCGGGAGCCTGAGTGTTCTCCGGCCTTGCGACGTCTCCCACCCCACCTCTCGGTGAAGCCACGGGTCACACAGTTACGATCTTTTATATTCTGCGCTGGGCAGAAGATATCTGGTGCTGGAGGCTTTACCTTGATCTTCTGGCTCTCTCCTTTGTTTCTACTTTCTCCTTCTCTGGCTGGATTGTGTAGCATTTCTCCTTTCTTTCCGCTTTCTACTCCACAGCAGGCAGTGGTGGTAGACAGGTTCCCTGTATCTATTTTCCCTTGAAAGAATCCAGCAGCTTTCCAGGCCCTGAGGCTGGTTCCCACTCCCTGTACATTAGGGTCAGACACTGTGCTAGTCAAAGACTTTTTTTTTTAAGAAGCAAGAAGATGCTGCAGCCAGGAAGTTAAAAGTTAGATTCTGTCCCCTTGCATTGATGGTAAGGAATTAGGCAGGGACTCCAAGCCAAACCATTGATCCCCTTGAGGTGCAGTGACCAGGGATGTAGAACCAATACAGGAACCCCCTCTCCCCCCCTGCTTCTGGGCTGGGTTTTATAGTAACCCAGATTTCCCTCCAAGGGATGTATCTTCTCACCCTGTCAGTCAGGAAGAAGACACAGCTCCCATGCTAGAAACTGTGTGGTAAGAAACAGGTCTGAACTCCTTTATTGTTGTAGAACAGCTCAAGTTTCCTGTACTGCTCAACAAGCAGAAGCTCAGCCTGCTCTACAACTGCTTCTGGGAATGCTACATGAGAAGGGTAAAAGGGTGAATGCTCTTCTTGTCACATGATTTTATAATAGAAATTTTCCGCAAGTAAAGCACGATTTACACACACAAAATGCTTTATAAAATTACCTCCTTATATTTTTCATTTCCAACTTTTGCTTGGTCACAGAGGGGCTACAGTCCTGGATCTCATGAAGAGACAGATAAACCAGAGACAGGAAGAGATGAATATCTGTCAGATATTTCTGCCAACGCAAGAAACAGAGTAGTTACACATATGAAGAATCTCTCACACCGGCAAACATCTGATGTAGAAGGTGACGTATCTCCATGGGGTTCCTGATGGAGCAAAGCTGAGGATGATGGCAGCCATGATAAGCTGCTTCAGGCATGGCGTGAGTGCCAGCTGTTCTGAAGGCTTACTGTTGCTGCTGTGATTAGCTTTAAAGTTCATGTGACTCACTTGTTATGGTGTTTAATTCTTCTGACCTTGTCATGTGGTTACTGGTGAAGGGATTTTGGATTTAGTTCACATCTTTTCCAGCAGTAGCTCAAAGTGAGTTATATTCAGATAGTAGGTCATTTTTTTCCCTAGAGGGCTCACAATTTCAGGGACCCTTTTACTAAAACTGAGCGTGCTCTAATTGCTAAGAAGCCCATATGTATAAAATAAGTATCTTAGCATTTAGCGCAGACTAAGCTTTATTAAAAGGGCCCCTAAATTTGTGCCTGAGGCAATGAAGGGTTAAGTGAATTGACCAAGATTACATGGAGCTGAAGAGGAAATTGAACCGGGCAGTGTTATGATACTGCTCATCCAGGATGTCATCAATAGTGTGTCATGTTTATCTTTGTTTCTTTGAAGAATTTGCTATACTGTCTCTTCCGGCAAACAGGTCAAAGTGGTTCACAGTAAAAGACAATAAAATAGAAAGTCAAGAAATGTGGAGCTCCATTAAAAATAGGAAAGATTAACAAAAATAGAGAAAACACACTACCCAAGGTTCAGCTCATTCAAAATATGATGGCACATGACCTGGCTCAAGATCACAGGTATTAGGTTGTCATACTATTTCCTGCAAGGTTCTGATTTGATGAGGTTGGACAGACTGCCATGGAATAATGCTGCCTTAAACATTGTTCTTACAGGTCTGGTTGAGCTTCTGAACCGAGTGCAGAGTTGCTGTGCAGATGACCAGCGGGGCTTGCTCTCGAAAGAAAATCTTGTTCTTCCAGATTTCTTGCAACTTCCTGATCAGATTCAATGTGGTGATGAAAACTCAGAGATAGAGCAAGCTAATGAGCTCAGTTTACTGAGTCCTAGTGCTCCAACAAAATCTATGAATCCACCTTCCTCCTGCCTGTGCTCCTCACTAATGCCTGTTGACCAGTGTTGGCACAAGGGTGCATCACAGACTGAATGTCATTCCCCCTCCAAGTCACAGCTCCTAGACTGCTCTACAAAAAACCCAACCTGAGTCACACAGGGAGATGCACATTCAGCTGGGGCACAGTCCCACTGTCTACTCATGTCTTTCATCCTTCTGCAGAACCAGAACCACTGTATCAATTCCAGCTCAACATGTGCCATTACTATCACTTTGAATCCCAAACTGTAAAATGTAAATAAAGAACAGAGGTAGAGATGTAGGAATATTTAACATACTTTTAAATGATCTGGGAGAGGGAGTGACTAGTGAAGCAATTAATTGGCAGATGACACAAAATTATTCAAAGTAGTTAAACTATGAATGGACAGTGCAGGAGGACCTTCCAAACCTAGGGAACTGGGCATCTAAATGTATTACAAGTGCAAAGTGATGTACATAGGAAAATAATCTTAACTATAGGTACATAAGGCTGGGTTCTATAGTAGACGTTACCACCCATCAAAAGGATCAAGAAGTCATTGTGGACAGTACATTGAAATCCTCTTCTCAGTGTGCAACAGCAATCAAAGCAAATATATTGTTAGGAATTAGTTGGAAAGGAATGAAGAATAAATTAGAATATCATCATGTCTCTGCATTGATTGATGATGTGGCTGCACCTTGAGCATTATATGTGGTTCTGGTTGTCCCATCTCAAAAAAGATGTTGCAAAATTAGAAAAGATGCAAAAGAGGTCACTGAGATGATAAACTGGGTACAGCAGTTCCTTTATGAAGTAAGTCCAAACACACCAAGACTTTTCAGCTTGGAGAAGCGATGGCTAAGAGGAGATTTGATAGAGGTTTATAAAATCATGAGTGGGGTGCAGTAGGAAAGACTTGTTTACCCACTCAGAGAAAGTTCATGAAACTGTAATCGTGGATTCCCCACCCCTTGTGGAGAAGACCGGAGCACACACTTCAAGGCTGAAGCTTGTATACCTTTCAAGCACAGCAACAAGTTCCAGGGTATTGGGAGAATGAGACTAGCACTGCCAGAGGGGCTTTGACCCTTCTCCAGTCCCTGTTCTTCCAAAACTGAACACAATACTCCAGGTGTGGCATCACCAACGACTTGTACAGGGGCATCAACACCTCTTTTCTTCTGCTGGTCACACCACTCTCTATACATCCTAGCAACCTTCTAGCTACAGCCACCGCCTTGTCACACTGTTTCGTCACCTTCAGATCCTCAGCTACTATCACCCCAAGATCCCTCTCCCCGTCCGTACATATCACACTTTCCTCGCAACACCCTAAGTGCATCACTTTGCATTTCTTCGCATTGAATTTTAATTGCCAAACCTTAGACCATTCTTCTAGCTTCTGTAGGTCCTTTTTCATGTTTTCCACTCCTCCGGGGTGTGCACTCTGTTACAAATTTAGTATCATCCGCAAAAAGGCAAACTTTACCTTTACTTTACCTTCTAACCCTTCAGCAATGTCACTCACAAATATATTGAACAGAATCGGCCCCAGCACCGATCCCTGAGGCACTCCACTACTCACCTTTCCCTCCTCTGAGCGAATTCCATTTACCACCACCCTCTGGCGTCTGCCCGTCAACCAGTTCCTAATCCAGTTTACCACATTGGGTCCTATTTTCAGCCCATCAAGTTTATTCAAGAGCCTCCTGTGGGGAACCGTGTCAAAAGCTTTGCTGAAATCTAAGTAGATTACGTCTATAGCAGGTCCACGATTCAATTCTCCAGTCACCCAGTCAAAGAATTCAATGAGATTCGTTTGGCACGATTTCCCTTTGGTAAAACCATGTTGTCTGGGATCTTGCAACTTATTGTCTTCCAGGAAATTTACTATCCTTTCCTTCAGCATCGCTTCCATTACTTTTCCAATAACCGAAGTGAGGCTTACCAGCCTGTAGTTTCCAGCATCTTCCCTATCACCACTTTTGTGAAGAGAAACCACATCCGTCGTTTTCCACTCCCATGGAACCTCCCCCGTCTCTAAGGATTTATTAAACAAATGTTTAAGAAGACCCGCCAGAACCTCTCTGAGCTCCCTCAATATCCTGGGGTGGATCCCGTCCGGTCCTACGGCTTTGTCAACCTTTACATTTTTAAGTTGTTCATACAAACTCTCTTCTGTGAACGGTGCTCCATTCTCATATGTACTTTTGTCAGTCAATTGTGATCCTTCTCCAGGATTTTCTTCTGTGAAAACAGAGCAAAAGTATCTGTTTAGCAAATTTGCTTTTTCTTCATCATTTTCTACATAGTGGTTCGCAGCATCTTTCAGTCTCACAATTCCCTTTTTTTTTGTCTTCCTTCTTTCACTAATATACCTGAAGAAATTTTTTTAACCCCTCCTTACCTTTCTAGCCATTTGTTCTTCCGCTTGTGCTTTCGCCAGACGTATCTCTCTCTTGGCGTCTTTTAGTTTCATCCGGTATTCCTCTCCGTGTTCCTCTTCTTGAGTTTTTCTGTACTTCAGGAATGCCAGCTCTTTAGCCTTTATTTTTTCAGCCACTTGCTTGGAGAACCATATCAGTTTCCTTTTTCTCTTGTTTTTATTTACTCTCTTTACATAACGGTTTGTGGCCCTGTTTATAGCTTCTTTCAGCCTGGACCACTGTCCTTCCACTTCTCGTTCGCCCTCCCATCAGCTCCTTCCTCAGGTATTCCCCCATTTTACTAAAGTCAGCACGCTTGAAATCCAGGACTTTGAGTTTTGAGTGGCCGCCCTCCACTTCAGCTGTCATATCAAACCAAACCGTTTGATGGTCACTGCTGCCCAGGTGAGCACCCACTCGTACATTTGACACACTATCCCCATTTGTGAGCACCAGATCCAGCATCGCTCCCTCCTTGTGGGTTCCGTCACCATTTGTCTGAGCAGAGCACTTTGAAAAGCATCCACGATCTCTCTACTTCTTTCCGATTTTGCAGACGGCACCTTCCAATCTACATCCGGCAGATTGAAATCTCCCGGCAACAACACCTCTCTCTTCTTTCCTAACTGTTGAATATCCGCGATCAGATCCATATCTAGTTCCTCCAGTTGTGTCGGGGGTCTGTAGACAACACCCACATGGACAGAGGTTCTATCGTCTCTTTTTAAGGTGATCCATATCGCTTCTTCTTTTCCCCAGGTCCCTGTCATTTCAGTTGCCGTGATATCATTTCTCACATACAGAGCTACTCCTCCACCTTTACGACTATCTCTATCCTTCCTAAATAGATTATAGCCTGGTATGTTTGCATCCCATTTATGGGAACCATTTAGCCATGTCTCTGTGATTGCAACCTACATAACAGTACTTAAAAGATCACCTCATTGTCACACCAGAGCTACCCACAGCACCCTCAGACCACCCTTGGGACCTATAGGATTGGTGAATGCCATATCAGCTGCACAGAAATCCTTGGTGATCCATGATGCCATAAATGAACAGCATCTTGACATCCTAGGAATAAGTGAAACCTGGCTAGATGAAAGTGGGGGTTTATCACTGGCTGAACTATGCCCAACAGGTTTCAACATCCAACATCAACCAAGACCAGGAAGACAGGGTAGAGGGGTAGCAGTATTGATTCGGAACACAATCAAACTGCGCAGAATATCCATCCCCCAGCTACATGGATCAGAATCTCTTTTCATCCAAATTGAAGAGGAGAAGCCAATCTGGCTGCTCATGATTTACAGGGCACCTCGTAACAACACATTATCTGTGCAAGAACTTCTAGACCTGATTACTCAAGTGAACCTGAATTACCCTAGGCTGTTGATCATGGGAGATTTCAATCTACACATCAAAACCCCAGATACCACCACAGCTGCCTTTCTTGACACGATGACAGCACTAGGATTTACACAGGTGATCAATTCTCCAACCCACGAAAAGGGTCACATACTAGACCTGGTATTCTACAAAGGGGTGGATATCCCAGAATTCTGGGATAACAGTATTGAAGTAACACCCCTATCATGGTCAGACCATTTTCTAATTAAATTCTCCCTAAGTGACCACCTGAAACAAATTGCACCTCCCAGAGTTTGGAAGGAGATCAGAGACAAAAAAAAGCTGACCGCTGAGAATTTCCTAGAGGCCTTGGACTATCCGTATATAGATGAAAAGACAACAGTGGCAGAACAAGTTGACATCTGGAATACACACCTAGTCAAGACCTTAGAGAAAACAGCACCACTAACAAAGGTCTTATGCCCACTCACAAAACGCTCACCTTGATTTTCTCCAGAACTTCGGATCCTTAAACACGAATGTCGAAAACTGGAAAGGAGATGGCGCAAATCTCACCTGGATGAAGACAGGCTAAACTGCAGGAAGCACATGGCAAAGTACCACAAAGCCTTACAGCAACCAAAAACAGTATTTCTCTCAATGCATTGCACAGGCTGTCAATTCAACCAAGCAGCTGTTCAGTATAGTAAACAGCCTACTCCAACCCCCACAACAAAACCAGCCTGCCCAGTCTAAACTGCAGTGATTTTGCTGCATACTTTGCCAACAAAACTAAAAGTCTCCACCAGGATTTACAGGCAATCCCACCCAGTGCCCAACCAGTCAACCAAGGGTGCACAAACTCGCCCCCTCCCAACAGAGACAGATGGAACACTTTAACCTGACAGAGGAGAGCCTTAACAAAATCCTAAGAGACCTTTGACCCAACTACCCCGCTCCCTCGATCTCTGCCCATCAAAGATAGTGCAGCAGGCAGTATGGCCTTATAGAAGGCGCCACAAAATTGTGAACACCTCTCTTTCTAATGGGCAACTACCAACAGCAATTAAAAAGGGCAGTGGTTCGCCCTCTGCTGAAGAAAAACAACCTTGACCAGGACAAACTTGAAAGTTACAGGCCAGTATCCAATACCCCTTTTCTAGGGGAACTCATAGAACAAACAGCCTGTGTTCAACTTAATGAATGGCTAGAAAAGAGTAACTGGCTAGATCCATGTCAATCTGGATTCAAACCTGCTAGATGATCTTCACAGAAACCGAGACAAGGGATTTGCCTCGATGTTAGTACTGTTAGATTTCTCAGCAGCTTTTGACACTGTGGATCATGATATCTTGCTAGCACGACTGACAGAAACAGGTATCAATGGAACAGTACTTGCCTGGTTCAGATCCTATCTATCAGACAGGCAACAATCCATAATGATTGGCAGCAACTCATCACCACCATGGACACTGGCCTGCGGGGTACCACAAGGATCGATACTGTCACCTATTCTGTTCAATATCTACCTCAAGCCACTAGCTGAGCTGATTCGGTCAATGGACACTCAATTCTACATCTATGCGGATGATGTGCAGCTACTCATACCCATTGAACCTGACTTACCTACAGCCTTGAATAACATAGGAGCCAACTTTTCAAAATGATTGGGGGTGCTGAATTTTTTTTTAACAGGTGGTGCATTCCCCCTCCCCCCTGTCCCCCTCCCCCTCATCCCCCTCCACCTCCCTCCCAGTTCCAGGCCCCCCTCCTTCCCAGTTACAGTCCCTCCCAGTTCCAGGCCCCCCTCCCTCCCTTCGAGTTCCAGGGCCCCCTCCCTCCCTCCCTCTGAGTTCCAGAGTCCCCTTCCTTCCCTCCCTCCCTCCCTCCCAGTTTCAAGGTCCTCCCTCCCTCCCTCCCTCCCCCCCAGTTCTAGGGTTGTCATCCCTCCCTTCCTCCCTCCCTTCGAGTTCCAGGTCCCCTCCCTCCGAATTTTAAAAGTCATCTATCTTACCTCGTTGGGGTTAGGGCAGCAGCAGTGGTAAAAAGCATGCAGGCTCGGCTCGGTGCTTAGTTTTTTCCCTTCTCTCTCTCTCAGCTCTGGTCCCGCCCTTGCGGAAACAGGAAATGAGGGCGGGACCAGAGCTGAGAGAGAGAGAAGGGAAAACAACTAAGCACCGAGCTGACCTGCATGCTTTTACCGCTGCTGCCGCCCTAACCCCGACGAGGTAAAATAGATGACTTTAAAATTCGGAGGGAGGGGGCCTGGAAACTCGGAGGGAGGGAGGGAATGAACTTCCGGTGGGTGAAATATTGGGGGTGCTCGAGCACCCACAGCACCCAAGGAGTCGGCGCCTATGTTGAATAAACTGATCACTTGTCTAACATCAGTTCAAGAATGGGCTAAACACAACAAACTTTGCCTGAACCCAAGCGAGCTTCTCTGGGTCCCTAACACAAGTGGATACATACCTGACATCAAAATCCCTTTTGGGAAATATGAACTCCCCCTCAAATCACAAGTCAGGAACCTTAGAATACAGTTAGATTCAACACTTACTCTGATTCCCCAAATCCAAGCAACCTTCAAGAGCTGCTTCTACTATTTGTGGCAGCTATGCTGCCTCTCTGCTTACATCGAGAAAGTAAATCTTATCCCAGTTGTGCATTCCATGGTAACATCAAGACTGGATTACTGCAATGCACTATACAATGGTCTGACTACAAAGGGCCTGCACTAGCTCCAGTTGATTCAGAATGCAGCAGCAAGACTCATAGAAGGTTGCAAGCGACGTGATCACATCACACCATACCATTTTTGCAAAAACTTCATTGGCTACCAGTACAATACAGGGCTAAATTTAAAACTCTATGTCTGATCTTCAAGGCACTGAAAGGAAATGGCCCCAAGTATCTGAAGAATAGGATGATCCTCCACACACTGCCAAGGACACTAAGGTTCTCCAAAGGACTTTCACTAACTACACCCTCTCCAAAAGACATTACACGATGTGATACCCGCAAGCGAGCCTTCTTCGGAGTAGCCCCCATACTCTGGAATGCATTGCCTGAAAGGCTCCGCTTAACACAAGACTACCTCTACTTCAGGAAGCAGGTGAAAGCTTGGCTCTTCAACCAAGCCTTTAATGGAAGAAGTAACTAATTTGTTAGTCTCACTCACAAAACAAAGGATTGACTCGGGCTGCACATAGT
Source organism: Microcaecilia unicolor (assembly GCF_901765095.1). Classification (NCBI taxonomy): domain Eukaryota; kingdom Metazoa; phylum Chordata; class Amphibia; order Gymnophiona; family Siphonopidae; genus Microcaecilia; species Microcaecilia unicolor. Next base: position 185,394,187 of record NC_044038.1, on the reverse strand, counting down.
GCAGCGGACATGTTTATCCACTCCTATCCTAGCTGAGATAATATTTAACCATCTCTCTGACCTCACGTACAACTTTCTTCAGATCAATCACCTTACTTTCTAATTCTTCCTACTTTCTTACTCATCTATATGTTACAACTTTGCCTTACCCTTCACTACCAATTATAATGTTCTAGTACATCTTGTGTTGTCATTGCAAGTAGTATACCATTAGGCATATTTTCAAAGCACTTAGCCTTCCAAAGTTCCATAGAAACCTATGGAACTTTGGAAGGCTAAGTGCTTTGAAAAATACTTTGTATTGTTGTTTGAATATTTTTACTGCTGTAATTGCCTATTGCTCATGTTTGATCTATTCTTACTATACACTGCCTTGAGTGAATTCCTTCAAAAAGGCAGTAAATAAATCCTAATAAATAATAAATACATAAATTTGTTCTACCTAATCCAAGACAAGCCTATTATGAAACAACAAGGAAAAGTGCTTTCTATTTTTTGGCTTCATTTTTGTAGAATAATCTTCCCCGCGTATAAAAGCCAAAAAAATTTAAAGTAGTGTTGAAAACGCATTTTCTTTCAACTATTTAATGTGGATCTGCTTTGGATCTCGTGACTCAGGGCCTGAGGCACTTGTTCTAAAGGATTCTAAACTGTCCGGTGAGATGGTTGGGAGGGTGACCTGTAAAAGCAAGGATGTATGTGAATGTGGTGAATGGCCACAGTATAAAATTAAGTATTGTTTGGGAGGAAAGGTTGGTAAAGGTAATTGTGTGAAACCTTGAAAGTGCTAGTTTAAAAATTGTGTGTGTGTGTGTGGGTGGGTGGGTTGTTCCTGTATTGCAATTGTAATGCTGATCTTTTTGTTGGTTGTACTGCTCCATCATTTCCTAATAATAGATAAATTAATAATAAAAATTGAGCCCCATGGAATTCTTTTGGGCTCTAGGGTGTGAGAGTGAGAAGAATCATACTGTGACATTCTTAAAGTGTAACGTTTTGAAGAGTTACCAGGCTGGCTGACTGACTAACCAGCTTATAATTGAAAAAGAAAAACGCCTATATTGCGACCCCAAATCGGGAGATAGACGTTTATCTCACAAAAACGAATAAAGCGGTATAATCGAAAGCCGAATTTGGACGTTTTCAACTGCACTCCATTGCGGATGCGGACAAAGTTGATGGGGGCGTGTCAAAGGCGTAGTGAAGGCGGAACTGGGGCGTGGTTATCGGCCGATCAGAGATAGGCGCCTTTCGCCGATAATGGAAAAAAAAATATGCGTTTTTAGCGAGAATTTAGGGCACTTTTCCTGGACCCTGTTTTTCCACGAATAGGCCCCAAAAAGTGCCCTAAATGACCAGATGACCACTGGAGGGGAGTTGGGATGACCTCCCCTGACTCCCCCAGTGGTCACAAACCCCTCCCACCACAAAAATATGCCGTTTCACAACTTTTTATGTTCACCCTCAATGTCATACCCACCTCCCTGGCGCAGTATGCAGGTCACTGGAGCAGTTATTAGGGGGTGCAGTGGACGTCAGGCAGGTAGACCCAGGCCCACCCCCCCCCCACCTGTTACACTTGTGCTGGTAAATGGGAGCCCTCCACACCGCCCCCCAAAACCACTGTACTCACATGTAGGTGCCCCCCTTTACCCCTTAGGGCTATAGTAATGGTGTAGACTTGTGGGCGGTGGGTTTTGAGGGGGTTTGGGGGGGCTCAACACCCAAGGGAAGGGTGCTATGCACCTGGGAGCTCTTTTACCTTTTTTTTTTTTTTTTTTGTAAAAGTGCCCCCTAGGGTGCCCGGTTGGTGTCCTGGCATGTGCACTACGAATCCTGGCCCCTCCCACGAACAAATGCCTTGGGATTTATTCGTTTTTGAGCTGGGCGCTTTCATTTTCCATTATCACTGAAAAACAAAAACGCCCAGCTCACAAATTGTCGAATAAAACATGGACGTCTATTTTTTTCGAAAATACGGTTCGGTCCGCCCCTTCATGGACCCGTTCTCGGAGATAAACGCCCATGGAGATAGACGTTTTTGTTCAATTATGCCCCTCTAAGGCTTTGTTAACATTATTATCAAATGGAAAGGCTCTAAAAAGCTGACATAACTCTTTTGACACTATGAACCTATGTAATTAAGTACTAAATACTTAAACGCTGCTTAACACTACTGTACTCTAAATTTGAGATTTTTAATTTGGTAAGTGCACAGGTCATGTTGGAGAAGTAATATAATATTGCTATGGATTTGATTATACAAAAAGGCAATGTAGATTGCAAGTGTGAGTGAATGCTGAGTCCTTGAAAGCAAATGTGTGTGTATGTGTGTGTGGGGGGGTAACTTAAGGATACTCTATGAGATGTTTTTTTTTCTCTGGAGTAGCTAGAGGAAAAAAAACAATATAGACTTTAAACAATTCAGTGCACCTAATAAAAAAATTAATTACTGTATTAGGGAATAGGGGTTTTTTCCACTTGATTTTGTGAAGACAGAGTAGTAGGTACTCCTGCTTCCCAGTTGCTGCTGTTGGCTGCTGAAGGAAAAGAAACTGGTTACCCACCAAAAGAATGGTGAAGAAAGAAGAGGTTTCAAGAAAACAGGAAGTCCAGCTAAGTTTAAACTGTGATCTTCAGAAATAAAGAAAAAGAACCAAGTAATAAAGATATATGGGAAGGTCAGAGGAAAACAAAATAATACCTGCTCAGTTTGTAGTATAGGAGACAGACCTCTTAAGTGAAAGAAAACACAAATTTTTGTATCAAATTCTGGATTAGATGTTAGATTAGTAAAAGTGTTGAATTAATCATATCAGATTACAAGGTATACTTATCTGACAAAGTGTTGCTAGCTGCTTGTCATTGATTGTAGTGAACTTCTGAACTTATTCTGAAAGACCTGCAATGGAAACTTTTTGTGTTAATAAATATAAGCCTTCATGCTTGCCTCTGAGTAAATTCATATAAGAGTAATTTCCTCTATTATTTATTAGACATAAAGAGGTGAGGTAGGTTTCAAATTTGTGTATCTTAACAACTGTTTTCAGTTTGATGTTCGAGTGAGGTAATTTATTCAGGTAAATTAAGGTGTGCATTAAACTCTTGAAGGTCGAGTTACACTAGAATAGAGCTATTACCACTATTACCTACAATCAGGGTTTCAGCCTTTAGATGCAGCACTATTTGGTCCTTCTGAATATCCCATGGGAGTTAGCTTCAGGATCTGCTATAAGATAAGGAGTGGCCTAGTGGTTAGAGCATCAGTCTTGCAATCCAGAGGTGGCCAGTTGAAATTCCACTGCTGCTCCTTGTGATCTTGGGCAAGTCACTTAACCCTCCATTGCCTCAGGTACATAAGTACATAAGTATTGCCATACTGTGAAAGACCAAAGGTCCATCGAGCCCAGCATCCTGTTTCCAACAGTGGCCAATCCAGGTCACAATACCTGGCAAGATCCCAAAAATGTACAAAACATTTTATAATGCTTATCCCAGAAATAGTGGATTTTCCCCAAGTCCATTTAATAACGGTCTATGGACTTTTCCTTTAGGAAGCCGTCCAAACCTTTTTTTAACTCCTCTAAGCTAACTGCCTTTACCACATTCTCTGGCAACGAATTCCAGAGTTTAATTACACGTTGAGTGAAGAAACATTTTCTCCAATTCGTTTTAAATTTACTACATTGTAGTTTCATCGCATGCCCCCTAGACCTAGTATTTTTGGAAAGCGTGAACAGATGCTTCACATCTACCCGTTCAACTCCACTCATTATTTTATAGACCTCTATCATATCTCCCCTCAGCCATCTTTTCTCCAAGCTGAAGAGCCCTAGCCGCTTTAGCCTTTCCTTATAGGGAAGTCGTCCCATCCCCTTTATCATTTTCATCGCCCTTCTCTGCACCTTTTCTAATTCCACTATATCTTTTTTGAGATGCGGCGACCAGAATTGAACACAATATTCGAGGTGTGGTCGCACCATGGAACGATACAAAGGCATTATAACATCCTCATTTTTGTTTTCCATTCCTTTCCTAATAATTCTATTTCCTAACATTCTATTTGCTTTCTTAGCCGCAGCAGCACACTGAGCAGAAGGTTTCAATATATCATCAACGACGACACCTAGATCACTTTCTTGGTCCGTGACTCTTAACGTGGAACCTTGCATGACATAACTATAATTCGGGTTCCTCTTTCCCACATACATCACTTTGCACTTGTTCACATTAAACGTATTCTGCCAATTAGACGCCCAGTCTCCCAGTCTTGTAAGGTCCGCTTGTAATTTTTCACAATCCTCCTGTGATTTAACGACTTTGAATAACTTTGTGTCATCAGCAAATTTAATTACCTCACTAGTTACTCCCATCTCTAGGTCATTTATAAATATGTTAAAAAGCAGCGGTCCCAGCACAGAGCCCTGGGGAACCCCACTAACTACCCTTCTCCATTGAGAATACTGACCATTTAACCAAACTCTCTGTTTTCTAGCTTTTAACCAGTTTTTAATCCACAATAGAACACTACCTCCTATCCCATGACTCTCCAATTTCCTCTGGAGTCTTTCATGAGGTACTTTGTCAAACACCTTCTGAAAATCCAGATACACAATATCAACCGGCTCACCTTTATCCACATGTTTGTTCACCCCTTCAAAGAAATGTAGTAGATTGGTGAGGCAAGATTTCCCTTCACTAAATCCATGTTGACTATTTGTCTCATTAATCCATGCTTTTGAATATGCTCTGTAATTTTGTTCTTAATAATAGTCTCTACCATTTTGCCCGGCACCGACGTCAGACTCACCGGTCTATAATTTCCCAGATCTCCTCTGGAACGTTTTTTAAAAATCGGCATTGATTTTAAGGATAAATTACAAAGTTAAATTGTGAGCCCTCCTGGGAGAGAGAAATAGCCAGTGTACCTGAATGTAACTCACTTTGAGCTACTACTGAAAAAGGTGTGAGCAAAATCTAAATAAATAATAATAATGATTGGGTCCTATAGAAGGTGCATTTTGATTGGCTCCCTGTTCCTATATAACCCTGGAAATTTCAGCCCTCTTTGATATGTGTGTTGTGGGAGCTCAGAGTGCCTTGGTTTCCTCTTTTTGGTGGGTGACTGCTGCTTGTTTCTTGACTATGAACTTATTCTGCCTGCATTGATTCTGCTTCTTCCTGGATGCTGTCTCTGTCAGCAGTTTGGATTTCATTCTATACCTGGTTCTTCTCCTGCTGCCTCTGCCTGACATCTGATGTTGACTCCTCTCTTCTGGAACACCTTTGCCACAAGTTCTGGTAGCTTCTGGGTATTGGAGGATTCAACTTGAAGGAAAAGGAAGCTATTACACTGTAGGTGAAGCTGTTCCTGGTGTTACCCCAGAGTTTGTTATATTGTATGCCACCAAGAATGGTAGATTGTGTTTCATATACATTTTATAAATAAAAGGGAGTGGACCTTACCATGACAGAGGGAGCTGCAAGGGGAGCTGTGTAACTAATGGCTGATCAGGCCTGGCAAGGAGAGAGCTTCTCCCTTAGGAAGGAGGAGTGTGAAAGAAGCTTAAATAACTCAGGGAGAGTTTGGAGTAAGAAGCCAACTAGTAAAGACTTTGGAAGCAGTGGAGGCTAAGGGACTCAACCCTCCTGTCCTGAAGGAGTCCAGCTGCAGGTAAGATTTTTGAGTGTCCCTTAGGGTGGTGAATGGTATCTGTCAAGTGCATCTCATTCAACCCCTGAGAAGTTCAGTTCTGTTGTGGGGGTTTGGTCTTTCTGGTGAATCCCAAGCACTCAGACCAGAGTAGTTTACTTTTAACTGTTTGCTGTTGCTGTAATTTTGTCCTGATAGCACTATTTAACCAGGTAAGAAAGGCTTCTACCCGGTTATGTTGTGCTGACTGGGTCATACATGGATTTTCAGTGTCACATAACCGCCTAGTACTGCTGAAAATTCAGGCAGGCTGCTGTGCCTAAAACCACAAGGGCTTCAAAGTGCAAAGAGATCAGAAGCAAGGGAATTGTAACTCATCCATGGATGCTCTGATAAGATGGGTGATACAGAAATATGAGGTGAGCATGGCGTTGGCAGCATGAATAAGGGAACAGAAACCTTATAACTGGGGGCCTGAGGCCTGCTGATGGAGTGGGAGGGGCTCTGGGCATGAGCAGGAGTTGGTAGCATGAATAAGGGAACAAAAACCTCATGACTGGGGGCCTGCTGATGGAGTGGGAGGGGCTTTGGACCAACAGGTGTTCATGAGAACACATGTATATTGTCTTGGTTGGTTCAGTAAAAGGAATCACAGCTGCAAAGAATCCAGGTCGCTCTTTCTTTGTTGGCAGCAGCAGCAGCAGCAGGGAAGTTACCAAGCAGTTTTCTCTATTTTGCATGAGGACTTTGTTCCCTTAATGACACTCACGGACATCAGTTAATTAGTGATAGATAATCTCTGACAGTGGAAAAAAGTGATTAATTATTGTTGTATGTTTCTGTGGGCAGGCATAACTGGATAGGCTGCATGAGTCAATTGATCTTTTTCTGCCATCATCTACTATGGTACTACCAGAACTGAAGTAAATTTATTTAGGGCTGAGGATCTCAGAGGCAAATAAAAAGTGCATGAGTTATTCATTTTAAACTGGTCTGGAGTGCAGTGTCCCTGTAGCTCTGCCTTTCATGAACTCTAAATATCTTTATTTTTTGTCACCTTCATAAGTACATAAGCACCGCCATACTGGGAAAAGACCAAGGGTCCATCAAACCCAGCATCCTGTCTCCGCAGCGGCCAATCCAGGCTACAAGAACTGGCAACCCCCCCCCCCCCCCAAAAAAAAAAAAAAAAAATTAATAATGTTCAATGGACTTTCCCCTCAGGAATCTGTCCAACCCCCTTTAAATTCTGTAAGACCAGCTGCTGTCACTACATTCTCCGGCAACGAGTTCCAGAGTCTAACTACACGCTGAGTAAAGAAAACTTTCTCCTATTTGTTTTAAATCTACCATATTCTAGCTTCATCTTGTGTCCCCTGGTTTTGTTGTTGTTTGAAAGTGTAAACAAATGCTTCACATCTGTCCGCTGTACTTCGCAAATTATCTTGTAGACTTCTATCATATCATATTTCTATTATGAAAGTTGCTCTTCACAAGAACCTGAATACTCAGTAGTTGTGTACCCAAAGGAGACTGACAACTATGGGGGTGAATCAAGCCCTCAAATTTAGTCAGGATCCAACAAGAGGGCAGGAAATTAAGAAGTAAATGAATATAACAGATAATCCTTTTTCTTTCCAGACCCTGAAAGTAAATATCTTTCATGGGTCCAATGTCTGTGGCTTATTTTGTAGGTCAATTTGAAGGAATGATTGAGTTGAGATGGTTTCTTTTTACTGTGTGTTCTGTGGTTATGTTGTGTTTCAGTGCACAGTGCCTGTGTCGGGTTGTTTGATATCAAAAAGTCCAATGTCAACTTGCCAGCAACCAAGCTGAAGGCAAGAATAGAAACCTTGTCCGTAGGAATGTGCAGTATGACACGTAGTTGAATATCAACAAAGCTCTCTGTACAAAGGTCTTACCAGACTCTAAGGAAGCATTGAAGAGGTCAAACAGCAGAGCCGTCAGAACCTTTCCAAGTTCCTTGAGTATCCTCAGATGTATCCCATCAGGCCCCAATGCATTGTCTTTAGTTTAGCTAGCTCCTGACGAACACAGTCTTCTGAGAATCGGTCTGGTCTACCACACATTCATCCCCATTTGCATTTGTTTTCTGCGGGTCATACCCCCAGCCTTTCATCCGTGAACACAGAACAGAAATCATTGCTAAGCATTTCAGCTTTATCCTTATCAGCTTCTACATATTCCTCCCCCTCATCTTTCAGCCTCACAATGCTATTATGGTACTTACATATTTGAAAAAATGTCTCCCAATTTTACTGTATCAGCTATCTTTTTTTCCATTTGCCTCTTTGCTTTCCTGACAGCTTTTCCAGCTTCTCTTAGCTGTTTTGTAACACCTACTCCTTCTCCCATCACCCAAAGCCTCAATTGAACTTAAAGTCCCCAATGTATGAACCACCAAGTTGCATAGTTTAACAGTCTCCCAAAATGGTTTGCAGAATGCCAGGGTATTATCGCTCCCTTTTTTACTGACCTCTTCTGAAGGTGCTTTCAAAGCAGAGATACCCTTTAAATTATTCCCAGTGGAGGTATGGTCCCTCCAATAGGCATCCCATCTTTTTCAAGCCCTGGGGTGTTCGGCAGGTCCCTCCAGATGGGAAGAACTTTGCTGGATCAACTCTACCAGATCATTAGGAGGTCAGAGAATATCACATGGGAGTGCTCTGAGTGGTCAAGCTGGTCTCTCTAGCTGACAGCTACACATAGACTTTGCTCTATATCTTTAGCTTGCTTGCAAGTTGCAGAACCTTGGCTCCATCATAGGACACTATTCAAGCTTTCTGAGATTCTGCATCACAGTGATTCCACTATCTTCAGTTTTCTTCCCGTATCTATATTCAGCTCTACTGCTCCCTTCTCCAGCTAGGAAATTTAGTGTGGAAATAAGTGCAACACCCTCAAATTGTTAGTTCAGGAGCTTCTATTTTTGTTTTGTCTGTCCATTCGACAGTGATGGGGATGTGGTAGGTGGGACATGGGCAAGCGCTGGAGCCACTGTGAACAGAGCATCAGGCTGGTGGGGAGCAGGACTGGCTTAAGGATAATGATGTCCTGAAGAGTGCTTAAAGTGGTGATACTTGGAAATGCCCTCCCGCGGGAGGTGGTGGAGATGAAAACGGTAACAGAATTCAAAAATGTGTGGGATAAACATAAAGGAATCCTGTTCAGAAGGAATTGTTCCTCAGAAGCTTAGCCGAGATTGGGTGGCAGAGCCGGTGGTGGGAGGCGGGGCTAGTGGTTGGGAGGCGGGGCTAGTGCTGGGCTGACTTCTACGGTCTGTGCCCTGAAAATGGCAGAAACAAATCAAGATTGTGCTCAGTCCATATCCATTACTCCCATAGCATTCCCAGGGAAAGCATGTAGTAGTGTTTAGATGGAACCATCATAGCACATCCTATGTTCCACCTCCTCAAAATGTATGCGCACACACCTACTGTTACTTGTATTGCAACTTGCAGTTGATGATGTTTCAAATTTTTAAGACAGATCTCATTAAATCAAATATACATTAACAGTTAATTCTTATTATACCCCACAACAAATAACTGCAGTTATAATATGAATCATAATCTTAAGTAACACTCACTTATAAATCACATACAGCTTATAGAGGAAGCACGATCCTATGTAAGGGATACGGCTCATTTGCTGGAAATTCTTGATCAGATCAGTATCCCTACTACCAAATCAGTACTTTTAGCCACCTTAGATGTAGTGGCTCTGGTATACGAACATTCCTCAGTCTGACGCGTTGGGGATTATAGGTAAATATCTATCACCATTGCGTCTTTCATATGATAAAATTCGGTTATTGAATCATATGAGTGAGCTTGTCGTCAAAATAACTATTTTGTTTTGAAGATACATATTACCATCAGATCAAGGGAGTGGCCATGGGCGCTACAGTCGCTCCGTCTATTGCTTGCCTTTATATGACTAACTTTGAAAATGAATATGTATATACTGCCCCTATGATAGGTAAGGTTTTGGTATGGAAGCGTTATATTGACGACATCCTTATCATCTGGGATGGAACTGAGGAAGATTTCCAGCGATTTGTGTCGTTCTCAATAGTGCGAATGCACATATGAGATTTACAGCTACTTGGCATTCTTCTGTATCAGCTTTCTTGATGTGTGTATTATGTTACAGGAAGGAAAATTATGTACTTCAATTTACAGGAAAGAGACTGATAGTAATATGGTGCTCCACTACTCAAGTTTTCATCCCAGACACTTACGGGATAATATTCCTTCCGGTCAGCTTTTGCGATTAAAACGCATCTGCACGGATAAGAAAGATTACAAAATACAAGCAGCCAGCTATGTGCCAGCGCTTTTATCAGCATGGATATCCCGATAAGGTTATCCGGAAGGCTTATAAAAGGGCTTCCAATGCGGAACGTCAGTGGCTATTGCAATCTAAGGATCAAGATAATCCCTATCCCCTGGTTTGTGTACTTCCTTTTTCAAATATGTCCAGCTTGATCCGACAATTAATATGTAAACATTGGCATGTTCTTCAAGTACATGCACCCTTGGTAGATCGCCCCTATTTTGCGTATAAGAGAGGGCGTAATTTGGGAGAGATGTTATCTGGTCGGTGTCCGGAATGGCACAAACAACCGGGACATTTTAAATGTGGATCCTGCATATATTGTCAGCATGTTTATGAGGGTAACAAAATTAGTGTACCCAATAATAATCATCGAAATTTTACATGCATAGCAGGACTGATTGTAATTCGGCTGGAGTTGTGTACTGTATATGGTGTCCATGTGGACTTTGTTATATAGGGCACACGAAGAGGAAGATTAAAATACGCATTGGGGAACACATTAGTAATATCCGTACCTGTAAAAGGGAAGCTCCTCTGAGTGAGCATTGGAGTGAGTTTCATCATCAGATTGAAGATTTGAAATATACAGTGATCCTTCAAATTAATTACAGAGGGGAGGAAATCTGAGTGATATTTTGATTAGGAAGGAACAACGGTTTATTTATATGTGGGACACTGTTTACCCCCGGGGTTTAAATAGAGAGGTTGAATGGTTATGAAATGTGGGGCCAGAATTCCCTGAGAGTAATGGCCCCTTTAAATTATTTTGGGTGTTTCCAGCTATTGTGAGTCCCTTTTCCCTCTCTCAATCTTATTGGCTGCATGGGAACCAATGGGGAGGTTCCCCTTGGGTATTTGAACAGAGTAAGGTGTAGGGCAGCTGTTCAGTGTTGCCAGGTGGGCGGTTTTTACCGCCCAATTGGGCGGTTTTTCCGCGCCCCGCCGCGGGAAATTTTTGCCCGCGGCGGGTTGCGGTTTTTTGGGCGGTTTTTTAGGCTTCCGGGCGGCTTTTTGGGCGGCTTTTTGATTTTTTTCGGCCGCGGGGGGCGGGGTTAGTGACGTTTTTGGGCGGGGTTAGTGACGTTTTGGGCGGGGCCGATGACGTGGGAGGCGGGGCCGATGACGGGGGAGGCGGGGCCGATGACGGGGAGGCGGGCCCGATGACGTGGGAGGCGGGGCTGATGACGGGGAGGCGGGCCCGATGACGTGGGAGGCGGGGCCGGTGACGGCGGGGGCGGGGGTGGGGGTGTCAGGGGCGGGGTTTGTGTTTGGGCGGGTTTTGGGCTGGTTTCTGGCCCGGATTGGGCTGGAAAAAAAATTTCTACCTGGCAACCCTGCAGCTGTTTGGTTTGGAGAGTAAGGAGGGTTCCAGACACTACCTGCTCAGGGATAGTACCTGACATTGATGGTAACAATGAATTGGATTTATGTGAGTAATTGAATTTAAGTTTTGAAATTGAAGCTGTATAAATATTTAATTATATTCTAGTATAGGGTGAAAATAATGTTTAGATTATTAATGTAAATTTATGTTTGTAGTTCCCTTTCTGAGGAGATACTCGAAACTCAGCTTGAGTTAAAGGGAGAAGTGAGATGGTGTTGAAGAGCACGAATGAACTTTTGATGAAATTTTAAATCACCTGCACCAGCACACTGGGTTCCTCAGGGAAGTTATTTTTTTGCTTTTCGTTTTTACATATTCAGGTTTTTTGAGTATGCATTTGTGGTATGTGTAGAATTTAGTGGTACTATAAGCTGTATGTGATTTATAAGTGAGTGTTACTTAAGATTATGATTCATATTATAACTGCAGTTATTTGTTGTGGGGTATAATAAGAATTAACTGTTAATGTATATTTGATTTAATGAGATCTGTCTTAAAAATTTGAAACATCATCAACTGCAAGTTGCAATACAAGTAACAGTAGGTGTGTGCGCATACATTTTGAGGAGGTGGAACATAGGATGTGCTATGATGGTTCCATCTAAACACTACTACATGCTTTCCCTGGGAACGCTATGGGTGTAATGGATATGGACTGAGCACAATCTAAAATTTAAATAATTATATTAATGATTATATGTATGAATGGTTATTTAGTTTAATTTTTCCCAAGTATTTTTTGGTGGAATATTTATATTTGAGGACTTGGGTAGTCTATATGTTTTTTCTTCCGGTTGAGTAGAGAGAAACAAATCAAGGTCAGGTATACACAAAAGTAGCACATATGAGTTTATCTTGTTGGGCAGACCGGATGGACCGTGAAGGTCTTTTTCTGCCGTCATCTACTATGTTACTATCAGGCTTATTTTCTAAGTGATCGCCGGCGATCTTCCAACATAAATCGAGAGATGGCTGGCAATCTCGCAAAAGCGGCGAAATCGGTATAATCGAAAGCAGCATTTTTGACACCATCGCCGCGCCGGCGAAAGTTCAAGGGGGCGTGTCGGCGGCGAAGGCGGGACAGGGCGGGCAATGGGTGTGGCTACCAGATGGCCGGCTTTTTGCGGATAATGGAAAAAAGAAAAGCGGCGTTCATCAGTATTTCGCCGGGTTTACTTGGTCCTTTAATTTTCACGACCAAGCCTCAAAAAGGTGCCCTAATTGACCAGATGACCACCGGAGGGAATGGGGGATGACCTCCCCATACTCCCCCAGTGGCCACCAACCCCCTCCCACACTAAAAAAATTAAATAACACACTTTTTTTCCAGCCTGTATGCCAGCCTCAAATGTCATACCCAGCTCCCTGACAGCAGTATGCAAGTCCCTGAAGCAGTTTTAATGGGTGCAGTGCACTTCAGGCAGGCAGACCCAGGTCCATCCCCCTCCCTACCTGTAACACATGTGGTGCTAAGTGTTGAGCCCTCCAAACCCCCCCAACCGACTGTACCCACATGTAGGTGCCCCCCTTCACCCATAAGGGATATGGTAATGGTGTAGAGTTGTGGGTAGTGGGTTTGGGGGGGATTTGGGGGGCTCAGCACCCAAGGTAAGGGAGCTATGGACCTGGGAGCTATTTGTATATATTTTTTAATTTTTAGGCGTGCCCCCTAGGGTGCCCGGTTGGTGTCCTGGCATGTCAGGGGGACCAGTGCAGTACAAATGCTGGCTCCTCCCATGACCAAATGCCTTGGATTTCGCTGAGTTTGAGATGGCCGGCATTTTTTTCCATTATCGCTGAAAAACAAAACTGGCGATCTCAAACCCGGCGAACTCTGGCATTTGGCTGGGCTAAACCATATCATTGTAAAAAAAAGATGGCCGGCCATCTTTTTTGAAAATACGGTTCCGGCCAGCTGTTGCGCCGTTGCCAAAATAGATCGCCCGCGACCTATTTTGCTGGCGACGTTCGATTATGCCCCTCTATGTATTTTACTATCCTGCTTATAATCGAAAAAGAAAAACGCCTATATTTCGACCCAAATCGGGAGATGGGCATTTTTCTCGCAAAGGCGCCCAAATCGGTATAATCGAAAGCCGATTTTGGGTGTTTCCAACTGCACTCCGTCGCAGAAACGAATAAAGTTGATGGGGCGTGTCGGAGGCGTGGTGGAGGCGGGACTGGGGTGTGGTTATCAGCTGAGGAGAGATGGGCGTCTTTAGCTGATAATAAAAAAAAAAAAAGGCGTTTTGACCGCGATTTTGGGTCACTTTTTTTGGACCCTTTTTTCTCATGAACAAGTCCCAAAAAAGTGCCCCAACTGCCCAGATGACCACTGGAGGGAATCGGGGATGACCTTCCTGGACTCCCCCAGTGGTCACTAACCCTCTCCCACCAAAAAAACCCCCACTTTAAAAACTTTTTTTTCCAGCCTGTATGCCAGCCTCAAATGCCGTATCCACCTCCATGACAGCAGAATGTGTTCGATCCTGTCACAGCCTTTCCCTGGGTCAGATGTGGCTCTCGGGTGCAGTACAGGGTCACATCAGCATTGCATTGTGGTGGGTGTAGGGTATTGGGCTCCATGATTTCATTAGCTTGTGTTACAGTCTCACGATGTTGGTAGTTGGTAGGCTCTTCTCCCATGGTGCTTTTCCCCCTGCCTACTGGGTCAGAGTGTGCCCTGTTGTGTTTCCTGTTGTAGTCCATGCGGTAGTGGCCATTTTTGTAAGCCAGTTTTAGTTCCCTTTCCTGTGTTAGCCACGTTAGAGAACTTAGTTCTTACCTTGAATGTGGCTGAAAGAGGGCATTGTACAGCATTCTGCCAGCTCTGACCTACTGCTAATCTCAGTACCAGGGAGACTCGTTGCCAGTGGGGCACAACCTCTGATCTGCAGTTAACTGTGAGTAAACGCGGTTATTCCAATAAAGGACGTTTTCGGAGAGATTAGTCTTCAGGTGTCAACTGGTGTGCCAATGTTATACAGCAGCAACAAGTCCTAGAGGCCTGCGTGTATGCAGGTCCCTGGAGCACTTTTAGTGGGTACCGCAGTGCACTTCAGCCTGGTGGCCCCAGGCCCATCCCCCCCACCTGTAACACTTGTGCTAGTAAATGGGAGGCCTCCAAAACCCACTGTACCCACATGTAGGTGCCCCCTTCACCCCTAAGAGCTATGGTAGTGTTGTACATTTGTGGGTAGTGGGTTTTGGGGGAGGGGGGTTGGGAGCTCAGCACCCGTGGTAAGGGAGCTATGCATGTGGGAGCTTTTTCTGAAGTCCACTGCACTGACCTAGAGTGCCCAGTTGGTGACCTGGCATATCAGGGGGGCCAGTGTACTACGAATCATGGCCCCTCCCACGACCAAATGGCTCAGATTAGGACGTTTTGAGCTGGGCGTTTTTAGTTCCATTATCGCTAAAAAAAACAAACGCCCAGCTCAAAAACGTCCATTTTTTTCGAAAATACGGTTTGGCCCGCCCCTTCATGGACCCGTTCTTGGAGATAACTATGCCCATGGAGATAGGCGTTTGCGTTCGATTATGCCCCTCCATGTTCTATCCTGGAAATTGAGAGCAGGAGGGATGGAAAGAGTGAGGGGAGCAGAGTTATACGCATTATGCATCAAGTAAAATTAGGGAGTTCTGTTAAATTATTTTATACAGTGGTCCAGTAGTTAAAACAGCAGGCTGAGAACCCAGGGAAAACAGGGTTCAGATCCTACTGCTGCTCCTGGGACAACTCTTTGATCCTCTTACACCTTCACTATAAACTTTGACCGACGTAGGTCTCCTACTAGTCTCACTAGACTTGCCAGGTTAGCACAGCAGATGATGAAGCAGACAGTCAGTCACAGGTAGAAAGCACTGCTCACCACTGTGTTCATCCTAGATCATGAAGAGGGAAGAGGTAAAAGTAGGCACCTCCTTCTCTATGACATCTGAACAGCTTCATGGGTTGTATACCCCAAAAGCCAAACAGTCAAAGAGGGTGTGACACAGGAGCATCTAAGTGGTACAGTGGCTGAGGTGAGACTGTGGAGCAGAAATGAGGGTAGTGGGAGGGAAAGAGGAGAGAGGAAAGTTGAATAAGAGGAAGGAGAATGTAGGGAGAAGAAGGAAGAAAATAAGTCAGGAGGGTGGGAGAAGGTAGACTGGAACGTGTGTGTTTGAAGGAGGGAGTATGGAAGTCTTCCCCAGATTGTGAGTGATTGGGACTTAGTTTCACCCTTCTGATTAAGGCCTGTCACTGCAATGGCTTGAATGAGTTGAGAAGGATGTATAAGAATGGATGGGGGAAGGGGAGAATGAAAGCTCATGGATCCATAGCCCAACAGAAGCTGATTCCAATTGATATGGAGCCCAAAGGAAACAAAACCAAAAAAGCATTGGTGTGGAAAATGAGTCAAGTAAACATGCCTCTCTATATGTAAGGTGAGCCCAGTAAATGTGTTTCGCTTTGTGTAAAGTGAGTCAGTAAAAGTGTTACTTTGTGTGTAAAGTGAGTCCAGTAAATGTACTGATCTGTGTTACTTTGTGTGTAAAGTGAGTCCAGTAAATGTACTGATCTGTGTGTAACATGAGCCCAGTAAATGTGCTGTTCAATGTGCTGATCAGTTCTCTGTGTAATCTAATGAAAGTGTGTGCAAAGCTTCAAAGATATAAAATCAGTGATGGAAAAGTCCTGGTGGCTTTGAGTGATATGAGTAATTTGGGCGTGGCTAAGACCCTAAGGCTCTTCTCGCCTGTCATTGGCAGTTCCTCCAGGGAGAGGAGCCAGCATTACAGATTAACTATGAGGAATTTGGGGATGAAGGCTGGATGGAAGAGGGAACTCAGACTTTGCCCGCCGGTTCTGGATATAAAGCTCCCCTCTGACCCTCTTTACAATTTAACAACAACATACATGAAGCTGACCAGAGAAGCCCATAAAACTTAAGGTAAACTAAAGTGTAATTTTAAACCATTTCTAATTGTGTGTATATTGATGTGATCATTTCTGTGACATTTGAAAAGCTCTTGCTCCATATATTTGTATGTAAATTATAAGTAAATCAGCAGATGGACAATTTGCAGAGCAGAGTGAGCAAATCCTGTGACAGATCCATGTGTTTATATAAGTCTGGAGTACACATTCTGTAAAGTAATAGACACAAGTATTTTGCAGCCTGCACATACCATCTGATCTGTGAACACGGTATCCGTGCTGTTTGTGCTTGAAGATTAGGTGCCTGTGCAGATAAAAAGTGCTTAAGTCAGCTTCCAAGGAGAGCAGAAAGTATACATTCACTTTCCCTCTGACCCTTTTCTGACTCTGAGTTACTCTTTTCACTCTTGAGGAAGTAAGCACATTGTGAAAGACTTGCTCCCACATAGTTACCAGTGGCACCATATGCACAGCCCCCAGTTACATGTGGCAGATTTTTCAAGATTCTGCAGCAAGGTTATCAAATTCTGCGCAATCATAGCTAATTTGCCTGGTGAACATCAGGGCCGTTTCTTTTAGCAAATTTAAGAATATGTACAGAGCTCAGGCCTGGGGCAAACAAAAAACTGGGAGGTGAAGACACAATAACTTCACTCACTCAGAACTCTCCTCAGCCAATATGTCAGTCCAAGCCAGAAGCTACAGTTCTGACCCAAATGGATTACTTAAACTTGGATGATGCAAGAAAGTGTGGTATAGTCAGGAGTAGTTCAAACGCTTAACAATCTTTATTTAATAGGTTGTTTTTGTTTTCAGTCCTGTATTCGTTCAGCCCCGGATTACCTGTCCTGTCTCCTTATTCCCTATATCCTGTCTCATTCCCTTTGCTCGATCACACCTGGCCCTCTTCAGCTTCTCTCTCCCTCTGTGGTTCACTTGGACATCACTCATGCCACTGTCATAAGCTATGCTGGTTCTAAACTTTGGAACTCCGTACCTGCTCACATCAGATCTGAATCCACTTATGCAAATTCAGATCAGCTGTAAAAACACCTCTTCAACCTTGTCTACTCTCATCAAATTTAACTTCTTTCCTCCCTTTTTTTTCTTAATATTCTCCTCAAACTTAAATTCTTTCCTCCCTTTTTTTCTTAATATTCTCCTCAAACTTAACTTTTTTTCCTCCCTATTTTTCTTAATATTCTCCTCAACTTAACTTGTTTCCCCTCATACTAATGGAGTCATTAGAGAGGTTCTGCTGAGCAATATTTAGAAGCAGAACTGAGGGCCTCTCTCTCTCTCTCTTTCTATAAATATATAAATAACAAGTATTGAAAAGGGAAAATTAGGTCAAAATATTGCACCTAAAATGCACTTTTTTATATAAATATATTAAATATAAATTATAAACGTAAAGTAACAAAGCTAAACGTTATTTTGAAACTGCAATGCACACCTTGCAGCTGGAATCAGGGCAACTACAGCAAATATAGCAGCAAAATCAGTATTGTATTTCTTCACCTCAATGTTTATTACCTCTCACTCCCTCACAGCTAAGGATCCTCTTCCAGACTCCCAGGATCAGATTATGTAAGCAGTGATTCCCACACCTGTCCCAGCCAGTCAGGTTTTCAGGATATCTATAATATATATTGATGATATTGATTTGCATATACTGCCTCCATGGTATGCAAATCTATCTCATGCATATTCATTGTGGATATCCTAAAAGCCTAACTGGCTGAGGTTCCCCCAGGACAAGTTTAGGATCCCCTGATGTAGAGTATAACACCATTGCCGATAAGAAGGCGCGTCCCCTGAATTCCAGTCTCCCAGGATCACCTTCTTTGCCACCAGATTAGCCTTCCTCACTGAGAGTTTAGCTAGTTTTCCCTTCATCAATATGTCTTTTGAAATATCTAGAATGCACCACCTCTTCCCAGACTTCCCCGGAAATTTTATCCCAAAAGAGTCTCCAAATAATAGCCAATGTTCCTCCAGAATTGTTGGGATCCAACAATTCTGGAGGAACATTGGCTGTTATTTGGAAACTCTTTTGGGATCCCTTCAGATCCCCATACCTGATGCGTCATTGTTTACACGTCTGACATTGATCTGTCTCAGCCTGACTAGACTTGAAAGGCCTCTACTGAGAAAAGTATGTTTGATGTAAAAGGTTGTATTGCGTTTCTCTATATACTATAGTTGTGATTACCTGTGGGACCCCTAGTGAATAGCTGCTGCATATTTATCTGGTCTTTGACTCTTTGGGAGTGGAGGAGTAGCCTAGTGGTTAGTGCAGCAGACTTTGATCCAGGGGAACTGGCTTCAATTCCCACTGCAGCTCCTTGTGACTCTGGGCAAGTCACTTAACCCTCCATTGTTCCAGGTACAAATAAGTACCTGTATATAATGTAAACCACTTTGAATGTAGTTGGAAAAACCACAGAAAGGTGGTATATTAAGTCCTATTCCCTTTTCCCTTTCCCAAGTTCTGGGTCCATCCATTTCCCAGCTATTCCCCACCTGGCCATAGTAATCTGAGTTCTCTAACTCCCAAAGCTCCTTGTGTAAATGGAAGACACATATTGGACTTGGCCTCTCTGTATGAAACAATTGGGTGTAGTTTGTTCATGAAAAGGTCCTGATGATGCAGTTGATCCAATGAAAGGATATGATGACGGAGCTGATCCCCACTAACTTTGCTTGATTAAAAGATAGAAAACAGAGAAAAGTCAAATGTATAATGTAGAAAGGTGAATAGTGGAGTGCTACAACGATCTGTACTGGGACAAGTGCTTTCTAACATATTTATAAATTATCTGGAGTGAGATGATCAAATTTGCAGATAACACAAAACTATTCAAAATTTTGAAATCACCTCTGGACTATGTGAAATTACAGGAGGAGTTTGGAAGGCTGGAAAACTTTGTATCCAAATGGTAAATGAAACTGAATGTGGACAAGTGCTAGTGATGCACATTGAGAAGAAGAACCCAAATTATAGCTATGAAATGCTAGGTTCCACATTAGGATTTGCCACCAAGGAAAATGATTTAGGGGTCATTGTGAGTAATATATTAAAATCTTCTGCTCGGTGTGCAGTGGTGGTGGCCAAAAAAGAAAACAATGTTAGGAATTCTTAGGAAAAGAATAGAGAATTAAGGAATATCTTAAAGTCTGCATAACACTCTATTGTGAGACTGCACCTTGAGTATTGTGTGCAATTGTGGTATCACATCTGCAAAAAGATACAGTGGAATTGGAAAAGGTAAAGAGAAGAGTGACCAACATGATTAATAGTTGGAAGGACTCATATGAGGAAAGACTAAAGAGGTTAGGGCTCTTCAACTTGGAGAAAAGATGGCTAAGGGGAGAATCAAGGTCTATAAAATCCTGAATGCTGTGGAACAGGTAAATGTGACCTGATTGTTTACTCTTTCAAAAAGTACAAAGACTAGGGTACATTGCATGAAGTTACATAGTGACACATTTAAAACAAATAGTCCTCATCATATGTACACACAACAAGCAAAAGTAAAGTTTACTATTTAAAAGTATGATTGTGTCCAGTTGTGCCAGTTGTGAATCTCTTCATAAAGGCAGTTAATAAATCCCAATAAATATATTTTACAAGATCACTCTGCGAAGGGTGTGGTGAGGCAATCATGAATGTTGAATTTAATATGAAAATCTCAGGGGTGCCCAGCTGAGGGGAGCAGAAGGGTGAAGTTCACTAAGGCCCCTTAAGCAGTTTTGTCAATAAGATGTGTTGGTTTGCCCCATTAGAACTGTGGAGCTATGTTTTCCTATGTGGACAGGCTGCCTGTTCCTTCCATGAGCAACATACAATTAGGAGAAGAAGGAAGACAAATTAGCAGAGTTACTCAGAGGGCACAGCCTGGCTGTTATTCAGACTCCAGTGGTATGTGGATCTTTTCAATTTGTTATTAATCTTATGTACCACCCAACATATATGTAACAGACCTCTCTGGTGAAGACTGAGGGTGACAACAAATCTGTAGTACCTTTTGCAAAACTGTGTAGTCTACTCCAAATCCTACCCCAAGCACATATACCAGGATAAAAGTCTTCTGATGGCTGGGTATGAAACCAGAATTAAGTCTCTGAGCAGGCACATCAGAATGACTAAGTGCCTTCTTCACTCCCAGGACTTTAACTCCCAGGACTATGTACTCTGGGTAATAGTTAAGAATAGTCGTGTGGTTCAGACCTATAGTCCATCTAGCCCAGTATCCTGCTTCCAACAGTGGACAATCCAGGTTACAAGTACCTGGCAGAATCCCAAATAGTAGCAAGATTCCATGCTACCAATTCCAGGGGCAAAGTTTCACCCATGTCGCTCTCAATAGCAGACTATGGACTTTTCCCCCAGGAACTTGTTCAAACCTTGTTTTAAACCCACATATGCTAACTGCTGTTATCGCATTCTCCAAAAATGAGTTCCAGAGCTTAACTATTCATTGAGTGAAAAAATTATTTCTTCCTATTCATTCTAAAAGTATTTCCATGTAACATCAATGAGTGTCCCCTAGTCTTTGTACGTTTTGAAAAAGTACAAACATTTTCATGTTTGCACATTCTTCACCACTCAGGATTTTGTGGTCCTCAATCATATGCTCCCCTCAGCCGTCTGTTTTCCAAGCTGAAAACCTCCAACTGCTTAAGCCTTTTCTCAAATGAGAGGAGTTTCATCCCCTTAATCATTTTGGTCGCTCTTCTTTGAACCTTTTCTAATTCAGCTATATCATTTTTGAGATAGGGTGACCAGAATTGCACAGTGCATATAATACTCAAGGTGAGGTGCACCATGGATGATAGAGAGGCATTATAATATTTTGTCTTATTTTTCATGCTTTCCTAATAATTCCTAGCATTGTTTGCTTTTTTTTAGCTGTTGCCTATACACTGGGCAGAATGTGAAGCGACTGTTCACGCTATCCAAAAATACTAGGACTAGAGGGCATGAGTTGAAGCTACAGTGTGGTAAATTTAAAACGAATCAGAAAATTTTTCTTCACCCAACGTGTAATTAGACTCTGGAATTCGTTGCGGAGAACGTGGTACGGGCGGTTAGCTTGACGGAGTTTAAAAAGGGGTTAGATAGATTCCTAAAGGACAAGTCCATAGACCGCTATTAAATGGACTTGGAAAAATTCCGCATTTTTAGGTATAACTTGTCTGGAATGTTTTTACGTTTGGGGAGCGTGCCAGGTGCCCTTGACCTGGATTGGCCACTGTCGGTGACAGGATGCTGGGCTAGATGGACCTTTGGTCTTTCCCAGTATGGCACTACTTATGTACTTATGTACTTATATTGTTCACGATGATACCTAGATCTTTTCTTGGGTGCTGATTAGTTGGTCTTTAGGGCATAGGATATATCAAGGTCTCCAATTCCTCTCTCACCTTTCTCTTCTCATTCAGTGCTCTGAATATTCCTTTCTCTCCTCTCTGTCATTATGGCTCTTTGTGGCTAGTTGCTTCACCTATAGGACTAGACAGGTCAGGATTTTCGCAAGGGACTTGGGTCCCACCTCCTACCTCATGTAGGTCTCCAGCGCTCACCAGTTCTACTACTTCCTAGCTTCAATCCTTTCCCCATCAGGACTGTAAGCTAGCAACAGTTTTACTCTCATCCTGTTTCTGAGGACCAGATTGAGAACCTCTAGAGTCCCTCCTTCTGCTTCTTAGCCCCTTGAGTAGGAAGCCTAGGACCAATTAGGCCCCAGAGTGGGAAATCCACCACTTCTATTTTTTTTTCTGGACCCTAGGAAACATCCTACCCACAGATTTTATACTTTCCTTCAAATGCTAAGGAACCACTACTATTGAGCCTACTTCCCCAGAATAGATCACCCCTCTAATTAGAGAAGGGACCCTCTTGGTCAATATGATGTTCCTTTATGCAACACTTTGAAATGTTATATAGGTGAGTCAAAAAATAAATAAATAATTTGTTAAATTGGATTGGTAAACTTTGGGAATCTCTATCTTTCTGTAGGTATGCATGACATAACTGCAGCCAAAGCCTTCCCCTTACCAGCAGTGAGAGCAGTGGCCCAGTTGCATCTTGGATCACTGAAGAAGATTTCAGATACAATGGAAAGATTTGAGTTGGAAGGTTTTCCCACAATGCCATGGCAGAACCCTAAACTTGTCCTGGAAGATCTGCAGAAACCAGGTGAATAAAACAGAAGGCCCGGGAAACTCTGCTGTGTGTAAAAATTGTCCTCATATTCAGAGCTTCCTCCCATACACATGAAGGTTTAATTATTTATTGGGATTTATAAACCACCTTTATGAAGAGATTCACCCAAGGCGGTGTACAGTAGGTACAGTTTAACATCAAACTTACAATTTTGTTAACAGCATAACAATAGTAAAATGAACAAGTATAAACACAAATACAATGAAAGATGAAAACTTGAAAACAGTAAATTGAAAGCTAATAATAAGACTACGGGATCAAAAATATACACATTTAACAGCACTGAAATTCAAATAACAGAGATATAATACAATGTTATCATAATAGTGATGAAATATCTAATAAGCACACAATTAGAACATTCAAATAACATTGCTATGATAACTAATGCATTTCTAAAATACCATATAGCTGAGGGGCCAAATGCAGATGCAGAACAGAGAGTGTTTGCTCTTTTAGACTTATGCTTTCTAGGTTGGCTACATGATCTCTTGTCTGCAGTGACTGTCTCACTCTGTCTGGACACATTTTACCTGCTGGTTTGGTCTCTTGTAAAGAAAAAGCCACAATCCTTACCTTGTCAACCAGCAGCCCATTACACAATGTGGACACTCATTCAGAGCTGCTGTTAGACATGCTGGGACCCCAGGGCAGACGTTGCAAGGGGACCCCAAAGTCTGTCAGCAGACTGTGCTGCCATCAGTTTTGGGCAGGCTTGAGGCCCCTTCTGACACAGAGACCCAGGGGCAGCACTGTGTGCACTTGATATGTAAGATACAGACCCTGCTTGACAGAGATTACAATCTAATTAGGACAAATAAGGGGATAAGGACAAAGTAGCAAGATTCCGGAATCCCAAAGAGTAGCAAGATTCCAGAATTCCCAAGACTACTACTACTTATAATTTCTATAGTGCTAGTAGATGTACGCAGCGTTTTACACTTGAACATGAAAAGAACAGTCCCTGCTCGACAGAGCTTACCATCTAATTAGGACAGGCCAAACAGGACAAATAAGGGATAAGGACAAAGAGTAGCAAGATTCCATGCAGAATCCCAAAGAGTAGCAACATTCTGTGCAGAATTCCAATGAGTAGCAAGATTCCAGAATCCCAAAGACTACTACTACTTATCATTTCTATAGTGCTAGTAGATGTACGCAGCGTTTTACACTTGAACATAAAAGACAGTCCCTGCTCGACAGAGATTACAATCTAATTAAGACACAAACAGGACAATAAGGGATAAGGAAATTACTAAGGTGGGAATGATAAAACATGCTTACTGAACAGTGAGTAAGGGTAGGAGTTAAAGCATAACCCAGATAATTAACATTCACCGTTATGTAACAGGCAATTGGTTCCCGTAAAAGGCAGCCTTTCCTCTCAATGTGTGCATCAATCTACTTTTTGCAATTGTCGGGTGGTGCCGTGTCTGAGTTTACTTGACCGATGTTTCAGTCATCTTGTGGCCTTCTTTAGGATAATGTTGTGTGGGGGTTGTCCATCCAGGTTGGTTCATTTCTGTCTAATCACATTTAAACTCTTGAAGGCGGCAAAAGTCATTAGTTTCTGTCTTATCAATTTAATCTCTTGAAAATTGGAAGCTGATTAGACATCAAACAATCTGGATCTGAACCAGTATATAAAACTATCATACAGACCCACCATACAGTATCACCCTTAAGGAATCCACAGCTAGATGATTGAAACATTGGTCAAACAAACTCAGATGTGACACCACCAGGACAACTGCAAGAACCATGATGCCTAAGAGGGTGTCCGTCTACTGGCAAATTCTACAATTGCAATGCTTACAGTTACACATACATGTGCATGGTAAGTGCCAAGATACGGGCGCTTATGCTTTTATCGGCACAACATGCTCTTCTATAAAGTAGCACATCAGGGAGGTAAGCACATGGGTGGGACTCCCACTTCCTTGCATGACTTAACACATACTGTAAGTTACACTCATGATGTAGCTCTTAGACGGCTAACTTTGTAGACACAAATTGTGAGTTAATGCTGGCATCTCCATGCTCCCTCCCATGTCTTAGTGGCGAACACCTTTTGCAATGTACACTTCTACTTACATCTATCTCTATTGGTGATTAAAGATGTGTATCTGTGAACCCACTGAGACTGGACTACACACACAATTTAAGGAGTTAGCAACACCTTCTCTTACTCCCTCTTACCTATATTTCAACAGTTAGTGCTGAAATTTGCTCTAGATGCGGCAGTGGGATTTTAAACTGCTGTACCTGTTGCTCACTCTTTCACAGAGACCGGAAGATGGGAGAAGATCTGGCCTTGTGTGGCTCTTTTTTGAAGATCCCTCTACTCTTTGGATTTCTTTATCTTTTTATCTGTTCCTTGGATGTCCTAAGTTCTGCATTTCAGCTGGCAGGAGGTAACGCGTTTTTCTATAACGCAGAATTAAACTGTTTTTATTGCCTTCTTTGGATAACGTCTAGTCATTTTATGTAATGAGACCCTATGCTAAAAAAAAAACCTGACTTAACAGTAGACCACATTGATAACTCCCCCCCCCCCCCCCCATGCACAAAATGTGGTAAGAGCTTTAAAGCTGCTGGGAAACCTCCTTCCCCCCCCCCCCCCCAGCGGTAAGAGTCTTTAAAGCTGCTGGGAAACCTCCTCCCCCCCCAGCGGTAAGAGGCTTTAAAGCTGCTGACTGCCGCAGGCTGAATCTAACCCAGATATTGAATTGCGGAGCACCAGCATTGAATATCCAGCTGAGCCAACATGCGCCCGTGTATTTTATAAATTACACATGACTGTGTTCATGAAATATAAGCACACAATTTCCATGTGCTTCTGCCCTGTATAAAACAGGTTTATAGGTGGAAAATGCTTTATAAGATTATCCCCATAGTGGATGACATATGCAATATTTGAATGTGTTGGCAGCAGTGTTCGCTCTAAGCTGGCACACACACACGGGTCAGAAAGGAGCAGCACACCTAGCGAGTACACACACAACACTTTGCTGGCTTTATATATTTTAAACAGAGGCTATACCACAGATATTGAGTTAAGGCTGAAGGACTCAAGTCTAAAAAAAATGTACGCTAAATGCTATTCTATAAATGGCGCTCAAAGTTGAGCACTTGTTTATAGAACTGAGCTTAGTGCCGGGATCTGCGCCCAATTTTGGCCCTGAGGATTTACACCAATTGAACCCTGGTGTAAATTAGGTGTGGATCCCCCACATTCTGTAACACTGCGCGCAAATTCTAAAAACATCCCTGACCTGCCTATGCCCCTCCCATGGCCACCACCCTTCTTTTTGGATCCTCATGAAAATTTATGTACACATCGTTTACAGTAGCGACTATAAAGATGCATGCTAATTCCAGTTATTGCCAATTAGCATATATAATTGATAGCACCTAATTATCAATGTTAATTGGCTTGTTACGCAATTAAATTGTCTGAACAATTTGGGCTCTGTATATGGAATTAGGGGGAGAATGTTTTTCATGCACACATGGACCAGCAAAATTTAGAGAGACATTTGGAGTCCTGAAGTTTATCTTCCTCTTCCAGAGAAAAGGGAGTCTACATTTCTATCTGACATTTTCTCCCTTTTGCTTGCAGGGAAGGTGGCTGGGGACATTTTCCCAGGACAATGCCATCCTGTCCAATCCTGTGGCGTGGCCTGGTGGTGGGAATCCTAGTCACTGTGCTTGTACAGAGCTCCAGCACCTCAACCTCCATCATTGTCAGCATGGTCTCTCATCCGGGCGTGAGTGTCTCAGGAGTCTGGACACTAGATTGGTTAAACTAAGAGATGGTGTTAGAGGTGTGTTATAGGCTAGGTAGGGAGAGTGTTATAGGCTGGGTGGACGAACAGGTTACAAGGGAGATGCTTAGGAGAGTTACGAGATGAGGAGAGGAGATATGAAGTGCTGCCTCTGACTGGCTGTTATAGAATATGCAGAACATTCACAGACTCTGAATCTGTGCTTGACAGGGAGTTGCAGGAATGAGGGAGGTGAGTGGGAAATATGTAGTTGGTTGGGGTTTCCAGGAACCAAGAGAGAGGGACCTGCTTTTGACATAGAACGCAGAATTAGGTATGAAAGGTAACAGTGCTGGAGCCACTTGGTATAGCACAGTCCAAAGTTAACTTAATAATTGGAGGGAGGACACTAAGGAAAAGTACTGCACTAGCATTTCAATTTTAAAAATTAGACTGCGATAAACAAGGAAAATAGGGAAAAACTAAAGGAGCAGCTGCAAAGGGGAAGATTTAAACCAGAAATAGACTTTGTTTAAAAATGACATCTTGGAAGCCCAGACCAGTTGTACACCATGCATTAAAAAAGATGGAAGGAAGAGCCAAAAGACTAGTGGCTTAGTAAAAGATGAGGCAAGAGTCTGCTATAGCCACAAGATCATTTTAGCCACCAAGATCAATTTTTTTAAATGGAGTAGAGATCCAAATGAAGAAAATAGAAGTCGGCATAAGCATTGGCAGATTAGATGGCAAAGCGAAGATCTAAAACCAAACTGAGGACTGACATCAAATTGGGGGGGGGGGGGGGGTTCTGTTAAAAGGAGGTTTTATAAAAAAAATTCAACACCATTAGAATATCATGTGTAACAACTATAATCAAGAACCTGGGTTAGTGCAATACAATGAGGCAGCATTCTAAAGCAAAGGAATCCTCCAACTGCATAACTTTTTAAAGTTTTGTAAAGCTCTCAATAGAGAATCCATAAAACCAAAAGAAAGGGAGGAAAAAAGAAAGAAAGAAAATAACTCATAAGAGGAAAGGAAAGGATGATCTTTTCCAGCAAAGTAAGAGCACAAATCTCTAGGTTTAGGTTGTTACAAGGTAGTTTACAGAAAACTTACATTCCAAAGTGACCCCCAGATTTTCTTCCATTTCCCCATGGTGTTATGCCTCCAAGGCTGTTAATTTTTCCGTAAGGTATACGTGCAAGCTTAGCTCGCCATTTGTGTAAGGAAGAAGTTCCCATTGTTCTTCCAAGCAGCAGCCAGTCATTTTGCCACATGTAAGCTAACCAATGATGTTTGTGAAATAGTGAGACCAGGAATGTTTTTATTTCATAAAAAGTCTCCTGGATTCCAAGGAATCTGCAGCCCAGTCATCCAATTTATCTGGAATTGAATACTCTTCCAAAAGACTTTGGCTTTTGGACAAGTCCACCAGATATGTCAAGGGTACCCTTTACTCCACAGGGTCTCCAAGCCTGTGGAACTCAA
The DNA here is from genome assembly GCF_901765095.1 of Microcaecilia unicolor. Lineage (NCBI taxonomy): Eukaryota > Metazoa > Chordata > Amphibia > Gymnophiona > Siphonopidae > Microcaecilia > Microcaecilia unicolor. The sequence continues at coordinate 185,366,374 of NC_044038.1, read as the reverse complement.
ACTGTTTTCATTCAGATTCTCTGCTAATTGTCTCAGTTAGTTTAGCCAGTAGGCCTAAAACTGGAAGGTTGGTTGAAGTCTAAGCCTGCTTTTTTTTTGGAATAGGAGTTAATACCTACTAGTGTTTCTGGGTAATGTCTAGATTTTAGTAATATGAAGTGAGCCACTCATCCTATATAATAAAACTCACCCTCAACGTTCTGAGGACACGGACGTCATTGTCAGGTCCTCTGGGCACTTCCTTCCGGTTCGAAGCCTCGTGGTGGTGAAGCAACCGAAAACACTGTGTTGGGGCCCTGCCCTCGCGTCAAATGTGATGACGTCGAGGGCGGAGCAATGTCAGCAGATTGAAGGTGGCGTGCCGAGGTCCGCAACAATGGCGGACCAACGCCGACGGGGTGAGTAGGGAGGGGGGGGAGGTCCGGAAGGAAACCGTGCTAGCGCCCGTTTCATTGCCGCAAGAAAACGGGCATGTTTTACTAGTAAATAATATAAGCATTGCCATACTAGGTCAGACTGAAGGTCCATCAAGTCCAGTATCCTGTTTCCACGGTGGCCATTCAGGTCACAAGTGTACCATAAAACAATAAACAGATTTTATGCTGCTTATCCCAGGAATAAGCAGTGGAGTTCCCAAGTCCACCTTAATAATTGTTTAGGACTTTTCTTGGAACTTGTCCAAATCTTTTTTAGACCAGTTATTTCTGAACGAGGAGCATCCTGCAAGTATGAGGGACAATTGTGATGACTGGGTTACACTAATCAATGAAAAATCTTGCCAAAGTTTATCAGGTGGTATCTCTAAACAAACATCGTCCCATTGCTTCACATGATCAATTAAAACCTCAGTGTTAGGAAGAAGTGACTATTGTCAGCCGCTCCTCTCGGCCGCTTAATTGTCTCTCTCTCTTATCCGTGCTGTCTGCTTCCGACTCCACACTCGTCAGTGCAGTTCGCTCTCACTGCCACACAGTTCCGCTAGCAAGGTGGTGCAACACAGTTCAGCTTGCCAGTCTTTTAAACAAAGTTCAGCTAGTCAGACTTTAAACACAGTTCTGCTAGCCAGGCTTCAAACACAGTTCGGCTAGCCTGGCCTTCCAACAAAATTCAGCTAGTCAGGCTTTAAACACAGTTCTGCTAGCCAGGCTTCAAACACAGTTTGGCTAGCCAGGCCTTCCCACACCGCCCTCTTCAGCAAGGCCTCCAAAACAGTTCAATTTAGCTAGGCTTTAAACACAGCCCAGCTTAGCCAGGCTTTCTCCCCAAAGTTCAGCTAGCCCAGCTTTCAAACACCGCCCTCTTCAGCAAGGCCTCAAAACAGTTTAGCTTAGCTAGGCTTTTTACACAGCACAGCTTAGCCAGGCTTTTAAAGATCCACCACCCTCATTTGTCAACACTTTACCTCTTGACAACCACCCGCCGGATCTCTCCTGACTATCATTCCTTTCTTGATACTTTTGGACTCCTCTAGAAATCACTCTTCTTCTTCAGCCACTTCCTCTCCCACCTCCATTTCCACTTCCACACCTTCCCCCCCCTACCTGCTCCAACTCCTCCCATTCCATCCCCTCATTCTCCACCCCCTCCCTCAGGTGTTCCACCCTCTCCTCAGCTGATTCCATCTCCCAATCAGCCCCCTCTCTTTTCCTCTCCTGCGGCTCAGGTACTCGTTTGTCCTCATCCCTCTTATTCTTCCAGGCAGTCTGAAATCTGTGTTCTCTACGCTCCTGCCTCCTCCCCTCCCGCAGTGCATTCTGGGATCTGTAGTTTTTCCACTCTGGCTTTTTTCTCTCCCCCCCTGCATTCTGGACTCTGTGGCTTCTCTGATTCTCACACTATCTAATTCTCTCAATTTTATCTAAGAAATATGAAATTAAAATCTTCAACTGATGGATAGTGGAAGCTATTAACAGAGGTCAGATGTGATGACAATATGCCAAACCGTTAACTAAACCAAAGATCTTTTTTTCTGATAAACTTTAATATGTCCAATCTGATTAGAAAAATATAATTTTTTAGCATTAATCAGGGATGCCTTGTACAGTTTTACAGAATTTTTACATAAACACTTTTTATCTAGTTCACCTGATCATTTCCACACGTTTTAATTTTTGACAAGCTGTTTTAAATAAGTGTATTTCTGTATTAAACCATGGAACGTGATATTTTTAAATTACACTTCCCACGATAAGCAGAGCCATTTGATCCATAAGAGAAGTTACCCCAGTCCAGTCACCTAAAATAATATTGGGATCAGATTCATTTGCATTAAGTTATGAAGAGAACTGAGTCCAAAACTTCTCCTTGTCAATCTTTCTTCTCTTAAATTTCTTTAAACATTTGTCAGTGGAATGTTGTGTCCAAAATAGAGACAAGTGTAAATTCCAATGTGTAGTGATATAACTGTAAAACTGAATTCCAAGTTCCATCGGATAAACGTGGTCTTGAACAATTACTAGCAAAACCTCAATATCTGATAGATCTAATTTTTCAAAGTAGAAAGCAGCAAGATTTAACAACTGAGGAAATCTGTTTGTCAAAAAACAACTCTACCACAATCACACCTTGTACTTGTGCACACTATGTATTTGTTCAGACCGGAACCGGCGAACGCTGCTACGGTCCTATGTAAGCCACATTGATCCTAGAAATAGGTGGGAAAATGTGGGATACAAATGTAACAAATAAATAAATAAACTCAAGCGTCCCAGAAAGGGTAGACAATTTGAGATAGGAGATATCGAGGCGTATTTTCAAAGCGCTTAGACTTACAAAGTTACATAGAGGGGCATTTTCGATATGACGTCTAAGTCCGACTTTGAACATTTTGCTGAAAACGTCCAAAAATCAAGTAGTGAAAATGACCATTTTCAAACCAGAAAAATGTTTTTTTTTTCTTTGAAAATGACCATTTCCTACATGTTGTTGTGCTTAGAATGTCTATCTTTTTGGACCATTTAAAAAAAGAACGTTCAAGTGAAAAACGCATAAAATCAAAACATTGGGACGTAGGAGGAGTCAGCTTTTAGACTGGCCACACAGGCATCCCAGCAGAGCAGTGGAGCACCCTAGGGGGCACTGCAGTGTACTTCACATAAAACCTGGGTACATATCTCATCATTACCCCCTTCCATTGTATGGTGAGTCCTTCCAAACCCATGAAAAACCCTACTGTACCTAACCATACACCACTATAATAGCCCTTATGGCTGATAGTGTCACCTATATGTGGGTATAGTAGGTTTTTCTTGGGGGGATTGGGGGGGGCTGACACTTTCCACTACAAGTGTAATAGTTAGAGTAGATTTGGGGCTTGGATCACCTTCTCTGTGGTGCACTGCACTGACCACTAGGTTATTCCAGCAGCCCGTTTGCTGCACTATTAGGACTGGTCTTAACATCTGAAGCTGTCATAGAGGCTGATATTTACTGTCTGATTTATATCTTTATAGAGTGGGAGGGGGTTAGTGACCACTGAAGGAGTAAGGGGGTGTCATTCCTTTATTCCTGCAGTGGTCATCTGGTCATTTAGGGCACTTTTTTGTGGCTTTTTGTTAATAAAAGAGGTAAAACAACCAACTTATAGCCCTGGATGTTTTTCTTTTGTTCCATTATGGCAGAAAAAATGTCCAAGTGTTAGGAACACCCAGATTCTGCCCTTAACATGCCACTGACACATACCCTTGTGATTTGAATTCACTTCTCATGGGTTTCATAGAAATACATCTAAAAATACCAGTTTGGACGTTTTTGTGGGGAAAAATGTCCAAATGCAGACTTATGCCACTTTTGGATGCTTTTCTCTTTTGAAATTGAGCCCCATAGAGGGGCATAATCAAACGGTGGCGGCCATCTATTTGGCCGGTGCCACAAACAGCGGTCCCGAACCGTATTATCGAAAAAGATGGCCGGCCATCTTTTGTTTCGATAATACGGTTGGGGCCGGCCAAATGTCAGAGATGACCGGGTTTGAGATGGCTGGCATCGGTTTTCGCCCATAATGGAAACCGATGCCGGCCATCTCAAACCCGGCCAAATCCAAGGCATTTGGTCATGGGAGGGGCCAGCATTTGTAGTGTACTGGTCCCCCTGACATGCCAGGACACCAACCGGGCACCCTAGGGGGCACTGCTCTCAGATGCATACCTCCCTTACCTTGTGTGCTGAGCCCCCCAAATCCCCCCCAAGACCCACTCCCCACAACTGTACACCACTACCATAGCCCTTAGGGATGAAGGGGGGCACCTACATGTGGATACAGTGGGTTTTGGGGGGGTTTGGAGGGCTCCTATTTACTACCACAAGTGTAACAGGTAGGGGGGGATGGGCCTGGGTCCACCTGCCTGAAGTGCACTGCACCCACTAAAAACTGCTCCAGGGACCCACATACTGCTGTCTTGGAGCTGGGTATGACATTTTGAGGCTGGCATAGAGGCTGTCAAAGAAATGTTTTTTATTTTTTTGGGGGGTGTAGGGAGGAGGTTGGTGACCACTAGGGGAGTAAGGGGAGGTGATCCCCCATTACCTCTGGTGGTCATCTGGTCAGTTCAGGCACCTTTTTGAGGCTTGGTCGTGAACAAAAAGGGACCAAGTAAAGTCGGCCAAATGCTCGTCAGGGCCGGCTTTCTTTTTTCCATTATCGGGCGAAGCCGGCCATCTCTTAAGCATGCCCCGTCCCGCCTTCTGTACCCTGCCGACACGCCCCCTTGAAGTTTGGCCAGCTCTGCGATGGACTGCAGTTGAGGCCGGCCAAAATCATCTTTCGATTATGCCGATTTCGCCGGACTTGAGATGGCCGGCCATCTCCCGATTTGTGTCGGAAGATGGCCGGCCTTCTCTTTCAAAAATAAGCAGGTTAGTAACCTTTGGAACTTTGTAAGTCTAAGTGCTTTGAAAATGAGCCCCACAGTGTAAGACTAAATAGTCACTTTTCTTAACAGAGAAGTAAATAGTGGAGAGCCGCAGGGATCTGTACTGGGAGTGATATTTTTTTTAACATTTCATAAATGATCTGGAAATGAGAACATAGGGAAGAATAATCCAAATTATAGCTATATGATACTAGGATCCACATTAGGAAAAAGATCTAGGTGTCATCATGGACAATGCATTTAAATCTTCTGCTCAGTGTGAGGTGGCAGTCAAATAACAAACAGAATATTGGGAATTATTAGGAAAGGATGGAAGAATAAAATACAGAATATCATAATGCCTTTGTATTGACCCATAGTGAGACCACACATTCAGCATTGTGTGTAGTTGTGGTCTGTGCATTTCAAAAAAAAAAAAAATAGCAGAATTAGAAAAGGTTCAAAAAGGGTGACCAAAATTAATAAAGAGGATGCTTGACTCTTCTATGAGGAAAGGCTTGTTAGGGCTTTTCAGCTTGGAAAAGAAGTAGCTGAGGAGAGATATGATAGAGATCTATAAAATCCAGAATGAAGTGAAACAGGTAAACACAATCAATTGCTTACTGTTTCAAAAGTACAAAGACCAAGGGACATGCCATGAAGTTGCACTGTAGCACATTTAAAACAAATAGGAAGAAATATGTATATTTTTAATGTATAGTTAAGCTCTGGAACTCATTGCCAGTGGATGTGGTAAAAGCAGTTAATGTAGCTGGATTTTATTTATTTACTAGTAAAAAAGGCCCATTTCGGTAGGCAATGAAACGGGCGCTAGCAAGGTAATCCCCCACCCTCCCTCGCTGTCTCGCTCTGTCCCCTCCGAGACCCACGCCTCCCTCCCTTCCTTCCTTCCGAGTTCCAGACCCCCCTCCCTCCCTTCTAGTTCAAGGCCCCCTCATGCCCCTCCCACCGAGTTACACTCCCCCCTCCCTCCGATTTCAACACCCCCCTCCGCGTTACTGACCCCTGGACCCCCCTGCTGCGACCCTCTCGACCCCCCCTTTCCGCCGAAAACCCTCCCCTGCTGACGTCGCGTGCCTGTGCTAACGGGGGGACCCCAACCCCCAACAGTCAAAGTCCTCTTCTCGTCCAAGCTGGCGTTGCTTGCTGAATGGTCTGATCAAGTTTCTGTGTGTGCGTCTGATGTCAGACGCACGCACAGAAACTTGATCAGGTCATTCAGCAAGCAACGCTGCGGCAGCTGAGAAGAGGACTTTGGCTGTTGTGGGTTGGGGTCCCCTGTCAGCACAGGTACGCGACGGAGTTGGCTCGCGCTGCTATGTTGTGATTGGGCACTGTCGCTGCTGACGCACCTGGAAGTGGGAGACGTCATCATTTCAGGATATGGATACAGAACCACGAATGCCTCAAGGTTTATGTCCACGCAGTCAGCTTCAGAACGTTGGAGGTGCGTTTTATTATATAGGATTAGGATTTATTTACTGCCTTTTTGAAGGAATTCACTCACGGCGGTGTACAGCAAGAATAAGTCAAACATAAGTAATAGAAAATTACAACAGTAAAAATATTAAAACAACAATACAAAGTATGGCATAGTGTATTTTATAAATTACACACTACTCTGTTGCTAACACAATAAAACATTTTAATAGACAGCATAGGGTGTAAGCAAAAATGGAACATATAGATAGAGTAACAGGAGTAAGAAAATAAGGGACAAGTTAAAGAGAGTTGCAAATGAGGTCAGAAAGGTGCTTGAACATTATCTTGGCTAGGGTAGGAGTGGATAAACATGTCCTGTTACAGTATGTGCAGCCAGTGTAATTTACTTCTTCCATTAAAGGCCTGGATGAAGAGCCAAGCTTTCACCTGCTTCCTGAAGTAGAGATAGTCTTGTGTTAATTGAAGTTGCATTCCAGATCATGGGGGCTACTCCGGAGAAGGCTTGCTTGCGGGTATCACATCGCATGATGTCCTTTGGAGAGGGTGTGGTTAGGGAAACTCCTTGGGAGGACCTTGGTGACCTTGAAGGTGTGTAGAGGGAGATCCTGTTCTAGGTTTGGACAAGTTCCTGGAGGAAAAGTCCTTAAACTGTTCCTAACGAGATAGACTTAGGGAAAGCCACTGCCTATTCCTGTGGATAAGCAGCATGGAATCTCTGTAATTTTGGGGATCCTGCCAGATCCTTGTCATCTAGATTGGCCACTATTGGAAACAGAATACTGGGCTTGATGAATCTTTGGTTTGATCCAGTGTGGCAGTTCTTATGTTTTTATGATGGAGAATGGAGGGTGGCAAGTTCCTGCTTTCTTATGGGTTAAATGGGAAGGTTGTGCTTGATGGGGTTTGCAGGGATGAAGAAGAGAGGGTGGGATTCTGAGTTTGGCTGGGATTTTTAGGGGTATGGAATACAATGGGAAGCAGGTACTTGGCTGGGGGGTTGCAAGGATGCAGAAGAGAGGATCAAATTTGATTTTGGCTGGGATTTATAGGGATTTGTAATAGAATGGGAAGGGTGTGCTTGCTTAGATTATTATTATTTTTCTTTTTAATTTAGCTCATGCATTTTTTAGCAGTAGGTCAGTTACATTCAAGTATTGTAAGTATTTTTCTGTCCCCAGAGGGTTTCAAGGCTAAGTTTATACCTGAGGTAATGGAGGGTTAAGTGACTTGCCCAAGATCACAAGGAGCAGCAGTGGGATGGTTAAAGGAAAGAGGATACAGGGATGGAGATAGGAGAAATACAATCCGCCTTATTTTCGAAAGAGAAAGACGCCCATATTTCGACCCAAATCGGGAGATGGGCGTCTTTCTCCCGTGGGCGGCCAAATCGGTATAATCGAAAGCCGATTTTGGGCGTCTTCGACTGCACTCCGTCGTGGAAATGGCCAAAGTTGACAGGGGCGTGTCGGAGGTGTGGTGAAGGCGGGACTGGGGCATGGTTATTGGTCGAACAGAAATGGGCGGCTTTCGCCGATAATGGAAAAAAATAGCCATTTTTAGTGAGAATTTAGGTCACTATTTTGGACCCTTTTTTTTCATGAACGTCCCAAAAAAGTGCCCTAAATGACCAGATGACCACTGGAGGGAATCGGGGATGACCAGCCCTGACTCCCCCAGTGGTCACTAACCCCCTCCCACCAAAAAAAATGAACTTTAACAACTTTTTTCCCAGCCTGTATGCCAGCCTCAAATGTCATACCCAGCTCCACCACAGCAGTATGCAGGTCCCTGGAGCAGTTGTTAGTGGGTGCAGTGGACTTCAGCCAGGCAGACCCAGGCCCATCCCCCCTACCTGTTACACTTGTGCTGGTTAATGCTGAGCCCTCCAAAAACCCCCAAACCCACTGTACCCACATGTAGGTGCCCCCTTCACCCCTTAGGGCTATGGTAATGGTGTAGACTTGTGGGCAGTGGGTTTTGGGGGATTTGGGGGGCTCAGCACACAAGGGAAGGGTGCTATGCACCTGGGAGCTCTTTTACTGCTTTTTGTTATTTTGTATAAGTGCCCCCTAGGGTGCCCAGTTGGTGTCCTGGCAAGTGAGGGGGACCAGTGCACTACGAATCCTGGTCCCTCCCACGACCCAATGCCTTGGATTTGTTCGTTTTTGAGATGGGCGCCTTCGGTTTCCATTATCGCTGAAAACCGATAGCGGCCAGCTGAAAAACAGCCAACTCCTAGGCATTTGCCCCGCACAACCTGTATTATTGGAAAAAAAGATGGGCGCCCATCTTTTTTCGAAAATACGGGTTGTCCTATTCACGGAAATAGGCGCCCACAGATATAGGCGCCCATGGAGATGGGTGTTCGCGTTCGATTATGTCCCTCAATGTGTATTATAGGTTTCATGATTCTAGGATAGCAAGGTTTTGTGTGTCTGGGAGTTACTGGCACAGAAGATGGTCTTTGAATGGAAATGATCAAAATGGTGGATAGAGGTTGGGAAGGTGAGATTCTTTGTAGAACATGAGAGCAAACACCTTTAAAATTCATAAAATTATGTTTTACAGATTTTAAGTTCTCCTTTTACTTACAGCATCCTTGCTGGTATATAGATGGAGTTTGTCTACCTGGGCCTGGAGTGGTCCTATACCCTCATTGCTGCTCACTGTCTTCTTTCTCTCTCTGAGTCTCATCCCCAGGCTCGAATGGGGCTGAATCTGGATCTTGCAATCCTAGAGACTGAGCGATGAAACTGGCCCAACCACTTTTATTATGTTGATAAATGGAAAATATAAATTAAATCAATAACTCAGAGAGACAGACAGTTATTAAGTTAGAGACAGATGGCGAAAAGTTTGGCATTAATATTTCTGAAGAGAGGAGAATGACAGGCGTTGTTTTCAGAATTCCCATTTGCTCCTTCAGTTCTAGAAGTGCGATCCGCTGTCCCCATCGTCATGGGCTCCAACATTGGCACCTCAGTAACAAACACCATAGTAGCCCTCATGCAGGCTGGAGACAGGAATGAATTTCAGCGGTAAGTTGCACTTTGTACCTGACAAGACAAGTGACACTGACTGTGCACTTCAAGGCAGGCAGCTATGCAGTTCTGTGCATTTGAGGACATACAAAACTGAAAAGCAGCACTGTATACCTGACCACAGAGAGAGCAGGGTTACTGGGTACCCCAGGACAGACAAAGGCTTTAGCTGACTGTATCTCAGTGACTTTTGACTGGTTGATTATGTAAAGCTGAAAATATTTTTATTTATTATATTCATTGATGACATCTTTAGTGCCTGGCACTGTCTGTACTGTGTACAATATGTGCTGGGTGGATGTAGAATCAAATCCCGGATCTGGCCACTGCTGTTGTCAGTTTGAAATTGAGTCAGATGTTCAGCAACATTGGAGTGAGGACAGAAAGAGGAAAGGTGGATATTTTTGTGAGGGCTCAGTGACAAGATGTAATTTGTGGAGTCATCAGTAAAAGAAAAGGATAAAAGCCCTTTGCCCCACTATGAAATTGCTCAGTACCCTAATGGTTTCTAATTCACAGTAGCCAAGATTGTCAACCTGAAAGTGGAAATGGAGAAAACAAGGGGTGAACCACTGTCGTGCATGGTGCATCCTGCCCTGTGCTGTACCATTAGTCTCCATGGTGTCTGTGTGTATATATTATTCTTGTGCTTAATGTATCCCTCCTGTCTTATGCTAATATCAAAGGCATACAAATAAAGAAATATCACAGACTTGCTTTGCCAGTCACATGTACTGCGTTCCTCATATATCAGAAACCAAGGCCATGTCTTGACCTAATGATAATGTACTACTACTAATCATTTCTGTGGCACTACTAGACATAATCGGCACTGTACACATTATATGCAGGTACATTTTCTGTTCCTAGAGCAGAGGTTCTTATTAAGCAAGGCCTTGGGTCACACCTAGCCAGTCAATGAATATGTATGAGATAGATCTGCATTCAATGGAGGTAGGCCATGCAAATGTATTTCATGCATATTCATTATGGATATCCAGAAAACTTAGCTGACTAGGTGTGTCCCAAGGATTGGGTTAAGGACCTTGCCCTAGAGGGCTCACAATCTGTTTTTGTACCTGGGACAATGGGGGGTTAAGTGACCTGCCCAAGGTCACAAGGAGCTGAAGTGGGAATCAAACCCAGGTCATTAGGATCAAAGCCCACTGCACTAACCACTAGGCTACTCCTCCACCAAGGTTTTGTTCTTGAAACCATCTACAGTGTTATGGTTGGACTTTTAGGGTATCCGAGGACAGCAGTTTTTTTCCTCATCAAATGGTCCAAAACATACCAAAAGGATTTTAGGTTACTGCTGCTGCTTGGGATGGAGGGCATTTAAGAGGCAGTTCTCTGGGCTTTCCTGTGGGGTGATTGTCAGTGGGTTTGTTTCCTTTACAATTCCACTGTAAAGTGCACACAATTTAGTGAAAGAACAACATGTAAAGACTCGGGGCAAGAGGTGGCATTCACTGCTGCACTGTGTAATAAAGACTCTAATATTCTGCTTTCTTTCTAGGGCTTTTGCTGGAGCAACAGTGCATGACTGCTTTAACTGGCTTTCTGTGCTTGTACTGCTGCCCCTGGAGGTAGCCACTGGCTACTTACACCATATCACCAAGATAGTGGTGACCAGCTTTAACATTCAGAGTGGCAAGGATGCTCCAGAACTGCTGAAAGTCATCACAGAGCCCTTCACCAAACTGGTCATTCAGGTGGGTTTCCCTGAGGATGTTTTAGTGAGATGTGGAAGAGAAAGGAAGCCGACCTCAGAGAACAGGAGGGAAGGAGATGCAGACAGTGCAGTGTGATGGGAGAGAAATGGGACTTCAAAGGTGGCAAGAGGAATCATTGAGATGTGGAGTGAGAAAACTTATGGAGGAAGACAGAGAAGTTGATTGTAGTAGGCTTGACCTCACGCATACCTAACTGCTTGCAGAAATTGTGATAAAGCATAATGAAGTGTGTCTTTTGGCCCAGAGGATTCTACTACTACTTATCATTTCTATAGCGCTACTAGACGTACGCAGTGCTGTACACTTGAACATGAAGAGACAGTCTCTGCTCGACAGAGCTTACAATCTAATTAGGACAGACAAACAGGACAAACAAGAGATAAGGGAATATTAAAAGTGAGGATGATAAAATAAGGGTTCTGAACAAGTGAATAAGGGTTAGGAGTTAAAAGCAGCATCAAAAAGGTGGGCTTTTAGCTTAGATTTGAAGACGGTCAGAGATGGAGCTTGACATACCGGCTCAGGAAGTCTATTCCAGGCATATGGTGCAGCAAGATAAAAGGAACGGAGTCTGGAGAGAAGGGTGCAGATAAGAGAGATTTACCCAGTGAATGGAGTTCCCGGGGAGGAATGTAGGAAGAGATGAGAGTGGAGAGGTACTGAGGAGCTGCAGAGTGGTCAGCATATAATCCTGAACATTTGGGAGCAGCAGTATATCAGTTACTTGCTTCAGCCCCTTGGTTTCTTCAGTAGGAATCGGTAATAATTTTGGGACCCCCAGGATTAGGATTCTTCTGTATCTCTAGTACAAATAACTCACAGATGGGGTTAGTCCAAAATAAATCAGTTTACTGGTGTCATGGCCACTGCCATTCCTGAACTCACCTCCCATGGCTGGAAACACCGCAGCCCAACCATGGCCAACCACAGCCCAACCGTCTCCATTGAAATCCCCAGCGGCATCGAGAATGGGGAGCCTATGCAGGTGGTTCATCTGAGCCTTTCAGATCAAGAAAAGCAGCATAGATAGAACTGGGATCTATGTCTGTACTGTGGAGAAAAAGGTCACTACACCCGCCGTTGTCTCAGGAAGCCGGGAAATCTCCCAACCTAGTCCTGGCTGGGGAAGCAGGACTAGGTTTCTCCAGGCAAAATCCTCACATGGAATTTCTAGTTACTGCCACCGTAGAAATGGACCCAGGGTTTTCCACTGAGGCATTCATCAATTCTGGGGTGGGAGGTTGCTTCATAGATGAAGCCCTGGTCCATCATTACCATATCCCACCCAAGAATTGCCACTGCCCATCTGTTTTCTTTCTGTTTATGGGACTACCCAAGGAATCATTAAGGTTAAAACAGTCCTTCTTTGTCTGAGGATCAGGGGTTCTTCATAAAGAAACCATTGCTCTGTATGTCCTTCAAACTTAAACATGTTTTTGTTTACTTGAATTGTATCTGGGTTTTTTTTTGTTTGCTGCTCAAAATTGTAGATGAGCAGAATATAATTTTAAAATAAATAAATAATGTGCCAGATAGTGTTGAGGTCATCCCTTTGCAGAGCTGGGTACTTTTCTTTGTTGGTGGTGGTGGGTTCTTTTTTTATTTTTTGTATTCCCTCACAGCTACTCAGTAACCTTCTACAATAAAATAGACCAAACACTTTTTTCCCACACAACTAACCACTGGCATAATTGGTCACTTTGATGAACTTCAGTAGCCTCTCCAGCTGCGTTGTCTCCATTGGGTTGTGCTTCTGAACTAGTGTCTACTCGCCACTCTAGGAGCTCTCCAAAGAATAACTTTATGTTTTGTTTTGTTTTTCTAGCTGGATAAGTCTGTGATCACAGGTCTTGCAACTGGAGATGAGAGTTTCCGCAATAAGTCATTGATCCGGATCTGGTGTAAGGAGAATCTTTCACTGGTAATGGAATTAGCTTCTTTCCATATTCACTGAGCAAATAAAAGAGAAGGAGAGGGTGATAGGACCAAGAAATGAGCGGTGAAGATATAATAAACAGAAGGGGGACTAGAAAGAGTTCAGGAGGAAGAAAAAAGTGATAGACTGAGATTAAGATGAGGTGGCAGGAAATCATTTATACATGCCTGCTAAATTGGAGTGGCTGATGCAGAAATCATGCACTAGAGCCATATGCTGATGGCTTAACTCACAACGTCTAATGCAAGTTGGATGCACAATGTTTGCTCCTTTCTGCAGTAAACTAATGGGATCTTAGCAGGTACTTGTGACCTGGGTTGGCCACTGTTGGAAATGGAATACTGGGCTTGATGGACCTTTGGTCTATCCCAGTATGTGGCAACACTTATATTCTTATGTTCTTACACATGCAAATTACCGCTGCATTAAAAACTGCGCTGTCAGAAAGAAACTGCACAGACTGTTGCAGTAGTATGCAGCCATTTGCCTCTCATCCTGTCAGTGCATGAGCAGTGACTAGCTCAAGCAACAACAGAAAGGGAGACATTTTTTAAAAGCTGCCTGCCTCGGGTCACCAAAAAATCCCTGGTAGTTTAGTGGATCTCCCTATCTCCTGACTCCAAAAGGGACCTACCCGCCAGAAATGACCCCCATTCTCCCCCTCAACATTATCAAAAATTCACCGGTAGTCTAGTGGAGCCCCCAACCCTCCTCCCCAAGTCGTGGTCTCCACCAAGTCCTCCGAGAGGTCATTTCATGCATCCACCACCCTTTCTGTAATGAAGTATTTCCTTAGGTTACTCCTGAGTTAATCCCCTTTTAACTTCATCTTATGCCCTCACATTCCAGAGTTTTTATTCAGTTGAAAGAGACTTGCTTCCTGTGCACTTAAGTATCTTTATCATATATCCTCTCTCTCGTCTTTCTTCCAAAGTACACATACTAAGGTTTATAAGTTTGTCCCCATACACTTTGTAACAGAGACCAATGACCATTTTAGTAGCTGCCCTCTTGACCGACTCCATCCTGGTTATATCTTTTTGAAGGTGTGGTGTCCAGAACTGTACTCTAAATGAGATCTCACCAGAAACTTAAACACTATCATCTCCTTTTTCTGCTGACAATTCCTCTCCCAGTGCACTCAAGCATCCTTCTGGCTTTGGCTGTCACCTTTTCTACTACTACTACTTATCATTTCTATAGCGCTACTAGATGTACGCAGCGATGTACACTTGAACATGAAGAGACAGTCCCTGCTCGACAGAGCTTACAATCTAATTAGGACAGACAAACAGGACAAACAAGAGATAAGGGAATATTAAAGTGAGGATGATAACATAAGGGTTCTGAACAAGTGAATAAGGGTTAGGAGTTAAAAGCAGCATCAAAAAGGTGGGCTTTTAGCTTAGATTTGAAGACAGCCAGAGATGGAGCTTGACGTACCAGCTCAGGAAGTCTATTCCAGGCATATGGTGCAGCAAGATAAAAGGAACGGAGTCTGGAGTTAGCAGTGGAGGAGAAGGGTGCAGATAAGAGAGATTTACCCAGTGAACGGAGTTCCCGGGGAGGAATGTAGGGAGAGATGAGAGTGGAGAGATACTAAGGAATGCACTTATAGGTCAATAAGAGGAGTTTGAACTGTATGCGGAAACGGAAAGGAAGTCAGTGAAGTGACTTGAGGAGAGGGCTAATATGAGCATAACGACACTGACGGAATATTAGTCGTGCAGCAGAATTTTGAACAGATTGAAGAGGAGAGAGATGGCTAAGTGGTAGACCTGTGAGAAGCAAGTTGCAATAGTCTAAGCGAGAGGTGATAAGAGTATGGATGAGGGTTCTGGTAGTGTGCTCAGAAAGGAAAGGGCGAATTTTGCTGCTATTATATAGAAAGAAACGACAGGTTTTAGCAGTCTGTTGAATATGTGCAGAGAAGGAGAGGGAGGAGTCGAAGATGACCCCAAGGTTACGAGCTGATGAGACAGGAAGGATGAGAGTGTTATCCACTGAAATAGAGAATGGGGGAGGAGGAGAGGTTGGTTTAGGGGGAAAGATAAGAAGCTCAGTCTTGGTCATGTTTAGTTTCAGATGGAGCTGAGACATCCAGGCAGCAATGTCACACAGGCAGGCTGATACTTTGGCCTGGATTTTCTACTTGTTTGGCCACCTTAAAATCATCAGATACGATAACCCCCAAGTTCCGCTCCTCTTTAATGCACAGAAGTACTTCACTCCATATATTGTACCACTCCCTGGGGGGTTTGCAGTCCAAATGCATAACCCTACATTTTTTGTCATTAAATCTTAACTACCAAACTCTAGACCATTCTTTCTTCCTTATGCTATCCACTTCTTCAGGACCTCACTAGACGGTCCTTTTGCAATATCACTCACAAAGATGTTGAAAAGAACTGTGCCAAGGACAAATCCCTGGGGCACACCACTGGTAACATCCTTTTCCTCAGAGTGAACTCCACTTAACACCACCTTCTGTCTCCTTCCACTTACCAAGGGTACTCAATTTATTTAAAAGTTGTCTATGTGGAGCCATGTCAAAGGCTTTGTAAAATCTAAGTATACCATATCTAGCAGTCTCCCTAAATCCAACTGTTTGGTCACCCAGTCAAAAAGATTAATCAGATTCATCTGACAAGACCTACCTCTAGTAAAACCATATTGCCTCAGGGTCTGCCATCCGTTTGATTCCAGAAACTTCACTATTCTTTTTTTTAGAATAATTTTCATTAATTTATTACCACAGTGTCAGACTAAATGGCCCATTAGTTTCTAACCTCTTCCTTACTTCCACTTTTATCGACACATCCAGTCCTCTGGGGCTACACCTGCCTTTAAAGCAGCTTTGAGAAAACAGTGGAGTCACCAGAACTTCCCTAAGTTCCTTCAGTACTCTTGGATGTATCACATCTGGCACCATCCCATTGTCTACTTTTAGTTTAACAACCTCCTGTTGAACAGTCTTCTGAAAATTGATGAAGGTCTACCACCCCTCCATTCCTATTTATATTTGTCTTCTGTGATCCTACTCCCGGCCCTTCATCTGCAAACACAGAACAGAAATATTCATTAAGCAATTCCACTTTTTACTTATCAACTTCTACATATTCTTCCCATTCAGCTTAGAGCCTCACAGTACCACTGTTGCACTTCCTCCTATCAGTGACATATCTAAAAAAAAAGGCTTGTCCTCTATCATATTGGCTATTTTTATTTCCATTTGTATCTTTGCTTTCCTGACAGCTTCTCTTAGCTTTTCCAGGTATTTTTGCCTGTCTTCCTCTTTCTGCAACATCTTGTAATTTATTAAGGGTAACCTCTTTTCCCTTACCTTTTTAGTTACTACTTTTCAGAACCAAAATTGCCTTCTTTTCCTCTTGCTATAAACATCATTTAATTTGCCCATTTTGCTTTCCAGTGCAATGCCATGTCTTCCTTGAATTCTGTGACATGTTGAGCAGAAGAATGTGTTAAATATGTTTCACAACTCAACATGAAAACTATGAGCAGAAAGTACTAAAGATTATTCCTGATTAATTTATTGTCTTGCTTCGTTCTTTGGTACTGAAAAATTTCCCCTCCCCTTCACCTCTTTATGGCTAAATCTAGCTGCTGAGTTTCACAAAGTGGCTGCAATCCAGGTCAAGGGAGGGAAAGTATGTCCAGGTGCAAAACTGAGGGAAAAATTTGTACTCACTGCAGACTGTGCTGCAGTATCACTTTTCAAAAGAAAACTCATGGGAAGATGCATGCTCCTGCCATTTTGTGCTATGCGTATTTCTTTGAGTTAGCTTTGAGAATTCATATGCTTGTCCATAGCAAGGATTCTTTCCCAAGAATGGGTTATTTATTTTATTTATTTATTGCATTTGTATCCCACATTATCCCACCTCTTTGTAGGCTCAATGTGGCTTACAATACATCATGGATAGTGGAAATGAGAAAAGGTTAGGCATTTGGAGTTATAGCAAACCAGCTTGGATTTCGATAGTCTAAACACAGTAGTCTAAAGCAATGGACCAGATCTGCGGGAAGCCAGTCTGTAGAGAACAGAAAAACAAGCAATTAGTATGAGAAAGCTATATTTTATTGAAAAGATAACAATTTATTGCTTTTCTGGTTGCTTGTTTTTCTGGTCTCTAAAGACTGGGTTCCTCCAGACCTGGTTTTCAAGGTGAATGCATGAGATAAATTTGCATGCACTGTCTCCATTGTATGCAAATCTATTTCATGTATACTCATTGTGGATATCCTGGGTGTGTCCTGAGGATTGGGTTGAGAACCACTGTTCTACAGGTAAAAAAGAACCCATAAACTTTCAACTTAGCCCCCCCCCCCCCCCGAGTGCTCTACTTAGAAGTGCTGTTGCAATGGGTGTGTTAGTGACAGGGTCAGATAGTAAGTCTATGGTGCTTTGTCCTGCTCTCCCATAGATGTACTGGGAAAATCTGATATAATTTAAGAACATAAGCGTTGCCATACTGGGACAGACCGAAGGTCCATGAAGCTCAGTATCCTGTTTCCAACAGCGGCCAAATCCAGGTCACAAGTACCTGGCAACATCCCAGAACAGTAAAACTGATTTTATGCTGCTTATCATAGAAATAAACAATTGATTTTCCCAAGTCTATCTTAATAATGGCTTATGGACTTTTCTTTTAGGAAACTATCCAAACCTTTTATAAACCCTGCTAAGCTAACTGCTTTTCGGAACGAATTCCAGAGTTTAATTACAGATCAAGTGAAGAAATATTTTCTCCAGTTTGTTTTAAATTTACTACTTAATAGCTTTATTGCATGCCCCCTAGTCCTAGTATTTTTGGAAAGAGTAAACAAGTGATCCACCTCTACCCGTTCCACTCCACTCAGTATTTTATAGACCTCTATCATATCTCCCCTCAGTCATCTCTTCTCCTAGCTGAAGAGCCCTAGCCACTTTACCCTTTCCTCATAGGGAAGTCGTCCCATCCCCTTTATCATTTCCATTGCCCTTCTCTGTATCTTTTCTAATTCCGCTATATATTTTTTTGAGATGCGGTGACCACAATTGCACACAGTATTCAAGGTGCGGTTGCACCATGGAGCGATAGAAAGGCATTATAACATCCTGATTTTTGTTTTTCATTCCTGTTCTGGGAAATTACTTGTGGCATTTGAATATAATACATGATGCACTCACACCTAGGGGTGTGGGATGAGACAGAATAGCAGTTTGATGCTTGCAGTTTTTGCCTTTCCTTTCATGACATGGTACAGCTCACCTTTTCTCAGTAGTTTGAGATGAGTTACATTCAGGTACAGTGGTTCCTCTTTATCCTTGTTAGAAGGTAATGTGTTCTTGCTCAGATCCATGGGAGGTTCAGTGAATGTGTCTCAGATTTTCACCTGAGATGAGCATAGCAGGTTACATAACCTTGATGCCTTTGGTGGTGATTTGTATTGACAACACAAGGTCTTTGTCAGTTCTCATTTTTCTCAATGTCTCCAGGTACCCACTAACATTTCTGTGGAAGGCTTACAGAACTGCAGCTCCACAGGATACTGCATGCCAGAAGGAAATACCACATGGTTCCTGGATAATGCGACAATCTGGACAGGCAAAGAAAAATGTAACTTAAGTACCTACCCCTCCCTCTTCCTACATGTCAGCATCCCACTCAAATAGTGGTAAAGCCCCATTTCTCATACTTACCCCCTGGGCATGTAAGGATAATTTTATATAGATGGCACCTAGGATAAGGGTGTAAGAATATATCTCTTAGGCACAGTCTAAAAAAGTAGGCACATGTGTGAACAATTGTAAAAGCCCTAAGGCAGCTGTGAATGTCAACGCCAGTATTCTTTATGTATGCATGTAAATTATGGTAGCTGCCTCTTAAAATATTAGCTCCCTGGTATCTCCTGTAGCACCACAGAGCCACACTCATTCATAATGGTTTAAAGCTCCTTTGCTCTCTCTGTACCTTCTACACTAGAGAAATTCACTTTGAAGAGTGTCACCAAAATATTGAAATGGGCCTCATTCATAGACCAAATATGTATAATATTCAATGTAGATATCGGTTGTTTTTAACCTTTTGAGAATTGGAAGTAAACATCCCTGTCTGATATATATAAATACTGGCAGAGTGCCCCCCGCCCCCCATTCCTGACTGAATGCAGTAAAGTCATTTTATTTTCTGTCAGGTAAACACATGTTTGTGAATTCTCATCTTCCCGACCTGGCTGTGGGCTTGATCCTGCTGGCTGGATCTCTCCTCATGCTTTGTACCTGCCTGGTGATACTTGTTAAATTGCTGAATTCAGTCCTGAAAGGCCAGGTAGCCAAAGCCATCAAGAAAGTGATGAACACTGGTAAGTGGGGAGCAGGGTACAGGGCAAAGCAGTGCAGGGTGCAATTGGGGCTCAGTATCCAATGCCATTACCCTTTTCCCACGGAGCCTCTTCTCATGGCTCAATAGTGAATTCTGTGTTTGCCATCAAAACATTAATAGCAAAACACAAAACAATGGTTGCTTCCCTGCAGCTTCATTTCAGTCTCCAGCCTGTCTGAACTCATTGTTATATTTTCAGTGAAATAGGACAAGTGCAGTGTAGAGGACACACAGATTGTGCATCTCCCTGTTTGGTACGGCACTGTTCTCCGCTATTATCGCCTCTTATCCGTGTGATTTGTCTGCATATCTTATGAACTTTGTGTTTCAGACTTTCCGTATCCCTTCAGCTGGGCCACTGGCTACTTTGCTATGCTTGTTGGAGCTGGCGTGACTTTTGTGGTACAGAGCAGTTCAGTGTTTACATCGGCTCTCACTCCCCTCATTGGTAAGTCAGCCTGAAGAAGTTAGGATAACACAGTGAAAAAAATATGACCTTTTTCATCTGATGCAGGTGCTGTTCTTTGCATATTTACATTGCTAGGTGTAAACAAACTCACTCAGACACCCAGAAAGTACCTCTGCAATCCTGATAAGTACATAAGTACATAACTAATGCCACACTGGGAAAAGACCAAGGGTCCATCGAGCCCAGCATCCTGTCCACGACAGCGGCCAATCCAGGCCAAGGGCACCTGGCAAGCTTCCCAAACGTACAAACATTCTATACATGTTAGTCCTGTAATTGTGGATTTTTCCCCAGTCCATTTAGTAGTGGTTTATGGACTTGTCCTTTAGGAAACCGTCCAACCCCTTTTTAAACTCTGCTAAGCTAACCGCCGTCACCACTTTCTCCGGCAATGAATTCCAGAGTTTAATTATACAGTGGGGGAAATAAGTATTTGATCCCTTGCTGATTTTGTAAGTTTGCCCACTGACAAAGACATGAGCAGCCCATAATTGAAGGGTAGGTTATTGGTAACAGTGAGAGATAGCACATCACAAATTAAATCCGGAAAATCACATTGTGGAAAGTATATGAATTTATTTGCATTCTGCAGAGGGAAATAAGTATTTAATCCCTCTGGCAAACAAGACCTAATACTTGGTGGCAAAACCCTTGTTGGCAAGCACAGCGGTCAGACGTCTTCTGTAGTTGATGATGAGGTTTGCACACATGTCAGGAGGAATTTTGGTCCACTCCTCTTTGCAGATCATCTCTAAATCATTAAGAGTTCTGGGCTGTCGCTTGGCAACTCGCAGCTTCAGCTCCCTCCATAAGTTTTCAATGGGATTAAGGTCTGGTGACTGGCTAGGCCACTCCATGACCCTAATGTGCTTCTTCCTGAGCCACTCCTTTGTTGCCTTGGCTGTATGTTTTGGGTCATTGTCGTGCTGGAAGACCCAGCCACGACCCATTTTTAAGGCCCTGGCGGAGGGAAGGAGGTTGTCACTCAGAATTGTACGGTACATGGCCCCATCCATTCTCCCATTGATGCGGTGAAGTAGTCCTGTGCCCTTAGCAGAGAAACACCCCCAAAACATAACATTTCCACCTCCATGCTTGACAGTGGGGACGGTGTTCTTTGGGTCATAGGCAGCATTTCTCTTCCTCCAAACACGGCGAGTTGAGTTCATGCCAAAGAGCTCAATTTTTGTCTCATCTGACCACAGCACCTTCTCCCAATCACTCTCGGCATCATCCAGGTGTTCACTGGCAAACTTCAGACGGGCCGTCACATGTGCCTTCCGGAGCAGGGGGACCTTGCGGGCACTGCAGGATTGCAATCCGTTATGTCGTAATGTGTTACCAATGGTTTTCGTGGTGACAGTGGTCCCAGCTGCCTTGAGATCATTGACAAGTTCCCCCCTTGTAGTTGTAGGCTGATTTCTAACCTTCCTCAAGATCAAGGATACCCCACGAGGTGAGATTTTGCGTGGAGCCCCAGATCTTTGTCGATTGACAGTCATTTTGTACTTCTTCCATTTTCTTACTATGGCACCAACAGTTGTCTCCTTCTCGCCCAGCGTCTTACTGATGGTTTTGTAGCCCATTCCAGCCTTGTGCAGGTGTATGATCTTGTCCCTGACATCCTTAGACAGCTCCTTGCTCTTGGCCATTTTGTAGAGGTTAGAGTCTGACTGATTCACTGAGTCTGTGGACAGGTGTCTTTCATACAGGTGACCATTGCCGACAGCTGTCTGTCATGCAGGTAACGAGTTGATTTGGAGCATCTACCTGGTCTGTAGGGGCCAGATCTCTTACTGGTTGGTGGGGGATCAAATACTTATTTCCCTCTGCAGAATGCAAATAAATTCATATACTTTCCACAATGATTTTCCGGATTTAATTTGTGATGTGCTATCTCTCACTGTTACCAATAACCTACCCTTCAATTATGGGCTGCTCATGTCTTTGTCAGTGGGCAAACTTACAAAATCAGCAAGGGATCAAATACTTATTTCCCCCACTGTATGTTGGGTGAAGAAAAATTTTCTCCGATTTGTTTTAAATTTACTACACTGTAGTTTCATCGCATGCCCCCTAGTCCTAGTATTTTTGGAAAGTGTGAACAGACGCTTCACATCCACCTGTTCCACTCCACTCATTATTTTACATACCTCTATCGTATCTCCCCTCAACCGTCTCTTCTCCAAGCTAAATAGCCCTAGCCTCCTTAATCTTTCTTCATAGGGAAGTCGTCCCATCCCCGCTATCATTTTAGTCGCCCTTCGCTGCACCTTTTCCAATTCTACTATATCTTTCTTGAGATGCGGCGACCAGAATTGAACACAATACTCAAAGTGCGGTCGCACCATGGAGCGATACAACGGCATTATAACATCCTCACACCTGTTTTCCATACCTTTCCTAATAATACCCAACATTCTATTCACTTTCCTAGTCGCAGCAGCACACTGAGCAGAAGGTTTCAGCGTACTATCGACGACGACACCCAGATCCCTTTCTTGGTCCGTAACTCCTAACGTGGAACTTTGCATGACGTAGCTATAATTCGGGTTCTTTTTTCCCACATGCATCACCTTGCACTTGCTCACATTAAACGTCATCTGCCATTTAGCCACCCAGTCTCCCAGTCTCGTAAGGTCCTCTTGTAATTTTTCACAATCCTGTCGCGATTTAACAACTTTGAATAACTTTGTGTTATCAGCAAATTTAATTACCTCGCTAGTTACTCCCATCTCTAAATCATTTATAAATATATTAAAAAGCAGCAGTCCTAGCACAGACCCCTGAGGAACCCCACTAACTACCCTTCTCCATTGTGAATACTGACCATTTAACCCCACTCTCTGTTTCCTATCCTTCAACCAGTTTTTAATCCACAATAGGACATTTCCTCCTATCCCATGACCCTCCAATTTCCTCTGTAGCCTTTCATGAGGTACCTTGTCAAACGCCTTTTGAAAATCCAGATACACAATATCAACCGGTTCCCCTTTGTCCACATGTTTGTTTACTCCTTCAAAGAATTGAAGTAAATTGGTCAGGCAAGATTTCCCCACACAAAAGCCGTGCTGACTCGGTCTCAGTAATCCATGTCCTCGGATGTGCTCTGTAATTTTGTTTTTAATAATAGCCTCTACCATTTTCCCCGGCACTGACGTCAGACTCACCGGTCTATAATTTCCCGGATCTCCCCTGGAGCCTTTTTTAAAAATCGGCGTTACATTGGCCACCCTCCAATCTTCCGGTACCACGCTCGATTTTAAGGATAAGTTGCATATCACTAGCAGCAGCTCCGCAAGCTCATTTTTCAATTCTATCAGTACTCTAGGATGAATACCATCCAGTATAATCCAGTATTCCACTATGAGTGCATATACTGGATTATCATCAGGATTGCAGAGATACTTTGTTATTCCAAGATAAGTAGCATGTGAAAACATTGATGTGGCAACTGAGATTGTTTTACATGATTTCCTGGGCTTATTCTGTATCAGTAAGTTTTGTTTGTTTGTTATTTTGCTATATGAAGGACTATTTTGGGTCTATATATAAGTGAAGGTTTTTTTATGACTGATGATTATAGTGAGCCACCTATATAATGTAGGCTTGCCTTACAATTAGGATGTCTCCTTTTGTACAGAGGTCTTTTTTCTCCACTTTAGATTTTTGAGGCAATCCTTCTGATACAGAATATTACTGTTTGTTTTTGATTCCGGGTTCATGGTAATTGAAATCACCTGTTATTATATTGTTGCCCAATTTTCCGAGAACAGTACTTTACTCACAGAAATGTGCTGTTATGAAATAACCCAGGTAAATGCATGTGCCCCAGCCGTTGCACTGACTGTACGTATGAGGAGGCACTTCTGACAACAGGGTTAGCAAGGAATTTTCACTTACACAAATATTGCTGGAAATTCAGATATCTGTGTGTAAATTAACCCTGTAAACTTGTGGTTGCTAAAGAGCAGATATAAATGTGTGTCCATCATTTTCCAGGGGTAATTTTCAAAGCACTATATGTGTGATACAGTTTACTCCTATGTTACAGTGTTTATGTTATCATTACTTTTTAATCTTCCTTTAGGCATTGGGGTGATCAGTATTGAACGAGCTTACCCCCTTACTCTTGGTTCTAACATTGGCACAACAACCACAGCCATTTTGGCAGCTTTGGCCAGTCCAGGTGATAAACTGGCAAGTGCTTTTCAGGTAAGGTTACTGAGGCTTATGTGTCACTCAGAAGCATACAGGTTACACAGGAATGTGTGTGTGACTGAAGCCTCCAGGACACTCAGGAGCAATGTGTGTGTGACTGAAGCCTCGAGGACACTCAGGAGCAATGTGTGTGTAACTGAAGCCTACAGGACACTCAGGAATATTGTGTGTGTTTGTAACTGAAGCCTCCAGGACACTCAGGAGCATTGTGTGTGTTGTAACTGAAGCCTCCAGGACACTCAGGAGTATTGTGTGTGTGACTGAAGCCTGTATGCTTTTCAGGAATGTGTAGATAAAAGCTCTGTATGTCTTTCAGAAACATGTGTGTGAATGAGGCCTACAGGTCATACAGCAATGCATGCGCAACTGTGGCCTGTAGGTCATTCAGAAATGACCAAGACTTGAGGCCTATGTTTCACTCATAGTCTCTGATGAGAACTCAAATACACATTGTTCATTATTTCTTTCTCTGGCTCTCTTTTTGCAGATTGCCCTGTGTCATTTTTTCTTTAATATCTCTGGCATCCTTCTTTGGTATCCATTTCCTTTCACCCGTCTTCCCATTTCCATGGCAAAGACCCTAGGGAAGCGCACAGCAAAATACCGCTGGTTTGCAGTGCTATATCTCATTATTTGCTTTCTTCTACTGCCATCACTGGTCTTCGGGGTGTCCATGGCAGGTTGGCAGGTAATGGTTGCTGTTGGGGCCCCCTTCATGAGTCTCATCTTCTTCATCTTCACAGTGAACATTTTGCAGATGCGAAGTCCTAGCTACTTGCCCAAGTGGCTACAGACCTGGGACTTTCTGCCTATTTGGATGCACTCTATGAAGCCAGTGGATGGCCTGATCCACAGTGCCACTCTGTGTTGCCAGGGTCACTCTACTTGCCCTGAGAAGCAGCATGATTACGATACAGGCTTCAGCCCTGAGAAATCTCCTTCAATGCAAGATACAAAAGTCTTGAATAACCCCAGTATCTATTATGTGGACCAAGTTGGCTGGCCTGTGCCACCCCACATTTCGAGCACATTTAATCTTCAGATTGCCACTCGACTATAGGCACTGCTAAAGCCAAACATCTTTGCCTAAGCTAGTCTTGGAAGAGCTCTGGGATGACTGATATTAAAACTCAGGGTATTTTGGGATCTTGCTTTCTTTTGCTCCTTTCAGGAACTGTGCACACTGTTAGGGGCTCTTCCAGAGTAGGTGCTTAATAAGTAAAAACTGGAAATCAGGAAAATATTTACTAATGGTGCTGTCTAGAAGATTTTGGTAGAAATATATGACTGTTATTGTCAGAGTCAGGCAGGGTGGTGAACTGTTGGAGAAGCTTTGTCTTGCCTCTCATCTGCCCTTGTAGAAGACAAATAAAGAACGATTTGTTTTAATAATTATTGTTTCAGTTTCTTCTTTGAAAATTTCCAGTTACCTCCATTTTCTTTTCTGCTTCATAAGTGAGGTTATAGAAATTGAACAGTTCTACTGATTGCCGTTCTGTTTGGAGCTGTCTTGATACGGAGTGGCATGAGCATGACTGGTAGAAAAGAAGGGAGCATTGACAGAAAGTGATGCTTAACTGGAGGTGCTGGGAAGAAGCCTCAGGTAACATGGTGCAGATAGTGGAAAGTGTGCTGTGGCTGGGTGTTGGAGAACTTCATACCTATGGACAAAAGGGGCAGCATAACAGGGGCGTATAAATTAAAGTGACTTTGAGCACAGGACCCACTCCCTCCTCACTATTTCTCCTCTCTTATCCTGTTCCAAGTCCCTCCCCTCATTGTTTCTCCTTCCATTCCATGTCCCTCCCTCCTCACTGTTTCTCCTCTCGCACCCTGTTCCATGTCCCTCCCCTCCCTGTTTCTCCTCTTTCACCTTGCTCCAGGTCCCTCCCTCTTTTCTTCATTCACACAATTCCCAACTGCCTGAGTTCCTAAATAAAATTCTCCTGACACAGAAAGCAAATCCCTCTTTGGAATGGAGTTTCTCACCATTAAGGGGTCTCATGGGAGTAGTACGGTTTGCATATATTTACCAAATACATTCCACAGCAGGAGCTTGTAGGAGGCAAGATGTGAGAGACCTTACGGGTCTGATCAGTGAATAAGTAAGGAAGTGCTAAATTAGAGAACAAGAGCACAGCAGTCTAATTAATGGTCATGAGCAATAACCCTGTTCTAGGGCTCATCTAATCAGTCAACACGAGCAATGACTCTGCTTCTAGAACTCGACTAATCAGTCATCATGAGCAATGGCTCTGCTTCTAGAACTCATCTAATCAGTCATCACGAGCAATGGCTCTGCTTCTAGAACTCGTCAAATCAGTCGTCATGAGCAATGGCTCTGCTTGTAGAACTCATCTAATCAGTCATGAGCAATGACTCTGCTTCTAGAACTTGTCTAGTCAGTCATCATGAGCAACGACTGCTTCTAGGACTCATCTAATCAGTCATCACGAGCAATGGCTCTGCTTCTAGAATTCGTCTAATCGGTCATCATGAGCAATGACTGCTTCTAGGAATCGTCTAATCAGTCATCATGAGCAACAACTCTGCTTCTAGGACTCGTCTAATTAGTCATCACGAGCAATGGCTCTGCTTCTAGAACTCGTCTAATCAGTCATCATGAGCAATGACTCTGCTTCTAGAACTCATCTAATCCAAGTTGCTTTAAATCAGGGGCATAGCCACGGGTGGGCCTGGGTGGGCCCAGGCCCACCCACTTTCCGTCCAGGCCCGCCCGCCCACGTCGCTTGCAGAAATTTGTTGTCCTCCCCAGTCCCCGCCAGCGCTGCATTCTTTTCTTCGATCGTCGCCGGCAGCGCTGCCATTCACACAGGCAGCTCCGCCCCCCTTTGCCGCGTCCATCTGGCCCTACGTGCACAGGAAGTACATCAGAGTGGGCCGGATGGACGTGGCAGAAGGGAGCGAAGCTGCCTGTGTGAATGGCAGCGCTGGCGGCGACGATCGAAGAAAAAAATGCAGGAACTGAAGCTGCCTCGTCTCTTCTGCTGCGCCGGTTGAAAGGGTTGCTGGCAGCGTGTAAGAATCACTGCTGCTGGCTGAGTCTCACCTGAAATCCTTCCCTCTGCCATGTCTTCCCCCCAACTATGAAGTAATTTACTGGGAGGAACGCACAGCAGAGGGAAGGCTTCTGGGTCATCAGCAGCAGTGCAGCAATTCTCTCTCTTACATGCTGCCAGCATGGAGGGGGGGGGTTGGAGAGAAGATAAAATTGTTGGGCTGCTTGGGCATGGGAGTGGAGGGGAGGAAAAGAAAAGAGATGCTACACAGGGGGTGTAGGAGTGAGGGAAATTGTTAGGGAGGGGAGGGAGAGATGCAGGGGGGTGTAGGAGAGGGAGACATGCATGGGAGAGTAGAAGAAAGGGGATCATTATTGGGATATGGGGGGAGAGAGAGGGATAATTGCTGGATGTAGGGTGGGGAGGGAAGGAGAAATGTTGGACCTGGGAGGGAGGGGAGGAAAAGGTACTGCACAGGGGAGAGAGGGATGAAGGAGAAATGTTACATGGTGGTGGAAGAGATGCTGCAAGGGGGGAAACAGATGTTAGACTTGGGATGCAAGGGTGAGAGAGAAGAGGAAAAGAGGGAACAATGTTGAACATGAGGGCGGAGGAGGGGGAAGAAGGAGGGACATGTAGGATCCAGGGGTAGAAGACAGTGAGGGAGAAATGCTGGAATGTGGGTGGGAGGGAAGAGGGGGAGAAATGCTGGCCCCTGGGGGAAGGGGCAAGAGGAAAGAGAGAAAGGACAGGAAGATGCTAGGAGGGGATAGAGGGTGGAGAGAGGAGAAAGAGGGAGCAGATGCTGGGCTAGAAGGGTTGGAAGGAGGCAGACACTGGGATGGTGGAACCATGTGGAAGGCCAAGGGGTGGTAAGGAAATGAACGAGAGGATGATAGTGATTATGGGGAGTAGATTGAAGATGGAAGGCTGGAGGAGGAGTGAGATGGGGAATAGGAGAGCTAGTGGGTGAAAGAAGGAGATGGAAATCAGATAGGTATCTGAAAAGTAAAAAGGAAAAGGATTAGAAGATGAAATTTGAGTGGACAGAGAGCAGGAAAGAAAGAAAAAAGATAGGAAAGAGCTAAAATGAAACAAACATCAATATGTCAGTGTAGTGAGGGAATGGAATGAGAGTGGAGAAAGGACAAATGAAGAGCAGCTGCTTGAAGGAGAATTAACAGAAAGACAGGAAAGTGGAAAAGAGAAACTTGAACCAACATAATGGAAAAATAAAATGACCAGACAACAAAGGTAGGAAAGACATTTTATTTTGAATTTATTAACTGAAATTTGTTAGCTTGAGAAATGTGCACAGCGGATATCATTTTATTGTGTTCAGTAGAAAAAAAGAAATATATTTATGATTTTATTTCTCCACTGTAACATGCCGAGGTTCCGAGTTCAATTTTTGTCTACATATTTTTATTTCTAATTTGTGATCCCTTGTTCTGTATTTGGTGAGAGTCTGGGCCCTAGCATGTCTAACACTAGTCCCGACCCTTGCTGTAGCTGGTGGGGATCCCCAACCTACATCAGCTGAGGACCTCCTCTAAAAGCAGCTAAAACTCCCTTCTACTAAGCTTGGCAGATGGCGGCAACATCCTTGAGCCACCGATAACTAAACATGCATGGGGTGCCAGCATCGGTGACTCAAGGCATTGTTGCTATTGCTGCCTGCCAAGCTTGGTAAAAGGGATTTGTGGCTGTCTTCGAAGGAAGTTTTCAGCTGACAGGGCTTGGGGATCTTTATGAGCTAAAGTATATTTTGAATTGGGAAGTGCCAGGGGAGATGTGGAGAGTGCGGGGAGGAGGGGGCGGAGACAGAGAGAAAATTTTGTGCCCACCCACTTTGGGCTCAGGCCCACCCAAAATTGGCTGTCTGGCTACGCCACTGCTTTAAATCTAACTGACTTTTTAGAGAACTCCATGGAGGTTATTACAGAGAGAACAACACTGTTGGTCACATTTGCTCTGCAACTTGACCACAATAATATATTCAAGCTTTACTTCCGCCACATGAATTCTCCTTTCCTCGGATCAAAAGTGCAGATTTTTCCAGATCTTTCTAGAGACACTCAAAGAAGAAGAAAAAATTTTCTTTTGTTAAAAGAGAGAGTTCTTCGAGTTGGAGGGACTTTCATGTTAAGATTTTCTTGTAAATGTTATGTTTCTTTTAATTCCACAAATTATATTTTCTTTGATCCAGGGAAATTAACTGAATTTATTACCTCTAAAGAATAATGCTGCAATAGTTTAGGATTGCAAGTGCTTATACCCGGCTGTGATTTCAACAGGTCCTTCAGCTCATGTTTTCTTTCTTTATATTGAGTATAAATATTACCTAGATCTTGGATCTATTATTGTGGACTAAATAATTGGAAATTTTCCTGATTACCTATTTCCTATTTTGATATATTTTCTTTGTTATCTGGATTTATGTTATAGTACATAAATGTAAATGTATATAATTTATAAATAAAAAATTAAAAAAAAAGAACTCGTCTAATCAGTCATCATGAGCAATGACTGCTTCTAGAACTCATCTAATGAGTCATCACGAGCAATGGCCCTACTTCTAAAACTCGTCTAATCAGTCATCATGAGCAACGACTCTGCTTCTAGGACTCGTCTAATTAGTCATCATGAGCAATGACTCTGCTTCTAGAACTCATCTAATCGGTCATCATGAGCAATGGCTCTGCTTCTAAGGCTCAAAGCTGGGATAAATCCTTAGCAGCATGGATCAGCACAACTATGCTGCCTAGATGGCTCAGTTTTGTGCCATTATTTAAAAATTAAAATCCACAACACATATATGCTCACAACCCCAAGTGATGCCACTCAAGTTCTGAATATATGGGTTTTCCTGTTTGCTTCATGTGTATTTCCCACAACTAAAAATATGTTTTACAAAAGGGTCTGTGTTCAGAGAACGTTTTATAAATAAGTACATGAGCCCTAGCTTTTAGCAATTCTGCTCGTTAGCCAGAGTTCTTAGATTTTCTTATAGCAAACTTTAAAGATAAGACATACATTCGGCCTAGAAAATGATAGGAAAGATTGAAAAGTGTAGGATTTTTTTTTTTTAGAGAGGTGTGTAAAGGAGAGCAGAATTTATCTTTAAGGGTCAGTAATGCCAATAGGTGCAGAGATATTTGAACGGCCTCTGGATCTTTGTTGAGAATGAAGTTCTGTAAGAAATAGGCTGTTGTTTCTAGGGCTACATTAACTCTTTGTTGGGCCAAGGCAAACAAGTGGATCCCAACCCTATTGTAATAGAAATACATTGTGTATCTCCCACAAATGGAAGCACATCTGGTTCTGACTGTAGAGGAAAAGTGACAGTGGAGGAAAAGGAAGGTAAGAGGTGCAGTTTGTAAACTCCGACAATACCAGGGTATGGAAAAGAATCGATAGACCTCTGTGGGCATCAATGGTTCTGGTTTCAAACCCCCTACTCCCCCCCCCCCCCTACATACCACTCACACTCTTCTCTCTGCAGCAGCTCGCAGAGCTGCCTTAGGAACCATTGAATTAGCACTTCTTTAAGGACACCCTGCTAAACATCTGGGCCTGAGGCCTATTTTCTAATCTTGCCCTGATTGTCTCACTGCCCCTTGCCAGGTCTCCCATGCATGCTACTATGACAAAGCACTGCTGGCCTCATTGCATACATTTAGCTCTTATTTTGAAAGATGCTGCTCTTGTTTCTTAGAACAACCTGGCAGGCCACTGTGGCAAAGAAAGGTAGAAATGTTCCTCCCCTGCTGCCCAGGAACAGAAAGCTTCCTCAATTAGGATTTGCCAAGAAAAGCAGCTAGAAATCTTCCATTCTGAATCAGCATGGCATTCACTGAGAGACTCATTCAGAGACAAATGGCAGGATGCCATTGCCAGAATGATCAGATCCTACAAAGAGCTTCTGTTCAGGAGCTCCTCCTCACTACATCGTCCAGTTTGCTGATGCTTGTCAGAGTGGACAGGTGATACTAGACATGTATGTGTGACTTGTGAGGTTAAAGCTAGAAGAAAACAAAATATGAGGGGTGGAGGGAGAAATCATGAAGCCCATCAACCCTTCCTGGTAGAGTAGCAGAGAGAGCACCCAATCTCTGCTTTTACAGTTCTGTCCTCACAACGTTAGAGACATGGAGTGAAGGAAACTGCAAGCTAGTGGTGGGGGTAAGGAGTGTCAAGTAGAGGATGAGGAAGGAGGGGTTGGTGGAGGAAGCTGTTTACCTTCCAAAAGCTAGTCAAGAAATATATTAAGTTAATCCAATAAAAAGGTTTCATTTTATATTCTTTTTCCTGCTTTTATTGGTCAACTTTTTTGTTTCTAGGATTAATGCAAAAACCAGCAAACAGATTGGGTGCAATTCAATATTTCACAGTTGGAAGCAAATAGTTGAACATATATAGCCCTGCCCCTGAAAGATCTGAGTGACCTACCGATGTCATTAGATGGGGAAATCTTTCTTTACCTCCAGTTGGGAACACTGATAGATGGGTTGGAGGGAGGGGGGGGGGAGGAAATGCACCCCTCCAAAATGAGTGCCACTACAAACATCTCTCCTGGATCCCTACCCCCAACCAGTGTCACAACTACGGAGCCTCTGCACCCTAGGGCAATTCTTCTGAACATCCAATTGTGAGTACTCATCTAACACGGCCTATTAGCAGCCCTAAGCGAACTGATTCCATAATGAACACCGTCAAACTACTCCTAACAATATACTCCTTATCCTTGATCCACCTAACACTAACCACCCCACTCACTGAAAGCAACATCATACCCATACTACATAACCATCAAAGTCTGACCAGACACACCACACCTCACCAAACTGACAACCACCAAAACAAAGGAAGAACACCAACATGCGGACAAACTCAACACAAGGAAAAGAAGGGTCATAGCAAATCCACACCAACAAAGAAACGACAAGTAACAAAAATCCAAATAACACCGAACATAGATGACCCTTACCTAAAAATTCAAGTGGGTTACATCAATGCCAGATC
The DNA here is from genome assembly GCF_901765095.1 of Microcaecilia unicolor. Lineage (NCBI taxonomy): Eukaryota > Metazoa > Chordata > Amphibia > Gymnophiona > Siphonopidae > Microcaecilia > Microcaecilia unicolor. Next base: position 185,334,226 of record NC_044038.1, on the reverse strand, counting down.
TGTAGTAAACAAAGCAACAATAATAACAGACTGGATCATGTCAGAAAACCTCAACCTGCTTTTCATCAATTAAACCTGGATTCATGATCAAAAGGACCCTATAATCCTAGACCTATGCCCCCCGGGATACAAAATCACTCACTGGACCAGAAAGGAAAAGAGAGGCGGAGGCATAGCACTAATCCATCCATCACACTTCACCACCATAACCACTGCCGAGTCCATAACACCCCAACTTGAAATAGCCTCACTTAGAATCCACCACTACCCTGCTTGACCACTTAAACTGTGTCTTGTTTTATAGACCACCAGGTAGTTGGAACGAATCCCAATCACACTTCATGGACTTCATATCAAACACCTGTGTAACCAACCCCAATATACTAATACTGGAGGACATCAACCTTCACCTAGAAGACCCAAACTACTACTACTACTTAACATTTCTAGAGCGCTACTACTCCATTTATGGGACCTTAAATGGCTACACATTAAAGCAACCCATGTCAAAGGGCACACACTCGACTTTATCTCACACAAACTGTCCACAGACCAGAACCTAATAATATCAGATATCAAATGGACAAACACACCATGGTCAGACCATTACAAACTAAACCTATCCCTACTCTGGCAGAAAAAGGGTTCACACCATATACTAGAACACACAAACTACAGCACAAGAGGCCAAATAGACTCGGAAACATTCTGGCAACAGATCTACAATAATGAATGGACAGCACAAACGGACTCTACATACTATCTCTCAGATTGGGATAAAAGATGCAAAAACATATTAGACGAAATAGCACCCTTACAAACAAGAATCTCACGTAGGCATAACTCGATACCATGGTTCAATGAAGAACAGGAAACTCGAATGAGCATGGAAAAAATAAAAGATGCACAAACACTCAACGCATGGAAACAAACTCAAAGAAAATACAAATATGCAATAAGACAAGCCAAAAGGTTATACTACAAAACCAAAATAGGACCTGACTACAAAGACATGAAAAAGTTATACCAACTCGTGAACAAACTACTAGACATCACGGTCACCACAACCAACTCAGATACCCCATCTGCAGACAAGCTTGCCAAATACTTCAATGAAAAAATTGTAAACGTACGCAACACGCTACCTCAGAACATCACCGACATCGAAAACTTCATTGAGTGTATGGACCCAATCCTCGGTGAATACTCAGCGGACAGACTCTGGACAAGCTTCGCTCCCCTCACTGCTGAAACAGTCAACCAAGCGATTAATAGGTTTTCCAACACTCACTGTAAATTGGATGCCTGCCCCAGTTACCTATTAAAATCCGCACCCCACCGCTTCATAGCAGACCTCACATCCCACTTAAACTACATGCTTCAACATGGTCTCTTCCCCAAGGAAAACAGCAACATCCTACTCACCCCAATACCAAAAGACACCAAGAAAAATAGACGATATCACTAACTACCGCCCAGTAGCATCAATCCCACTCTTAGTCAAACTGATGGAAAGCATAGTAACCAAACAACTTACTGACTACACAAACAAATTCACAATACTACATGAATCACAATCAGGATTTCGGGCCTTCCACAGCACCGAAACAGTACTAATCACTCTCATAGCCAAATTCAAACAAGAAATTGCAACAGGCAAAAGCATACTTCTTCTACAATTCGACATGTCTAGTGCGTTCAACATGGTAAACCATAATATACTACTAAGCATCCTAGAATACTTCGGAATTGGTGGAAGTGTACTTAGCTGGATCAAGAGTTTCCTAACTACCAGAACTTATCAAGTGAAATCAAATTCGAACATATCATCACCATGGAAACCAGACTGTGGAGTACCTCAAGGATCACCACTATCACTGCTCCTTTTCAACCTAATGATGACCCCACTAGCCAAGTCCTTATCCAATCAAGGCCTTAACCTGTTCATATAAGCAGACGATGTCACAATATATTGGGTGGCGGAGCAGGTGGGGGGAAGAGGGGTTGGTGGTTGGGAGGCTAGGATAGGGGAGGGCAGACTTATACGGTCTGTACCAGAGCCGGTGATGGGAGATGGGACTGGTGGTTGGGAGGCGGGAAATACTGCTGGGCAGACTTATACGGTCTGTGCCCTGAAAAAGACAGGTACAAATTCAAGATATGAGTTTATCTTGGGCAGACTAGATGGACCATGCAGGTCTTTTTCTGCCGTCATCTACTATGTTACTATGTTACTATGTACCTGTATACATCCTTTACAAACAAGATCTAACAGAAATCACCAAAGAAATCAAACTCAGCTTAAACATCATGAAGTCATGGGCGAATGCATTTCAACTAAAACTTAACACAGAAAAAACACACAGTCTCATCCTCTCATCCCAATATAACAAATAAACCCACCAACATAACCACCCCAGACTACACCCTCCCTATATCAGACAGCCTGAAAATTCTCGGAGTTACAATCGACCGAAACCTCACACTAGAGAGCCAAATGAAAGCTACAACAAAGAAAATGTTCCACTCAATGTGGAAGCTCAAACGAGTGAAACCATTTTTCCCGAGAGAAATATTTCGCAACTTGGTGCAATCTATGGTACTAAGCCATCTAGATTACTGCAATGGAATCTATGCGGGATGCAAAGAACAAATCATAAAGAAACTCCAAACTGCTCAAAACACAGCATTTCCAGGCTTATATTTGGAAAAATGAGATTCAAAAGCGCAAAACCCCTACGAGAAAAACTACACTGGCTTCCAATCAAAGAACATATTGCGTTCAAAATCTGCACCCTGGTTCATAAAATCATCTATGGCGAAGCCCCGGGATACATGACAGACCTTATAGACCTACCAACCAGAAACACACAAAGATCAACATAAACATACCTAAATCTCCACCACCCAAGCTGCAAAGGACTCAAATACAAATCAACCTACTCATCCAGCTTCTCCTATATAAGCACGCAACTATGGAACGCATTACCAAGCGCCGTGAAAACAACATATGACCACTTAAACTTCTGGAAACTACTAAAAACTAACCTGTTCAAAAAGGCATACCCTAACGATCCAATTTAAATGCCTTAACCCTGCAACACAACAAAACCAAATCTCGTACTGGACGTAGCTTAACTCTTCCTCCTTATGATTCCCCAATGTGTCTGTCACACATGACCTTTACTTTACCACAACCTCACTCTGTTTTTATTCATACCAGTATTGGTGATCGCCTCTACGGTACTATGTAAGCCACATTGAGCCTGCAAATGGGTGGAAAAATGTGGGATACAAATGTAACAAATAAATAAATAAACATAATGAAAAGTTAAGTGAGTCCTGGCCAATATTCAACCATGGCCCGCATAGGGTTTTGTGCAACTTCATGGAGTGCCTGGTAGTGGAAGAAGTTTTGTTGCTGTTATTGAGATGACACCAAAATGTGTTTATTCTCTTTTGTATTCTGAGTAGGAAGAGGAAGCATCCTAATTCTGCTCTGTATCCATTATTGTGTTTCTTTGTATGTAGAGTATTTATTTGCAGAAGCAGAGTTGCAAGTTTTCTATTGGGGTTTGTCCCTTTCAGTTTTGGTTCGTTCTGAGACCCCAGACCTCTGTCCCTTATAATAGGATAGATTGAATTGAGGGTGGGGATGGTGTTGTATCTGTCCAAGGGCTTCTTTATTGCATGTAGGGTAGAACTTTTTGTGGTAGTGACTTTAGAGCCAGTTTAAAACTTCCAGATGTACTTAGGGCCTCTTTTATCAACTGCGCTCATGGTTCCCAGTGCAACAATGTTGACAAAGCCCATTCACTTTGAATAAGCATCATTGGCATTGCTGTGTGGGAACTGCTAGTGCAGCTTGATAAAAGATGCCCTTAGTCTCAGGCCAAAGTATGTATATACTAAAGTGTGTTCTACTTCTTGTTCATTTATGAAGAATTTAAAACCATGTTGGGGATTGTTTTGAACTTTTCTGGAAAAAAATCATAGTAACATAGTAAATGACGGCAGATAAAGACCTAAACGATCCATCCAGTCTTCCCAACAAGATAAATTCATTTACATGGTATGTGATACTTTATACCTGAGTTTGATTTGTCCTTGCCTTTCTCAGGGCACAGACCATAAAAGTCTGCCCAGCACTGTTCCTGTGCTAATGTCGAAGCCCCTAAAAATTTACACTCCAGCCCATCCATATCTATTCAGTCATGATCAGGGCACAGACCGTAGAAGTCCACACTGCACCGGTTTTACTCTCCTTTTTGTCTTTATCAGGTTCACTTCTAGGGCCCAGGATTTGCAGTAGGTATCTAGAAGATTTAGATTCTCTTATAGACCCTCTGAGATAGGGATAGAATGACTAGGTCATCTATATAATCCTTGCTTAAAGCTCACCTCTTCAATGCTGCTTTCGGAACCTAACCTTTCGAACATATAGGCTGCCCCAATCTGTCTGACCTATCAGATTGACTGTACATTTGTCTTTTAGATTGTAAGCTCCTTGAGCAGGGACTGTCCTTCCATGTTAAATTGTACAGCGCTGCTTAACCCTAGTAGCGCTTTAGAAATGTTAAGTAGTAGTAGTATATATAGCAAACATTTGATTTCTGAGAGTCTTTTAGTGTTAGTCCTGGGGCTCAGGATCTCTCCAGTTCTGTGTGAGATCATTGATAGGGATATTGAAGAGGGTGGGGCTCAGGATACATCCCTATCTTACCTATTAAGAGTTAGTCCTGGGAATAAAGATCTCTCCAGTACAGTGGGAGATCACCGATGGAGATATTGAAGAGGGTGGGGCTCAGGATACACCCCTATCTCACCTATTAAGAGTTAGTCCTGGGAATGAAGATCTCTCCAGTACTGTGGGAGATCATTGATGGGAGATATTGAAGAGGGTGGGGCTCAGGATACATCCCTATCTCACCTATTAAGAGTTAGTCCTGGGAATGAAGATCTCTCCAGTACAGTTGGAGATCATTGATGGAGATATTGAAGAGGGTGGGACTCAGGATACATCCCTGTCTCAATTTCCTATTGTCATGTTCCCTGACCGTTTAGGATATGGGCATCTGAGGATGGGGCGGCCATCTTGGATTTGGGTATCTCCAGGATAGGGCGGCCATCTTGGCGGTGGGCGTCTTTAGTTGTGGCAGTCATCTTGGAGTTGGGCAGTTTCAGGAAGGAAGGCCATATTTGGGCGTAAGGGTGTCTCTGGTTGGGGCAGCCATCTTGTTGACAGCTGCACTTGTTTGGGCCTAATTCTTGTTCTATTTAAAGCCCGACTACCAGTCCTTCCACGCTTTGGCTTCTGCTCAGTTCCTTGGGTAGTTGCAGTGCTTCTGGAGACCTTCACATCTGCTTCTTGGTCTTGACCTCTGCCTGATCCTGGATTCGCTATTGTTTGCTGCCTGGTACTGACCTCTGCCATTCCTGTCTCCTCTGCTGTCTGCTTCTGGTCCTTGTTTCTCCCATGGCTAGGCCGGGTCCTGTGGACTTTGTTCTGGACTCATTTCTTCCTGCTGTTGGCTTCCTGCACCTGGGGGCTCAACCCCTGGGGAACGGAGGGTGACACAGGAGGAACTCGGGATTGACCGACAGCTCGGGGAGGAATCCTCCTCCATCGAGCACAAGGGCTCACGTTCCTTCTTGGCGAGCCTGACACCTATGACACCCACAGTAACTACTGTTATGCATGTAGGAAGTTCCCCTGTCACTTCAGTGGAAACTCCAGCATGGTCTGAATTTCACCTACAGACTCTTGTATCACTTTCTAAACTAATGTCAAAAACCCACATTACTACTTGCTAATTAGATCCTGTTCCATCTTCTTGGGTAAAATTAGATGCAGAGGGGTTATAGCCTTTAGCACTTTCTATTATTAATCATAGCTTATCTTTGGATTCATTTCTTGAGACTTGGAAAATAGTAACTCTTTCTCCTATTCTAAAAGACCGCTGCAAATTATCGTTCAATTTCTTGTTTAATATTTTCTTAAGTCCTCTGGTCTCTCTTATATAATCAACTTCAGTTAAGTTCTTTATCTATGCTGATGATATTTTGTTGATCTCCCCTCAAAACCCATCAAATATTGATCTTTAAGCTCTTCAACTTTGCTTAAATAAGATAGAATTCTGGCTCACCACCAACCACTTTGTCCTTAATCCCTCTAATTCTGTTGCCATCTTGATATGCAGCCAGTCGGTCTCTTCTTCTCTCACTCCTATGCTTCAAAGTACCTCCCTTCAGTTAATCTAGTCCCTTAAGTATTTGGGTGTTACCCTTGCTTTCACTCCTTTATTTCATCCACACTCTCCACAGTAGCCTCAACAATACTTTGTTTCCACCCTTCTTTGTATGTTCCTATCTGGACTATTGTAACATTGTCTATTCCGGTCTCCCTAAAGCCTCCTCGATAGGTTTGATAGTGTGTGTCAGTAAAATAAATAGTTTTGTAGAGCATACATGGTATTCTGGAGTATTGTGTTGATAGTACTTGTATTACATTTACTCCAGTTTATCTTTGAGTATCCCCTAATTGTATGTTATCATTTTGTTGTGACCTGAAGAAGGCACTGTTGAAAGCTGCTCAAGAAATGTATTGTTAGTCCAATAAAATGGTATCACCTTAGAGTCTTTTGTTTTATGTTTTTATGATTAATCTTATTTCTGGACTCTTTATTTATTTAAACCACACTTTTCTTCATTGTTATTCACCTGTGCGACTTTCCCATTCCTTGTCCTGTTTGTAATATTATTTCTGTGCATTAAATGAACTAATACAGTGAGCACACTACTGTATTTCAGATATTTGTGTATATGGGGTTGGGTGGTGCACTTCTCTATATTTCAGATTTGGTTATAGCATGCATGATATTTGCACAGGGAGTTTGACTATAGCAGTGAGGTGTCCCTTTAAGAACATAATAAAAGCTTCTATTATTTGGCCTTGAGGTGTTTGGGTAGTTCTCTTCGTCATGTCTCCCCTCCCCTGGTGTGGGAAGAGCTTTGGGATGGGGGGGGGGGGGGAACGGGACATGACTGTAGTGAGGGAAAGATCAGAGCACTGGCTGCTGCCTGTCTTATCCTGCACCAGCCCAGAGCCAAAGAAATATGAGAGAGAAGTACAACAGAAGAGGAATTCTCATGCTTATTTCCGCTTTTCTTTTGAGTTAATATTATACTGCTAAAACTTCCTGGGGACTGTCTGCGATCACTCATCCTTCATGAGAAGAACTTAGGACACCTCTGATGCTGCCTCAAGCCTCTCTGCAAAAGGAGTTTCATCTGCTACTACTTTGGGTCTCACAGTGAGGCGAGTCTCACCTATTACAGCCCAGGGGCCCCTCAGTAAGGACTAAGTTATCTGTCAAAGATCCAGAGTCCTACAGGAAACAGGCCCCATGCCAAGGCGAGTCCCACCTGTCACAGCTCAGGGAACTCTCATCCTTGTTCTCCCAAAAATGATTGAGACATTTCTGTAATTATGTGGGTTTTAACTATCACGTCTCCTCATCTAATTAACTGGGAAATGTTCTTTCTTGCTGGTCTCATGTTCCTCCCTAGACTTGAAAATGTGGAGTCTTAGCTTGTCTGCCCAAATAACTTTGCATCTATGGGGAATTCTGCAAGTGGTGCTCACTGCTCACATTACTTCATGCTGATCTGGCTAAATTCAGGACCAGAACTGGAAGGAAATTGTAACTGAGATGGAGAATAGCAGTCTGACTGCTGACCTCATGCTGAATACCTCCAATTTCACTAGTAAAGAAGCCTGGAGCCTCCCGTACACTCCTGCTGGGACAGCTCTAATCATCCTGGCAGTGTTAACCATCATCCTGTCTTCACTCATCGGCAATGCTTTAGTGGTGGTGGCAGTTTGTTCAAGTCAAGCCCTCCGAGCACCACAGAATCTCTTCCTGGTATCTCTGGCATCAGCCGACATCTTAGTGAGTATCTTAATTATTCCTTTCTCACTTGCAAATGAAATTATGGGGTACTGGCATTTTGGCAGCATTTTTTGCAGCCTGTACCTCACGTTGGATATTCTCTTCTGTACCTCGTCCATTGTCCATCTCTGTGCTATCAGCTTAGACAGGTACTGGTCAGTGACCAAGGCTATCAGTTATGGTCTAAAGAGGACCCGCAAGAGGATCAAAAGCATAATTGCTATGATCTGGATCTTGTCAGCTGTTATCTCATTTCCACCACTATTGACATCCAAGCACAGGGACTGGGAGTGTCTGCTGAATGATAACATGTGGTATGTGCTTGCCTCTTGTACTATATCCTTCTTCGCTCCATGCTTGATCATGATCTTGGTCTACTGTAGGATCTACCAAGTTGCCAAGCAAAGAACATGTATGGCCTTTGTAGCTAAAAACAGCTCTGCAGCTGGGCAGTCCTACCACAGCAGGCAAAAGGCTGAGATAACAAATAGCCAGAGTTCCAAGAGTAACCAGCCCCAGGAAGATCTGGCAAATACTAGCCAAGATCATGGTGCCAGTACCTGTTCAAATCACCACCCAAAGCCACCCCAGCTGGAGGAGTCTAAGGCACAAAAGAAGAGGCTGACTGGGGTGCTCTGCAGGACTGCTGGACAGCAGAGGAGAGAGCAGTCTACATTTATCTCTAAGGCACGGCAGGCACAGCTCAGGGAGAAGAGATTAACCTTTGTCCTGGCCGTGGTGATTGGGGGTTTTGTCATCTGCTGGTTCCCCTTCTTTTTTACGTACAGCCTAAATTCAGTCTGCAGGGAAAGTTGCAACATCTCCAAGCCACTCTTCAACTTTTTTTTCTGGGTGGGTTACTGCAATAGCTGCCTGAACCCCATTTTCTACTCTGTCTTCAACAGAGACTTCCGAAAGGCCTTTAGCAGGATTCTCTGCCACACAGGACAAGGAACTCTATAAAGCTCAGAAGCAATGCTATGTTTCTCTTTTCTCTGCAGAAAGTCTGCATGAAGAGCCATTCTGAGAAGACAATTGCATTGAGCTAAACAACTCTAGGTAAAATATGATTGCTGTGGCTTGTCTCGGAGCCTTCCAGTATTCTCCTTCACTCAGTTGATGTCTACACATTTGAAACCATTTCCGAGTTTGTGGAATTCCTTGCCGACAGAGTTAAGTGAAAAAGATTTTCTTAAATTTTGAAAATCATTGAAAACCTGGTTATTCACCAAGTGCTTTCAGCAAAATCGGATTTGTTCTTTAGTCTTAATACTACTAATTTTATAAATTGAATTTTATAATTGTGACTACAGGATTCTGTGGAAGTATTCTTGATTGGCTTTGCAAACTATTTTGAGCTGTAGGTTAAAATGATCTATAAAAATTATGTTTATTGTTATTATTATTTATAACTTCATCAAGAGCATACTACAAAGAGATTCAAACATTGCAACTTGGGTTCTGATTATTATCATTAATAATTATATTCATTAAAGATTTGCTACTTTTTTCTCATAATGACGTATTTACTTGGAAAACAAATGGCAAACTGGGATATTTAATTGGGAGTGGCAGGGCTATACTGGGAAGGAAGCCAAGTTTCTAATTTGGAAAGAAAGTGTATTCAGCCTTCACTATGTCCTTTGTGAAGGGAGGGGAGGGCATATCTTGCTGTATCCCATGAGGGAGAGGGGCAGGAGCAATTCATTTCTCACTGTATCCCATGGGGGTGGTGTTTATAGATCTCACTGTATCTCATGGGAAGTGGGATATATAGAACTCACTATATCTCATGGGGAGTGGGGTATAAGGACCCTAATGTATCTCAGGGATAGTTGGGCATATAGATCTCACTATAGCTCATGGGGAGTGAGGTATATAGATATATCTCTGTATTCCATGGGGAGTGGGGCATATAGATCTCACTGTATACCAGGGGAGTGGGGTATATAGATCTCACTGTATACCATGGGGAGTGGGGTATATAGATTTCACAGTATCTCATGGCGATTGGGGCAATCAGATCTCATTATAGCCCATGGGGAGTGGGGCATACATCATGGGAAGACGTGAATCGCTTGTTTACTCTTTCCAAAAATACTAGGACTAGGGGCACACAATGAAGCTACAAAGCAGTACATTTTAAGCAAATCAGAGAAAATATTTCTTCACTCAATGTGTAATTAAACTTTGGAATTAATTGCCAGAGAATATAGTAAAAGCAGTTTATTTATTTATTGGGATTTATTAACCACCTTTCTGAAGACATTCACTTAGACCTCATTGTATCTCACAGGGAGAGGGGCATATACATCTCACTGTGTCCCATGGGGCGTGGAACATACAAGTCTCATGGTTTTTCAGGAGAAGTGGGGCATACAGACTTTATTGTATCTCATGAGAAGTGGGGCAATCAGATCTCACTGTCTCTCATGGGGAATAGGGCAATGAGACTTCACCAATGGAAGAGAGAGAGAGAGAGAGAGAGAGAGAGAGAGAGTATGCACATGTATTATTGAATTGCATGGAGGAAAGGTATTCAGACCTCTCTCTTTCCCACAGTGGGAGGGGACCAAACTCACCTTAATGTATCCCATGGTAGGGGAGATATGGCTAGATCTTTAATCTATCCCATTGAAAAGGCTTAGAAGTGGAGAGGTGGTCAGGGCTTGTTGTTTCTCATGGGGGTGGGGAGGGGTGTACAAGAGTTGCTCTATCCCACAGTTACAGGATGTATGTGCATCCCATGGAGGGCAGAGAATAGTTGGTTCATGTTGTATCCCACAGTAGAAGATGGGGAGAGGCAATAAGACCTTGCTGCATCCCACAGTATACTCATAGATCTCTCCCTGTGAAGCCCTGTCCTATGTTCTGTATTTGCATCTATTCTCACATCTGATCTTTGGAAAATTCACTGGCTAGCATTGAATTATCCGGATCATTCCAATTTCAAATAAATTACGCCATTGACAGTTTGCTTGTTAACTTCTGCCAAAACATTTTTGTTTCAGGCCAAAATAAGCTGGGATTATCTCTGAAATGCTAATGCCAAGTTTTCACAACATTTTCTGACCTACACAGCTGTCAGAATCTTAAAGTGAAGGAGTATGCATGAGGGTGGTTACAGCTGCTTGGTTGTGGCTCTTCCTAGTTCTACAGCTTTGACCCACTTTACAGAACTTTATGAGCAACTTGCAGCCTACACAAGCACCCCTTAAATACACACTCTCAAACAAACATGTGAATGCGTACACGCACACACACAAAGACATAGGTGCACCATCCCCACATGGAAAACTGAATACATGCACACTCATGTACACTCAGACTTGAATGCTTAAAACCATGCGTATGACATCAGGCACAGACACACATGGCTCTGTGCCTCCCCATCTCACCAGCTGCCACATCAGGGAATCTTCTGTCACATAGTGTTTGTATTTTAAATAATTTAGTTGCTCACTTCTTTTTTGAGAACTACTCATGCAAAGAGAAGAAAGGGATGTGGGGAGTAATGCAACTGGATGTTAGATAGACAGAGGAGAACTCTGGGAAATGGAGTCTCTCTCAGTGTAGAACAGGGAGGTCTAGGGCTGAGAAAAAGGAAGACGTCCACTTTGAAGGTGAGACGAAGCAGGGGCTCTGGTCTGGAGGGTATAAAGAAAGGAGACAAATTCCTTCTAGTATGGGATTGGGTAGAAAGGAAAGAGACAGACCCTTCCCAGTGTGGGCACAAGAGGAGCTCTGGGGATGGGAGGCAGGGAGACAAGAAGCTCTGCAGTGAAAGGGAGACAGATGGGATGCTGAGACAAGATCTGCTACTGCTGGGAAGAAACCTGCACTTCCCAGTGCTTACCTGTTGGAAAATTGTCTAAAATAGGGGGAAAAGATTTATTTATTTGTGACATTTATAACCCACATTATCCCAAACAAGTTTGAGTTCAATGTGGCTTAGTGTAGGATACATTAAAAAGAATAATGCATAAGAAAGTAATTTGTTGTAAGAGTCCAATTTTACAGTACAGTATCATAAACGTAGTGGGATAGCTATGGATGTTTAACATTTAGAAAATCTATTATGAATGAGGAATTGTACAAGAAGCAAAGGGAAATTTAATGGTAAATAGAGTAATAACCAATTCAGGTAATAATTAGTTGTTTGAGATATGGTTGTTCTTTGTGAGGGTTTGTTTGAAAAGGAACTATTTGAGATGTTTGCGGAATCTAGTATATTCCTGTATATTCGGTTATCTTTAAACCAGCCAAAGATATACCAGGGTTTGACACGGCCAAATATGACCGCCAAACCTGTTTTTTAAAAATTGGGGCGACAGCATTTTTAACACATCTACATTTATGTAGTCACCTATAGAGATATTGTAGGCATGTACGTGGTTATCGCACATACATTGTTAACGCGCATTAAAAATACTAACACACCTATAATGCAGCTTTATAAGCAGGGCCCTTAGTGTGATATAACCAGTTATCTGCCAGCCACTAACCACTGATATTCAGCGGAGGATACCCAGGTAAGCACTTTTTAACCGGTCAGCATCTGTTCTGACCAGTTAAATAGTGCTAAATATTGGGCAGGTTATTTTTAAACTTAGCACAATGGTTCATAAAATACATAAATCAGTTACTAGACTTTCTTCCACTGGGTAATCTATCAAATTCTAGAATAGTGGCTACGTTTACCAACCCCAAAAGGATTAAAATATGAAAACATTTTCAGATGACTTTTGTATATTGAGCTGTAAAAGAGAATGGAGCTTCTGGTGCAGCCCTCCAAACTGAATTGGTGCTCTCCCCTGAACTGCTGATGCTGTTGCTACTGCCAACCCACCCTGAGCTGCCAATGTGGCCATTTCTACCAATCACCCCCCACCCCTTCCTCTGAGCTGCAGCTGCTGCTATGTCCAGCACTGCAGCTATCACCATCTTGCTTCTTTTGCGCTGTGGTGCAGGAAGGAATTCTGACCCAAGTCTGGTGAGACCTGCACTGTGTGGCTTAAATCTAAAGAGCTAATTCATGTGATGCAGACGGGGCTGATGCAGTACCCTGAAGCTTCCCAATCCACTGCCTTCCACAGTGGGTTATTATTCAGTCACCTGAAAACTCTAGAACCAGTTTCACAACTATCTCAGACCAGGGTTCCCTTTCAGCCTTTCTGCAGGATTTGCTTCTTTTGTAGACTTCTAGTTCTTACTGATACAAAGGTTCTGTTGGAATTTTGTTCCTTCTTGATCTTGAACTGACTTTATTGCCACCTGCCTGTTTGTCTGCTTCTGTTGCCTCCTGTTCCCAGTGCTAACCTGTTTTTCCACCTCTCATTTAGACCTTTTGATTCTTGAATTTAGTCTCTTTTTGACCCCACCCCTCACATTTCCCATCTTCACCATTCCTCCAGTCTTCCCATTATCAGTCCCTTCCATCACACCAGTTCCCATCCACAGTTTCTACCCTATCATTCCTTTCCAGGGTTGTAACTCTCACCTTCTCCCATCGCATCTTTCCTAGATTTTGCCAATCACCATATCCTCACCAACCTCTTATCACCCCACCCCACCACGGTCTTCTGTCCCCCTCTATTTAAAAGCAAATAGTTCTGGGGCTGGCCTGGTAACATTGCAGGACCTGGGTTTATTATTTATTTTATTTTAGAGCACTTATACCCCACCTTTTCCCACAGAATGCAACTTCACTCCTAGGTTAGGTTTTCAATTCCCAATTCTGGCTGGGGTTGAGGATGTTATGGAAGCTGTGCTGACGGCTTCTGAGGGGAAAGAATAATGGCTATGGTGTAATGGTGACACCTAGTGGTTAGATTTATTGTCTCATCATTACAGGATTCCAGACAAGATTCCCGGTGCTCCAGCCAAAGACTTGCTACAATAACTGAAGTAAGTTAAGAGAGGGGACAAAACCAGATAAAAAGAACCTGGACAGTTGTGAATGAAGACTCAACACCAGTTAAGCAGTAGAACAGTATCTGGCAAACACCCCATCCCCCTCTCCAAAAAGCGAAACAAAAGTGAAGGAAGTATTAAAGAGTGAGTCCTTTGGTTGTTTTAATAAAGGTTTTTCTAAAAATCTATCAAAAATAATCACAATGGGGGCAATACTGAAAAGGATTTAACCGTGCTGGAGAGCTGAACTAGCTGGCAACCAATAGTCAGCAGTACTTAACCAGGTAGTGCTACTGATTATCACTGCTAACTGGCCATCCCCAAATGGGCTAGGTTAGGGGCGAGCTGTGGGCGGAGTTAGGGGTGGGCTAGGGCAGAGTTAGAGGTGGGCTGGGGCGGAGATAGGGTAGGCTGGGGCAGAGGTAGGGGTGGGCTGGGGACAGTGATAGGCTCAGGCCATGGCAGAGTTAGGGGCAGGCTGGGAGCGGAGTTAGGGTGGAGCAGCAACCTAGCTGGTTAGTGGCAATATTCAATCGTTACTTGGCTAATTAGTACATAAAGTTAGGATAGCAAAATAACTGGTGTCCAGTTAACTTCCAGGTCAGTGGACATATCTGGATATTCAATGCCTGGAGTCATTCAAGGGTTAGGTCAGCCTGTGGCCAGAAGCTGCTTACAAGCCATTTACCACCATGAGCTATTACTACCATTACTAACAATGTCAACCCTCTTCCCCAAATGCAGAATCATATTTTCAGTACCTACACCCCACTCCACCCCATCCAAAGCCAGCATACCCTCAGCAGCCATCCTCATCCCAAACACCAATCTAACTTCATTGGCTTCCCTCCCCCAACTCGGTACCATCCCTAGAATTCAAGACACACAGTAATATTAGTGGGAAAATGCAGTTGCTTTTAATTCTTACTCCTAAAGACATGGAACTTGGGTGTGGTGTCTACTGGATTTCATAGAGTTCTTCATTCCTTCTCAGCTTCCACTGGCTTTCATGGCCTTCACAATATCATGCACCCTTTTGTTCAGAGATCCACCGTGGACCCCCTTCTGTCCCATCATAAAGACCAGAGCCTTGTGGGTCATCCCAATGCAGATGGATCTACTGTCACCACCCTTGGTTCGGATGTCCATTACACAGTCATTCTCCTTCAGAAGATTATCACGGATCACACTGCACTTCTTACCTGCCACAGTAATACCTGTCTGCAGAAAACCCTTTCGATCCTGCCCTGTGATCACTCCCACCTCCTGGGGGGAGATGGCAGCCAACAGTCCCCCCGGCTTGGAAGCCCACACTGACCTATTGTCAGCATGTCCAACAATAGCCATGTCTTCCACATGGTTCTCCTTCAGAAATGTGTTGATATAAGTTTTCCAGTCTCCCATCAGATCCTAGGACTGGAAATTTGTTCTGAAATATGAAGCTAAAACTAGAATGAACTCTCTGCCTTGAGCGTCGCTTCTCAGCAGCTCAGTGAATCCGAACAAACATCACTGTAACTGGGCAGGAGCTTGTGACATCACACTTTCATTATGATATCACTTCAGCAGAACAATCTCCATTACTACGGTGACTTACTTTGTGTGATAGTGGTAAGCACGGTATATACTGTAGGCATTATGGTTTTAATCCCTCTTTATTCCTCACTGTATGAAGGGTGTTACCTATTATTCATTTCAGTTTCTTTTGATTGAGAATCAATAGAAATCAAACAAAAGAAAATAAGATGATACCTTTTTTATTGGACATAACTTAATACATTTCTTGATTAGCTTTCAAAGGTTGCACTTCTTCGTCAGATCGGAAATAAGCAAATGTGCTAGCTGACAGTGTATATAAGTGAAAACATTCAAGCATTACTATGACAGTCTGACAGGGTGGGAGGATGGGGGTAGGTAGGAGGTATGCATGGGGACATCAAAGCATATCATTGATATTCTAACAGGATGGATGTGGATAGGTGACGGGTGGGGTGATCAACAGAGAAATACAGCTTTATGGTTTATAATGGGCTAGGAACCCCAGATCCTTGTTAAGTCCTTTCTGTTGGGTATTAAAATATTCAATCATTCTGACTTCAAAGGTCTTACGTTCTTGTATAGGGGAGGACAGACTTATACGGTCTGTACCAGAGCCGGTGATGGGAGGTGGGAAATACTGCTGGGCAGACTTATACGGTCTGTGCCCTGAAAAAGACAGGTACAAATTCAAGGTAAGGTATACACATATGAGTTTATCTTGGGCAGACTAGATGGACTATGCAGGTCTTTTTCTGCCGTCATCTACTATGTTACTATGTATGGTTTTAAAGTTACCTTTCAGGATTCTCACTGTAAAGTCACTGGTACAGTGTCCTGGTCCTGTAAAATGCTGACCAACAGGGGTGGGAGCCCTACTGGCACCAGTATTGTTCATGTGATGTCTATGTAAATTGAATCTTGTCTTAAGCATCTGGCCTGTTTCTCCAATATAGCATCCTTCGTTACATTTTTTACACTGAATGATATATACCACATTGGAAGATGAGCAAGTGAAAGATTCCTTTATGTTGACTATCTTTCCTTTGTGGATGACTGTGGGGTCCTGTGAAATGTTTTGGCATAGTTTGCAACTGGATAAATTACAGGGACGTGTGCCCTTCTGTTCCTTTTCAGTCTGTGATGGAAGTTTACTTCTGATTAGCTTGTGTTTTAAGTTGGGTGGCTGTCGGAAGGCCAGTACTGGTGGGGATGGGAATATCTCTTTCAGTAATTCATCCTCCTGGAGTATAGGTTGTAGATCTCTTATGATTTTCCTCAGTTTTTCCAGCTCTGGATTGTATGTCACTACAAGGGGGATTCTGTCTGTGGCTTTTTTCTCCTTGTATTGAGAACAATCCAGATCCTAACCTTACAACACTTACAATTGAATTGATAAACATATATATAAACTTTCATCAGCAATCAAGATTTTAGGAGTATTTGTTGATCAGAATCTAGTATTTGAGTCCCAGATTAACTATTAGACCAGGAAAATATTTTGTTTGATAAGGAAACTTTGAAGAATATGTAAATCTTTTACATCAGAGCAATTCAGATCATTAACAGAAACTTTAGTTTTATCACAATTAGATTACTGTAGTGTTGCTTATTTGGGTTGCTCAAACCAAATAATGAAAAAATTACAAACGATCCAAAATACTGCAGTTTGTTTAATTTTTTCACTTTCACAATATATCTCTGTATTGGCTCACCATTGAAGTCAGAATTCAATTTAAATTTCTTTGCATTCTCTACAAAATTCTCTTTGCCTTGGTTCCATTACATATGTATGAGCATTTTTTTTTTTGTTTACTGGTCTTACTAGATTGCTCAGAGAAGAACTTTCAGTCCATTCAGATCTCCTTCCCTCCCCCCTTCACTTTACTGTTAAACATTGTAGTTCTACCTCCTTTCCCTCTCTGTTTGCTGTATAATCTTGTAAGTTATCTCCTTCTTCCTCTATTACCTGTATTATGACATTTTATATGATGGGTGGGGTAGAAGTCCCTTATAAACTTGGAAACTTGGTAAATTAAGTGACACAGATCATACTCCACATATCCTGGCTTAGGATTGAGGTTCATTACTCTCATGGTATTTGCAAAATTAACCCATTTGGAGATCATGTTACTGTTACTGAGGTGACTCTAGAATTTGTTAACTGAATGTGACCTGTGAAGTACAATTGAAGGGCTTATTTCCAAAATCCACTAAGCCCTCTTTTGGTTAAAAAAAAAAAAAAAAACTATAATTTTGCATGGACAAAGGATATTGTTATCTATCAGTGTAATTAATTATTGAGATCAAAAGTTTGTTTGTCCTTTGCCTGCATCCAGGTTAAAAAAAAAGATTTCTTTCTAAAATGTACTAAGTCCAGGTGGATCTTGGTTCTAAAACCAAAGTCTTGTTGCCAATAGATGAGGCTCTAGCAAGTCATGTGACTGCCACAATGGGACATTAAGAGGCTCTTTGACAAAGTGCAGTAGAGATATCAATTTTTTTCACACGCCAATCCGGCACTACTGCTGGCTCACCACGGAAGCTTGTGGTAGTACTGCCCCCACCGTGTGCAATTTTTAAGTTTTTTCCGCCGGGGGGGTTACCCGGTGGTAATCAGGCAACAAGCTCTTACCGCCTCCTATCTCCCCCAGGAAATGGCCCAGTGGCAAGTATACACTTACCTAACAGACATTTCCTTTTTTTCACAAAAACCTCACTGCAGTAAAAGGGGCTTCAGTGCACAGCAAATCCACGTGCCGAGGACACCACAGGACCCCTTTTACTGCAGCATAGTAAAAGGGGAAAGGGAAATGGGACTTGATAATACCGCCTTTCTGAGCTTTTTTTGCAACTACATTCAAAGTGGTTTACATATATTCAGGTACTTATTAAGGGCCCCTAAGTCTTCAAATAAACCTCATAAATGCACACGATGTCCAGAAAAGTGGTTGAAGAACATAGAAAGATGAAACTTCATGCTATTCATGGCAAATCACCAACTATCCTGTGTGATTATCAGCCAAAGACTCGATCAAGAAAGCCAAGCTTCTGCCATGTTGTGGGCTTGTCCTCCACAGATAGTGATGATTTGTTAAGAAACCCTTTGACGTGAATGACAAGGAAAAAAAGAAAGATACACAGTAGCACACAGATATTCTGAAGTGCATGAGTGTGCCAAAACCAAAACCTGAAAGCCCAAGGAAAGAGAATGTTGTTCTGTGGCTGTAACGTACAAGGTAAGAATAGCCAAAAAGTCACTTTTTATACAACCATGATTTCTATCCTAAACCTGATAGATTCTGCTAGCCAAACTAATTGGAAATGCACTTTACCCCTCCCAATCTCCTTTCCTTTTGCCTATCCTATCTTTGTTTACCTTCCCATATCTAATTCATATATTCTTAAAACCTTACTATTATTATGTTTATTACAGTTTGTATTATTTTCCTTACAAGACTCTGTAATTCTATTTACTATGTAAGCCGCATTGAACCTGCTGTGTGTGGGAAAGCGCGGGGTACAAATGTAATAAATAAAATTAATTAATTAATGTCATGTTTTAAATAGAGAATAAAAATACTGTGTTGTGTTGTGACATGTATCTGTTGTCACAGTGAGCGTTTTGCTCACCGCCAACAGAGTTACTCCCCAATATTCAAAGCCAAGCCCTGTCCGGGCATCAGATTTGAATGTCCAGTTATTTTTCATCTGGCTAACACGTAAGGGGCAGCGCATACAAATAGGACAGACTTTTACGTGGTCCCATTTATGCGCTCCACCTGGCCTCATAAGGGCTGGATATCTGCACTTAAACAGACACGTGCTGATTCTTCCTTCAGAACACCCCCAACATAGGTGGCTTGGACTTATGCACTAACCATGAATTTCAACAGGACTTAGCCGGTTAAGTGCCACTGAAAATTAGTGGCTAGCCCCGACCAAGCGATTTAACCGGTCAGCAGCTGGCTAAATCACTTTGGATATTGGCTAGATTGATTGTAGGCTTGATCATAGTTACTTTGCTGGTCTAATATAACCAGTTTTGTCAATATAGTGGCACATTGTAGATAAACAGGCAACAGAAAAATGTTTTGCAGTTTTAATCATACTTTGATTTTTTTAATATGTTGCATCTAACACATTATATGATTCAATTTCCGTTGTATTTCAAGATTTATGTGGTAAGACTACCATAGAATGAAATGCTTAGGTTTCTCTAAAAGTCTAACATTTTTTACATATATAACATAACTCATGCAAGATTTTAAACACACTTATAATTACCATATTTCAGCTTTTTTAAATGTATTGTTACTCTACCTCTTGTGGGAAATGAAAAATATTTATGTTTGCATGAAAAACTGATTTTTCTCTGATGCAACTAAAATGGACTTAGTGGGTTTTGGAAATAAGCCCTTCAATTGTTTATGCCAGAGCTGTTGCCAGTATGTAAGTAAATGAGGTTTCCACCGTCGCTGTTAGCCACGGATAGAAAGTGGAATGCAACATCTCAGTCAAGCTTGATTCTTATTATGAAAGGAGTTTATAATTCTCATTCTCTCAGGTACAGCATATTTTCTATCCTGAATTCTCGGTTTTAATTTTCTGAGTTGACAAAAAGTAAGAAGAAAACAATAAAGGGTGGAATTGCCACCAGAGCGGTCATGACCTCATCTTATTTTCTCTTTGATCCAGTCATTGTAGCTGATAACATTGGTGTACACCCCTGGCTTGTTCTCCCGAGCACATCCTGCTCCCCAGCTCACCACCCCATACAGTACCATCTTCTCTCCATCTTCACACACCAGTGGCCCACCTGAATCTCCCTGTATAAAAATAAGAGCACAGCAATTTACAGAGAAAATGGAACATGGAAAATGAAACAACAGCGAACTAGTAATTGTCAGAGGAAGACAGGCGAGGGACTGATAGAAGGAGACAGCAAGGGATAGCAATAATCATAGAACATTCAGGGACGGATATTGGATATCAGAAATAAAATAGGCCTGTGTTCAGCTAATATGGAAATAATTTTTTTAATAGTTGTATTCTTGTATTAATATTAATTGTCTTGTAATGCTTCTTCTTAATTTGTTATGTAAGCTGCATTGAACCTGAGCTTTCTTGGGAAAATGCGGGGTAAAAATGTCATAATAAATAATAAATAAATAAATAGATAAAATATAAAGAGAACCAATACAGTTAACTTAGGCTGCTGCTGCTTCAGGGGACATTCTTCACTCTCTTTACACAAATGTAGCCAATACGAGAAGCTTCGTTTCCCATCCTCATTTGGTAACCTAGTTTTTCTTGGTTGAGTTAACTGCCAGAGTGTTATATCAGAACTATTTTTTATTTGACAGTAATTTTTACTAGCAATTTAACAGATATAGTAATATCAGCATCTTTTCCCTCATCAGCAACTAATTTGTTTAAGGCAACGTTTGAAAAGAGATGGGTATATTTTTCCGAGTATAAGGACAAAATTCTTATTGATTAGTAATTCTGTTGAATGTGAAGATTTATCATATGGAGTACAAATTTTCACCCTTTATAAAAGTCCTGGGTGCTTATTTAGGTGCCAGATTGACTTTGCAGCCCCAGAGCAATTTCTTAACCCAAAGATCTTTCTTTATTCTGCAAAATCTTTGCTGGGTTCGCAAATATTTTGATCAGGAACAAAATTAACCAAAAGTTAATTGTTCAATCACTGGTTTTGAAGAATCTGCAGTCAGAGAAAAAGTGTTAGCACTGGTCTGAAAGTTTTAGCAAATTCCATAACAGCCTCTTGGATTATTGCAATATTATTTATCTGGGTTCCTCGAAACTATTGTTTGAAGCTCCAAACTATTCAAAACATGGCATTGCGTCTGGTTTACTCATTAAAGAGGTACGATAGTTTATCAATCTATTTTTTAAAAAGTCACTGGCTTCCTGTTTACATCAGAGTTCTTTTCAAATTTGGTTGTCTTCTCTTTTTTTTTTTTTGTTACATTTGTACCCTGCGCTTTCCCACTCATGGTTACCTCCATTATACTTGCTGGATCTTTTTTTGAGCTCATTTTCAAAAGAGAAAAATGTCTAAAAAGCGGCATAACGCAGCATTTGGATGTTTTTCTCACAAAAATGTCCAAATTGGTATTTTCAAAACCTATTTTTCAGATGTTTTTCTATGCTTTTCTTTTGCAGTGCATCCAAATCTTAAGGGGGCATCCCAGGGGTGTGCTAAGGGCGGGATTTGGGTATTCCTAAGACTTGAACTTTTTCAGCCGTAATGGAACAAACCCAAAATGTCGCTGCGTAAGCCTTGTAGTGCTATAGAAATGCTAAATAGTAGTAGTAGTAGTAGGAGGAGGAGTAAATGTAAGACCTTTTGAGCTAGACCTGTTTTTAGAACAAATTGTGATCAGTCAGGGAGCAAGGGTCGCCAAGCAGGAGAAGCGGGGAGAGGGAAGTTGCTTAGGTACTCTAGATCGCCACGGGAGGACAGAGCTGAAAGGGCCAGAATCAAGGGTTCAGGGCCAGTGCGGGAAAGCAGTCTGTCTCATTCACCATTTAGGTCAATGAAGCTGAAAGACTACAAGTCCCAGCAGCCCTTGAGAGAGAGGCCGGGTAGGATCAGAAAGTGTTACCCTCACTACAAGTCCCAGAATCCTAGGGGAAAGGAGGAGGATCTGGGAGGGCTGGATGAACAGAATAGGAAACAGCTGGGGGATAGGGATAATGATGATGGGAAGCAGCTGGTGTGGAAAGCTGTAGCGGAGCCCATGGACTGGCAGTCTGGGAAAAGTGGGGGAGGATTGGAGAGCGAGGAGACTTCAGAAGGCGAGCCCATGGACATTTCAGCCTTAGCTCAAGCTAAAGGTGGGCAGGTAAAAGGGCTCATGGCAACATGGTTCTGTGACTTAATGAAAGAGGGCAAGAAGTGGCTACAGAAGCACTCCAACAGGAGGTTAGGGTTTTCAACGGGTCAGAAGGGGGCTGTCAGATGTTAAAGACTGACAGAGATTAGGTGGGACCCCGTTCATCTCCCAAGAGGTAATGAGAAGGGAGTGAAGGAAACGTTGAAACAAAAACCTGCTGACTGTGTACTGGAGAAAATAAATAAAGGGGAAAAAGAAAGGCTGTTGGTCGGTGTTTTTTCTCTGGGCAAGAGGACTGCTCAGCTGGGAGGTTTGAGGAATTGCGGTGTCCTGTGGTTTACAAACCTGTGAAGGCCCCGTGGTGTCACAAAATAAGGCACAAAAAGGTGCCCTAAATCAGTGTTTCCCAAGTCCGGTCCTGGAGTACTCCTTGCCAGTCAGGTTTTCAAGTTATCCACAATGAATATGCATGAACGTGATTTGAATATACTGCCTGCATTGTATGCAAATCTCTTTCATGCATATTCAATGTGGATATCCTGCAAACCTGATTGGCAAGGGGTACTCCAGGACCGGACTTGGGAAACACTGCTGTAAATGACCACTGGAGGGAATCAGGGATGACCTCCCTTTACTCCTCCAGTAATCACTGACCCCCTCCCACTCCCCAAAAATGTGATTAAAAGCATTGCTTGCCCGCCTCAGATGTTATACTCAAGTCTATTAGAGCAGCATGCAGGTCCCTGGAGTAGTCTAGTGGTTGGTGCAGTGCACTGCAGACAGGTGGACCCAGGCCCATACCTCCCCCTACCTGTTACACTTGTGTTTTGCCCATATAGGAAGAATACTGGACATTGTAGGAGAACATTGATAGTGCGGTCATTGTTCTGTCTGGTTTGCTGAAAATCACCCTTTTAAAAAATTCTCTTTATTGGAAACAAAGATGACACAAAATTATTCAAGGTTGTTAAAACACACGTGGACTATGAAATATTGCAGGAAGACCTTAGGAAATTAGAAGATTGGGCATTAAAATAGCAGATGAAATTTAATATGGATAAATGCAAGGTGATGTACATTGGAAAGAATAATCCGAATCATAGTTACATGATGCTATGGTCCACCTTGGGGGTCAGCACCAAGAAAAAGATCTAGGTGTTGTAGATAATACATTGAAATCTTCTCAATGTGTGGCAGCGGCCAAAAAAGCAAACAGGATACTACGAATTATTAGGAAAGGGATGATGAATAAGATATAAATACTATAATGCCTCTGTATCACTCCATGGTGCAACCTCACCTTGAGTACTGCATTCAGTTCTGGTCGCCGTTTCTCAAAAAAGATATAGCGGAATTAGAAAAGGTTCAAAGAAGAGCAACCAAAATGCTCATATGAGGAAAGGCTAAAGAGGTTAGGGCTCTTCAGCTTGGAAAAGAGATGGATGAGGGGAGCTATGATTAAGATCTACAAAATCCTGAGTGTAGAAGTAAATCGATTTTTTACTTGTTCCAAAAGTACAAAGACTAGGGGATACTCAAGGAAGTTACATAAAAATACTTTTAAAACAAATAGGAAGAAATATTTTTTTCACTCAATGAATAGTTACGCTCTGTAACTCTTTGCCAGAGGATGTAGTAACAGCAGTTAGCGTATCTGGGTTTAAAAAAGGTTTGGACAAGTTCCTGGAGGAAAAGTCCATGAGGAAACAACTGCTTGCCCTGGGAGTTGTTGCATGGAGTGTTGCCACAATTTGGGTTTCTGCCAGGTACTTGTGATCTGGCTTTAGCCACTGTTGGAAACAGGATAATGGATGGACCATTGGTCTGACCCAGTATGACTACTCTTATGTTCTTATGTAACATTATTGTCAAAATGCCAATACAAAACACAGTTTTGTATCTAAAAAGTGCTATTTAAAATCACAGCATCCAGCCATAATACATATTTTCCTTTTTCTATTTCCCCTCCCTACCCCTCTCAGTGTAGGTCTTGATAGAGTTTCTTTCATTATTTCTAGGGCTATTGCAACTAACCTACCAACCTCCTCCCCTTGTGGACCATAAGTTTAATTTTATTATAGCACTTTCTCAATAATTTAAAAGCCAACTTCGTTCTCTGTGTGACATAACAGCCCAGACAAAATCACCCAGTTTAAAGATCCTGCAACAGGTAAACCTTATGCATTTATACCATTTGTCTTCTGAATCCAGATATGTAATTTATTAGATTCAATGCCATTGTACACTGGGCAAACATCTGAAGCGTTAAACTCGTTTGATAGAATGTCACTATTCTGTTAATCATTAAAAATCTGAAGATCCTTTAGCAAAACATTGTGCAAAGAAATATGGTTTAATGATTTGCAGTGTCTGGTGACTGACTAGTTACAGTCAACTTAATGGTGAGGTGACGTTTGTAAAAAAAAAAAAAAAGTGCAACAAAGAGCAATGATGGATTTTCACCTGAAAACTAGGGAACTGGCTAGTTTAAGATGGTGGAATGGAGAATGAAATTGAAGGCATTTAAAACATCTGCCACAGAAGAAAGCGGTGTGGAGATTGGAATTTTGAATGAATACGTTATTTGATTTTGAATGTTATTTGGACTGTTTGAGCTTCTTTGACTTTATATTTTCAGTGGCTTCCACAACACATATTTGAAATCATTTTGAATAAAGACTACAGTATATTGATCTGAAAATGTAAGAAATTACAGATAATAGTTATTTGACTGTATGATTGAAGGTAGCATAGCCTGTGAGCAGTTGATCTGGTAGGGCTAATGGATACTAATGCCTGAGATCTTTTTTTTTTTGTATTGTGATTATACCAAGGACGTTTAACTGACAGGAGATGGTGGAAGAATGCTTGGCCCATGATCTGGCCTAAAGCCAGTAGGCGAAGCTTACCACCATACAAAGTCATGTACTTTGAGTGTATCAAGATGGTGGCTGCATGTAGGGAAGTAATTAAATCTCCTTGGTTGTAGACAGCTTCAGCCTTGTCACATGACACAATCTTCTGTCATTCAAACCTCCTTGGACTATACTGTGATCCGCAGAGAATTATATTATTTTATCAGCAGATAGTTTGTGAGTTGATTTTCCTGCCTTCATTTTGTCAGTGGCAGGATTATCTTCAGACTGTCAAAGTAATGCTTTGATGTTTCTCTTATATACTATCTGCTACCACATTTGCTTATTTCCGATCTGACGAAGAAGGGCAACCTTCGAAAGCTAATCAAGAAATGTATTAAGTTATGTCCAATAAAAAAGGTATCATCTTATTTTCTTTTCCATGTTTTATTTTGTTTGATTTCTATTGATAACCTTTAAGAGTGGACTAACACGGCTACCACACCTCTCTACTTCTGAACCCTGAATTTCCTGGTTCTCAGCCTGTTGCCACTTCATCTCCCTTAGAGGACAATTTTCTGCAGGTATATATTTTACTTTTCAAACCTTTACTTGGGCATCAAACAACCTGGGCACTTTTTTTTAAGGGAGAATAACATATGTAGACTTGGAAATGTAATATAGTCATGTGTGCAGATGTTGTGGAATACCACTACATGCTTTCAGCTGGATATTCAGACTGCCACGGACAGGTACCCATGCAAAGGGCTGTGATCATTGTTCTCTAATTTGAACAGATGTCATGCTGATTGGGATCCCAACCCCATCCCCATTCAACTTGCAGCTGCAAATAAAGCAATTGGAGTCACCTGGCAGGCATCTGTCTCTCCCTCCGGGTATCCAGCACACAGCATGCCATCAAGGAGGCGACTTCCATGAAGCTCAGGGGACTTGCAATGCTCTTGTGAGAGAATGGGAACCACGGCTTCCTGCAGGTAGTCTGAATGATATCCAGCTCCTGAAGGAAGAAGGAGAGGAGGTATTAGATCCCGTTTCTTACAATAATTCATTTGAAACGTGTATCGGCTGCAGGAAAGTTCCAGCTGTATCATGCTACATGTGCTCCTCTGTCAGTTAAAAACTGGGAAGAGGACAGGAGGCAGCAGCACTGGGGACATAAGGAAGGGAATATCCCAGCTCCAGAACCAGCTGTGTGCATATCAGGCAATCACAGTGGGAGACTGTTTTACCACACTAGGTATTGGTACACAACAAGCCAACTTTTTTCCCAGAAATTACAATGCTGGAGTTTTCCGGACAGGTTAAGTCTGTCTGTCATCTTGTCCTCCTGTCCTAGGCTTTAATTAAGTATAAGGGACAATTCTGTTATCTAGACAGCCATATTTACTGTGCATTGTATGTTTAGAATACTAGCATTTATGGCCCTATGTGCGCACACCCCCCTATGAGTGGTACTGGACCACGTAAGCACAATTCTGTAAATATCTGCACAACTGACTTTTGCAAGGTGTACACAGAGGAGAAATGGGCTAGACCTGGGCAGAGGCTTCTTGCAAAAGTACTGTAAGTTGTGCACATTCCTGCTACATTTAGGTGCCCAAATTTATGCCAGCTCTCGAGATGGGATAACTGCTGGTGCCTAGATGTGAAGTGCACTGATAATCTATAATGGAACCCAGGCATCAACTACTACTAATCATTTATATAGCACTACTTGATGTACACAGTGCTGTACACTTTATATGCAGGTACTTTCTCTGTCCCTAGGGGGCACACAATCTATGTTTTTGTACCTGGGGCAATGGAGGGTTAAGTGACTTGCCCAAGGTCACAGGGAGCTGTGGTGGGACTTGAACCCAGGTTGCTAGGCTCACAACCTGCTGCACTAACCATTAAGATTCTGTTATAGAATAAACTCCCATCACAGAACATCAGGGCTCCTCAATGAAGATGCCCACTTTTCCTCTTCCTGTAATGTCTTACCTTCATAAGGATAACCCCATCCAGAAATCTCGCAGCGCGTGCCTGGGCTGATAGGGTCAGAGGTACTAGGTAGACACACAGGCAAGATGAACCTTGAGAACTCCGCACATTGTCCATCCTTTCTTGTTTTTAAATGCACAAGGGCTGAGAACACACCAACAACAACAGAGCATTTTAGCAAAACACCACTGTATATTCTATTTATTAATTGGAACTTATTAACCACCTTTATGAAGAGATTTACCCATTTAGTGTTCACAACAGCACTAAGGAGCTAAATGATAACAAGTCAATTCATAAACAAGACTATATAAAAAAATAGCAAAGCGTCAAAAAATGCAAAATCTGAACAACTGACCACATCTGTTACACAATAGGGGTTATCCCTAAATGTCATGCTCCGAGAGGGAGAGGACTGAGACTTTTGTGACGATGTGTGACTATGGGGAGGGGGTTGAATTATTGTGATGTCACAAAAGTCTTAATATAATCGCCTCTATGATTTTTGTACTGCTTATCCTAGACGGACCCCCAACTCTTAACTAGTTATAAGCCTGGACTGCTGTTATCTCTGTCAGCCACAGAATCACCCTGCTCAGTTCTCTACTTAATGGCGCCGTCCTTTGTTCAATAATACTGAAAGCGCTTTGTCCAGGAGCACTTGTTGCGATAAACAGAGGGATCGATATTCAGCTGGTAGTAGCTCACATTTTTAGCCACTGGTGGCGTTATTCCCAGATATCTAATGTCAGGCCATGTACGGGCACAGCACTGAATATCCAAATTTATGAAGCCGACTCTCTCTTATGAGTTACCTGCAATATTCAGCTCTTAATTGCCTAAGTAACACCTCATAAAGATAGGACTGACTTTTACGTAACATGATTTAACCATTAAACTTAGACAAGTGCTGAATATCAGCTCTTAACTACAAAAGTGCCAACTGTGCCCACAAACTGCCCTTATA